>NW_026057577.1:54551984-54630044 GCF_023721935.1 Panthera uncia | reverse complement strand
TCTCTCTCTGTCTCAAAAATAAATAAACGTTAAAAAATAAATAAATAAATAAATAAATAAATAAATAAAATAATCCCTTAGGTAATGTTCTTCAGCGCCTTCTTTAATGCCACCAACAAAGATCTTTTTCACAGTTAAGTGGGCACCAGGTCTTTGAGACTCTTCTCTCGAGACAGCCCCCTTTGGTGCCACAACTCTTCCATCCACCTTGCGTGGCCTTGCATTCACACTGCCCCCACCTCCTCCACAGTGGCTTAAATGACAAACCCAAAGCCTCTGGAGCACTTGGCATTTGGATCCCTCACATAGTCCGTGAGCGTTCCCCATTGCTCAGAATGGCTCTCAGACTCCATCCATTGTTTCAAAGCTCAAACTCCGATGAAAAGCTTCTGCATGTGTTCAGCCTCTTTGGGAGACTCTGACTTAGACATGACGGCGGTGGGAGGGGAAACTTTAACGATGCTTCCTCAGCGGCATCCATGGGCAGAAAGGAGTAATTCAACCAACAGATCTCTGCCATTTTTTTTTTCAATGAATAACTTAAAGACCAGACTTGAACTCCCCTACAGGACAGTGATGGATTTCACAGTTGTGTGTGTGTGAGAACTCTGCCATCTTGTTCTTCTCACATGGGCCTAGGATTTCAGTGCTTGCAACATGTGATCCTCCCAGGATTCGGTGGCTGACACATGGCTGGCTTTCACTCAATGACTGGCTCATACTCACCCTGCCCTCTCCCCTCTAGCATGCCTGTTTTGGTGTTTGATGGTAGTGATTCTACAGCCCAACCAGACAGCACATCGTACCATTGCCCTGTGCATTTCAATAGCACACTGGGTTTTCTTCCAAACCACTGGCAGTCTTCTTCCTCCACAGCATTGTAGATCTTGCTATGATTTAATTTAACCCAGAACCACTGGCTCCAAGTTTGGCCCAATGCGGTAGTTCATCCAACCAACCCCTCAAACCTGGGGAAGTTTGTAGTCAAGGCTGCAAGGCATAGACAAACCAGCCAGAAGAAGTATATTCTTTCAACTACTACTGGACCATGCAGGGAAGCATCAGCAGCATTTTAAAGGAGTACAACTCTTTTATGAGGAGGACATGTGATGAGCCTCTAAAGTGTTAATGATGTATCCAGCAGGTCGATGCATCTCTATTAGCCAGGCAGTCTAAGCATAGTGTCAGATCATGTGCTAGGTTTTGATTGGATGCGATGCTTTTCCCCTTTCTTATTCCCCTTTAGACTGGAGAGTATTATTATCTGGAGGTGGGATCCCCTCTCCACTTAATCTTTGTTCTGTAAGATTTAATTCTACTACCTTGACATGTATACACTTTTTCCCACAACTCAGAGTAGGAAGTGCATTATTCATGGCAACTCAGCACGCACACACACACACACACACACACACACACACACACTAAAAATATCAAACTGCATCTTGATACTTCCAATTTCATTCTATTTCTCCTCCTCCTCCTTGAAGCACTCTGAAAAGATATGCATCCAAATCCTAATGGATTCTCTGTTAGGTGAATTTCACCGTTCTCTAGATGGTGAAATTATAAGTAATTTTTTAAGTCTGCATTCTCTAATACCTACATATTATTTGTATAAAAATAGTGCAAGTATTTAAAATGATCATTGCCATGTTTAAGAGATTAGCTGCTAGAGCTTTTAGATGCTGGTAGACGCTTCTCAGGATCTTATTAATTTTTTTATTTTTCTTTTAAGCCACTCAAAAAGAAGTTTGCAAACAGAATCCAATTAACAGCTTTCAAACGATATCATTGTTTTGTATTTGTTTCCTTTACTATCCTTTTCTTCTACTCTTTTTTCCTTTAATTTTCTTAGAATATTTATGGAAATATATTTTTTATCAGTTTGCTGGTGTTAATCACGGAGAATCAGTTCTTCAGCTGGCTGACAAATGGTAGCAAACTATTGCTCATAAGTCTTATATTTAGGTAAGAGATCATTTCTGTTTTCCCTAGAGATTCATAATTCAACAATGCTGTCAAGCCTGAAAAATATTTTTTTTTAACGTTCATTTATTTTTGAGACAGAGAGAGACAGAGCATGAACGGGGGAGGGTCAGAGAGAGGGAGACACAGAATCTGAAACAGGCTCCAGGCTCCGAGCTGTTAGCACAGAGCCCGACGCGGGGCTTGAACTCACGAACCGCGAGATCATGACCTGAGCCGAAGTCAGACGCTTAACCGAATGAGCCACCCAGGTGCCCCAAGCCTGAAAAATATTAAACGTGTTTGTGTTTTTTCTTCGTCAGGTCTAGTCTACTTTGCTGATTATTAGTTTGACATTAGCAGTAATTTTTTTTTTTAATTGGTTACGACGACTTATGTGGACTTTGTACTCCCCTTAACTGTTACTCATTTCAAGTTTTAGAGAACAGCTGGTTACTATGTGTATATTTCTTTATGGTTTGAGGAAGTTCTATTGTCTCGGGGCCTTTGTCAAAATAAAGGCGCGAGCTACAACCCCTGGAGAACTATCATATCAAGGTAAATTGCCGACCTGCAAACATGCCCACTTTACAGCATTTCTGACCCTGCCTTGGCGACCTCCGAGGGGAGCAAGCATATGGAGCAAGGAAAGGAAGGAACAGGTGACACAGGGCGGTCACCTTGCAGATCCAGTGTGCCAAGTCTTCCGTTAGTCACTCCCTTTTCATGCCGAGCACATTCTTCTTACCCTTTCACCCCTTTGAGACTCTGTATACTCAAAGTCCTACTTGCCAAGGCAGTTCACTGAGCCTGCAGAGAGCTGGCCAACCAAAATCATCATAGGCCCCATCTTTGCCTACATTGGAATTTATCAATGGAAATATTAAACTAAATAATAAACTAAATTCAATTTATTGAACTCATTTTAAACTAAATTTAGGGATGGAAGCATGACATGAATGAAGATTCCCCAACTAGAATTTTAAAATAGGCAGCGTTCTGCCCTTTCTTAGACCCTCTCTGTCTTTAGCACCGCTCCCCAGTGTGGCTAGGCTCGAGCACCATCATGCTGTTTCCTATGCCTCATCACTGTATTTTTCTCTCCTCTCATTCTCAAGCTTTCAGTGCTACTAACCTCTTTCCTCTATGTTTACCTGTCCTATGTCCACTCTCTCAATACTCAGTTTATGTGAAGCAGATCTTGGGATCTGAATCAACCACACACCTAGGAGCTTTGAGTGTGATGTTGGCAGCTATAAAAGTCTGCAGGAATATACGAGGCCTGGCTCCTATATGGCTGTACTCCCCATGTACAAATTACTGATGCTATGTGGTCCTCCTCATAACTACACTGTGATTTGACCGTCAAACCTGGGTTTTTTTAAGGCACAGCTTCTAAAATATGGGAGATAGGATAGCCTGTTTGTATGTTAATGAAAATTGTTCCGAAGAGAAGGAAAAAAACTGAAAATACAGGAGAAATAATTCCTGATGTGATGTCTTAAGGGAGAAGAGAAGGGCTCTGGTGCCCTTGCAAAAAGACTCAAAATGTGGAAAGTTCAAGATACGGAGTGATTTGGAGGATTTAGGAAACAGACAGAAAGGAAGCCTTCAGAA
Organism: Panthera uncia; assembly: GCF_023721935.1. Classification (NCBI taxonomy): domain Eukaryota; kingdom Metazoa; phylum Chordata; class Mammalia; order Carnivora; family Felidae; genus Panthera; species Panthera uncia. The sequence goes on along the minus strand of NW_026057577.1, from coordinate 54,626,459 downwards.
TTTGGCAGGCACTGTAATTGCTCTCCTGATTATTTTGGGCACATGTGCTGGCCAAAGTCCTGACCGTGACCTGTAAGACCATAATTAATGTGACTTGCCATGACTGTGACTTATCTGAATCCCTCTGCTGCTCTACACGCCCCCCCCCCCCGCCCCACTTCCTCTCCACCTCTTCCTCTCTACTCCAGCTACACTGGCCACCTTTCTGTTCCTGGAATATACAATTCATGCTCTTACCTCAGGGCCTTTGCTCTTGCCGTTCCCTCTGCCTGTTCTCCTCCTCCAAATCATTATATGGCTCACTTCTTGCTTCCTTAAGGTCTCTGCTCAAAAGTCACCATCTCAGTGAGAACTTCTTAGCCATCCTACTTAAATTTCACACAGTCCACCTCCCAGACCCTGCTATTCAATATTTAATATCCCCCTTTACTTCCTCCCCCCACCCCCACTTTGGCACAATTCACCCTAATTTACTTATTTTTTACATTCTTTATCTGTCTTCCACACTGAAATATAAGACCTAAGAAAGCAAGAATTTTTATTTTAGGGAGCACCTAGGTGGCTCAGTCAGTTAAGAGTCCAACTCTTGAGTTCAGCTCAGGTCATAATGTCATGATCAGTGAGATTGAGCCCCTCATCAGGTTCTGTGTTGATGGTGTGGAGCCTGCTTGGGATTCTCTCTTTTCCTCTCTCTCCTCTCTCCTGCTTATGCACTCTCTCTCTCTCTCTGTCAAAATAAATAAATAACCTTTTTAAAAAAAGAATTTTTATTTTAGTCTCTACTGTCCCAAGTATCTTGAACACTGCCACAGGGCACTCAATAATATCTGTTGAATTAATAAATAAATAAATAAATTTTGCACCACAGAGAAGCACAAATGTCAAAAAGAAAAAAAAAAGCATCATACAGAAAATATTTTGAAAACTAAGCTAATAGCAACCAAGAAAACCTTAATGTGTCGCCCCACTCAGGTTTTGGCAACATAATGGACTATGCTTTAAAGAGAGTGAGTGGTGGGGCGCCTGGGTGGCTCAGTCGGTTAAGCCTCCGACTTCAGCTCAGGTCACGATCTCACGATCTGTGAGTTCCAGCCCCGCGTGGGGCTCTGGGCTGATGGCTCAGAGCCTGGAGCCTGCTTCCGATTCTGTGTCTCCCTCTCTCTCTCTGACCCTCCCCCGTTCATGCTCTGTCTCTGTCTCAAAAATAAGTAAACGTTAAAAAAAAAAATTTAAAGAGAGTGAGTGGTAACATTTCAAGTACCCTAAAGGCCAGCAGAAAACTGCTTTTAGAATAAGGATCTCCCTCTAATAATACAGCATTGGAGCTGCTGCTTCTTCTTCTTCTTCTTCTTCTTCTTCTTCTTCTTTTTGAGGGGGGAGCAGAGAGGGAGAGGGGGGAGAGAATCTTAAGGAGGCTCCATGCCCAGCACTGAGTCCAACATGGGGCTCGATCTCATGAACCATATCATAATCTGAGCCAAAATGAAGGTTCAGACACTTAACCGTTTGAGCCACCCTGGTGCCCAGCATTGGAACTTCTCTAACTCCACTGCCCTGGTTAATAAAACACGTTATGTACTTGAACTGATGTGATTAAGCACTTTTTTTCCCCAAGTACCTCTCATGTGCCCGGAATGATTCTCAGCTGTTCTGTCTCCTCTATTAGGAGTCCTGCTGTATGACGTTAAGGTCTCTATACACGAGTTTCCCATGAAATGGTCACATGAAGGGCAGCAAAACATACCACTCCAAAATATGTAGCACAAGGATTATTTTGAGCCAAATGCACCCCAAAAACCAGCAGTTGCAAGAAAGGCATTCTGATCACTCCTTTTCCTCCTATAAACAAGAGATCATAATTCCTGTGTGAATGATGCCCTCCCTGTACCAGAAGGAAAGTAGCATTCGTGTCATCAAGGATGGGAAGCTGGGATGGAGAGAATTCTCCACAAACAGACCTTGTAAAAATAATTCTTCTCTTCCATCAGCCTCCCCATGTAGATGCTTCTCTCTAACTGCCCTTCTTGGAGCAGCCTGATATAAAGACAAGTAGGCTTTGCTATTTCCTTGGGTCTTCATTTCCTTATGAGGGCTCCCAAGTCACATGAAACTTAAGTAAACGTGTATGCTTTTCTCCTGTTAGTCTCACTGATGTGAGTTTAATTTTCCGGCCCAGACAAAAAGCTCTAAGAGGGTAGAGGCAACATTTTTCCTCCCCCACCTGCAATAGCAGTGCCTCCCTCAGAGTTGTCCTGGCACTTTGGAGGTGTGCCACTCAGATCTCCTGTCCAGAAAGGACTTGTCCTGCAGCTGTGAGGAGCATAGAAAGCTGGCACCCTCCAGTTCCAGTGCCTTTGGAACTTGCCACATCATTTGAGATGAGGCCAGCCTCTTCCTGCCTGGAGCCCAGCCAATGACGGAGCACAGGGGAGTACTAGACCGTGGCCCTTTGTGTCCAATATGGAACTCTCTTGAGCCCACACCACCCATCACCAGCCCCTGCTGGGTTGACCTGGAATGTATCAGCTGTGTACTGTGGCCTGAGCCTCTCTGTTTCGGTTCATGCTTTTTATAGTTCACAGGTGTTACTCCCCAATAAACCGGCATCTGCTTATCAGAAGACTCAAAAGGACACAGTTATTCTGTAAATTAAAAAAAGACATGTAGCACTTAAAAAAAAAAAAAAAAGCAAAGGGACGCCCTGAGTCTTGATATCAGCTCAGGTGATGATCTCAGGGTTTGTGAGTTTAAGCCCCATATTGGGCTCTCCACTGATAGCCTGGAGCCTGCTTGGGATTCTCTGTCTTCTGTTCTCTCTGCTCGCTCCGTCTCTCTCCCCTCTTTCAAAAATAAAAACCTTCAGGGGCACCTGGGTGGCTCAGTCGGTTGGGCGGCCGACTTCGGTTCAGGTCATGATCTCGCGGTCCGTGAGTTCGAGCCCCGCGTCGGGCTCTGTGCTAACAGCTCGGAGCCTGGAGCCTGTTTCAGATTCTGTGTCTCCCTCTCTCTGGCCCTCCCCCGTTCATGTTCTGTCTCTCTCTGTCTCAAAAATAAATAAACGTTAAAAAATAAAGAAATTAAATAAATAAATAAATAAATTAAAAAAAAAAAAAAAGATATCTGGCTAAGTGCTTACCCCAGAATTCAGTTTTCATTAAAGTCCATCTTGCCATCTTCCTACCGACAAAACAATAGAAATGTAAATAATCCCAAGGAGTGAATAATCTGGGAAACTAGCGAGATGTAGGTTGAGGATCCTAACTGCACACATTCATGTTAGGTTAGCTAGCTTTCTCTAAGTATGTCAGCACATCAGAGGGGCCCAGAGAATATGTTGAAAGGAACACCGATTTTAGCCCTGTCAGTAAAATGCAAACACCAAAATTTTTTTTCTCCTGGTAATTGACTGACTAATTGGATGCTAAATTCTGAAATTACGACAAGCATTAGCAAATGACAAGCATTAGCAAATCACTAGGATGATTGCCAGTGCTTGAAGCAGGAATGACTAATGAGAGATATAGCAATAATGTGGTCATTGCCTAGGCACACATTATGGAAAATGAAGCCTTTAATCAGTGAATGAGAGCCTCCGTCTAGTGTGCACGGAGGAAGCAGACTGGAGCACAGTGGGGTACAAGAATCTAGAATAGCCTGACACCTCGTGCTGTAGCCACATAGAATTTATTGGCACCTGGCACCTTCCGGACCCCCGAAGGGTTGGCAAATCAAAGCCCTGCTCGAGGGATCTTTGGCTTAATCAGCTAGAACTGGTTTGCTCGTTCAGATTTCCATAGACAATGGGAGGAGTGGGCAGAAATCAATTGAATTTGTTTTGTGGTGAAAGTTTCTGCCGGGAAATCACTGCTCTGGGTTCCCACCAGCTTCCCACCAATAAGAGGGTTAATTAAATCATTATCCTGCTGGCTGGCATTTAGACAGTGGATGCCTTTAATCAACAAGGCAGTGTCCAAAGTGTTCAGCTGAACACAGAGTTAAGAGGCTCTTTGCTCTACTCTTTAATGGTACCCCAGCCCAGGGCCATTAACCTTCCACACCCACAGACTGGGTTAGCTTCAGAGGAACTTACGTTGGCTGTACAATTTCCTTCAGAGCCTGATTGGGAGTCATTGACTTCTTTCACCTCGATTCCTGTAGGCCTGAAAGAGCTCTGTTGATAATAGCTAACTCAGGAAACCCAGGGGAGTTTCCTAGTGGTGAGAGGGCATGCCTTGTTTTCCAGGAGCACAGGCAGCAAATGGACATGTGACAGCTATTAGTCACATTGTTGTTGATTGATATTTCTCATACTTCAGACCAAGAGGATATGCAGGGGCCTCTGGTGGTCTCCGGGAAGAGTTCTGATCTATAAAGATTTGTCTTATCGATATGAAACAGGATTTGTGTTAACCTCATCTTTCCAAAAGGCTATTACGAAAAAGGGCAGCAGTAAAATAGTACACCAGACATGATATGCTGTGATGTTTCTTGTGCGAGAAAAGTTTAAATGGCAGGGTCACTAGCTGGCACAGTTTCTGACCGGGACGTTTAATGGCCAATGGCATAAATGATTAAGGGGAGAAAGGAGCAGAGAGTGTTCTATTGTGTTCATTTCCTGTTGCTACTGTAACCAGTTACTACAAACTTCGTACTGTAAAGCAACACAATTTATTATGTTCCAGTTCTGGCAGTCCCAATTCTAAAATGGGTCTCACTGGGGCTACAATTAACGTGTCAGCAGGGCTTGGTTGTTTCTGGGGGCTCTACAGGAGCATCTGTTTCCTTGTGTTTCCCACCTTCTAGACTTCCTGCCATCGTGGGCACATGGCCCCCAGCCAGCGGTGCCTTCACCCCAACCTCTCCTTCTGTTGCCACATCTCCCTCTCAGACTCTCCTGCCTACTTCTTTCACTTGTAAGGACCCTTGCGATTACATTGGGCCCACCAGGTAATCCAGGCTTATCTGTGTTGCAAGACCCTTAATTTAATTATACCTGCAAAGTCTCTTTGCCATGTAAGGTAATATATTCACAGGTTCCAGGGGAAAAGGACGTAGACATCTTTGGGGAACCATCATTTTGCCTACCACACCTACTAAGGGAATTGCTGCTTTTCTCTCTCAATATTAGAGTTGTTTCAATTTTTTTTTTTGTCGTGGGAAGACAAAGTAACAGTGTAGATATGGTCCCTCAGGGACCCAGAATCCCATCTTCCATTGTCAAATGCAATTTACATTACTCAGGCATTGGCCGTTTTAAAAGACTGTAAAGATAATGGCACCTCCTGTTTGCACAGATGGCCTCTTGGCAAACTCTGGGATAAGTACAATAACATTTTCATAGCAGAAAGCAGGGTGCATGCTGGGAGTTCTGCGTCGGGTAAGAGGTGGGGGTACTGGAAGGGTAAGATAGTCTCCAAGTAGAATTCTTGGCCTTAATGGCTCCTGGGTTTCTAGGCTATTTGGAAAACCCCACTGGGAAAAAGTCAGCCAGCCTTGAAAAACAAGAACATCCTCGCACTGGTCTTCCCAGGCTGCAAAGCTGAGATGGGGTGGGGCATCAGACAGATGGGGCAAAAGTGACTGGAGCCTGAGCTTTGGAGTTGCAGTGGGGTTCCAATCTCCATTCTGCATGACCCGGGGCACGTTTCCTAATTTATCTGAGCCTTATTGTCTTCATCTGCAAGAAAGTAATATCTATATCACAGAGCTGATGTAAAGATCAGAAACAACCTGAGGCACCTGGCTGACCCAGTTGGAAAAGCACACAACTCTTGATCTCCGGATTACGAGTTTGAGCCCCAGGCTGGGTGTAGAGATTATTTAAATAAATAAATAAACTTTTTAAAAAAATATCAGAAACAATGTATGTAAAGTTCATAGTAAACTGGTTGGCTCATAGGAGGCGCTCAAAAACAGTAAGTGTCCTTGTTGTTGTTGTTGTTGTTGTTGTTGTTAGAACAGGAAGTAGAGATTGGAATCAACAGGTCTTCCAGGAAAATGTTAACTGGTTGGTATTTCTCACATAGTTACAACCACCAGACATTTGACCAAACCAGGTGAGAATACTTGAAGGCAAGAACGATAAAGAAAGACAACTCTCCCACTCCCTAGCCCTCCCTACCCAGACGTCCCTCTGGAAAACGTTTTGCAAATACCTTCTTAGGCTCCACAGAAAACAACTGAACAGAGAAATACCCTCAGTTTTGAAGATGTTAAAGTTTGGCTAGTGGAAAAGCTATTTAAATGTTCAGATTTCCAGGGGCGCCTGAGTGGCTCAGTGGTTGAGCGTCCGGCTTCAGCTCAGGTCACAATCTCACAGTCTGTGAGGTCGAGGCCCGCGTCGGGCTCTGTGCTGGCAGCTCGGAGCCTGGAGCCTGCTTCAGATTCTGGGTCTCTCTCTCACTCTGCCCCTTCCCCGCTCATGCTCTGTCTCTCTCTGTCTCAAAAGTAAATAAAAACATTAAAAATAATAATAATTAAAAAAATAAATGTTCAGATTTCTGGCTGAATCACTCCAGTTTTATTCTCTTCCAGCAAATTTTGAGTTTTGAAGAGGCCCCATCTTCCCTCCTAGTGTTCAGAACTAGTTGTTCACTGGCAACCAGAACATCACTGGCAATGCTGATGAGAGATCATGACTTTAGACCTACAGCTATGTGGGTTTACCACCAATTCACCCCAATAAGATGGACTTACCCAGCAGTTACTGGCATAGCTGGACAAGTCAAGGACTCCCCAACAGCTGGTCCTTTCTCTGGTTTCGCCCAAAACAGATTAGAATGCCTGCATCCTGGGGACTTGCTTGCTCCGAAATAAAATAACCCCCAAAGGAGCTGATTGACCATGATTGGTGTCTTCTAGCAAATTCACCAATCAGAAGCCCCTCCTCTTCCCTTGCATAAGAATGAGTGAGAAACAGGCCAGGAAAATTACCCTAGAAGGGATTCCTTTCTCTGCATCAAAACCTGAGGCCTGGATCACTTGCTTTGGGTGCAGCCAGAGTCGGTCACTTCTCAAGCAGCCCTCTGGAGAGGTCCTGAAGGTGAGGACCTGAGGCCTCTTGCCAGCACCCAGTGGTCACTTGCCAGGCTTTGGCACGAGCCACTTGTGAAGCTGTTCCTAGATCCGAGGCTCAATCAGAGCTTCCATTGCTGGAGCGTGTTGTGAATGACAGGGCTTGTCAGTTAGGCAGGTCACACCCTGTTTCATGAGAAGCCAATCAATGAGGCAGATCGCTGTGTAGGTGGAATGGAGACAGAAAACAAAATCGATGTGTTGGGCAGCAAGAGTGAAGCGTTTACTGAAAAGAACACCTGCTACTTGACCCCACAACTTGCTTCTATAGGCAAGGGTACACCCTCAGTTAGAAAACTGTAATTTGGTCCCACCATATCCTAGCTGCTATGAAGTTTACTTTTCTCTAATCTTTCATTCTGCCTTTTCCCATTCCTCTATGGGTCTGCGTACAAGAATACTGCATTTGTTTTTGGATTTTTAATCATTTTGACTAAATGACCATAGTATGTTTTGATCAATATTGACTGGAGATGGGGTAGGGGAAGCTGTTTCTGTTTTTTAAAAAAATCTCTTTCTCCACTGATGGCATGCTAATTCAACTTTTATTTTAAATTCTTTATAGCTGTAATAAAGAAAGGTTTTTTAAAAATTGTTTTTAATGTTCATTTTTATTTTTGAGAGAGAAAGAGAGAGACAGAGTGCAAGCAGAGGAGTGGCAGAAAAAGAGGGTGACACAGAATGGGAAGCAGGCTCCAAGCTCTGAGCTGTCAGCACAGAGCCCCATGTGAGGCTTGAACCCACAAAACATGAGATCATGATCTAAGTCAAAGTCAGACACTTAACTGATTGAGCCATCCAGGTGCCCCAAGAAAGAAAGTTTTAATCAGGCTCTTAAGAAAAAAAAAAAAAGATGAAAACTCAAACAGTAAAAATAACAATAAAATTATTCTGATTTCTTGTGATTGGAGTCTATGCATGTCCGGTTTTTTTGTCAGTGAACCCATCAGCCCCAAGACAACTGAGAGCCAAGATCCATCTAGCGTTTAATGTCTAGACCCAGAAACAAACAAAAAGCAAGCAAACAGCATTAAAAAACTCAACATCAAGAAGATGCCACAACTCTAGAGACTTCCTAAACAAAAAGAGCCTGCGTGAAGCAGAGAAATGATCAAAAGCAAACAGCCTATCCAGAAAAGAAAGAAAATCAACAATGGAAGAGGACAGGTAAGGAAATAGCTCCTGCCTGACCTCATGCCACGTGCCAGACAAATGTTCCCGGCGTCGTTTTAGGAAAACAATCTGATAATAAGAACCAGCCACGAAGCACCACTGTGGTTTAGCAGGAATGTTATCAGTTAGCTTAGGTGAGAGGAACTTTGATAGCTACAGATGGAATTGATACATTACCAACAGGGCTGTCCAGCCACACACAAAAAAAGTGATTTGACTAGAAAACATCACCTAATAGCTTAAAATGCATTTTCTCATCTTCTACACTTTCCCAAGGAAGGAAGACAATTTCTATGGAACTAACAATGACAGTCAATCTTGGACGTTGTCATAAGTCTACTTTTTCAAAATGCATTAAAGTTTTGTTTTTTTAAATAGGAGCATACTCCATCAGCACCTACACTGTGTTTCATCAATTCCTCACAAATTTGTATTTATAGTAAAGCAACTCCGTTATTGTGGTTCAGGAAGATGCCATCACATTTTGTTTATAAAGCCTTCAAGCCTCACTGCTAAACAGAGTGGTGATTTCCGTGAGTTAACATTTCCTACATGCAAAGCCGTGTCAGTGAGTGGGAATGAGTGTCTGCCTTTCCCTATAAACTCATATAAATGTAAATTTGATGACTTCCTATATTTCCTCTGCGTCAAGTCAGAACTAGCACATATCAACGACTTGATGAGTTCTTCCCTTCACAAAAGAGAAAAACCCTTTCTGCTTTTCCCAGAGGTCCCTAGTTCATGCAGAGAAGATATTTTCATTTTCAGGCCTGGAGTTTGGGGCTGCCCAGAGCAGCTCTGATCACAGGTAGGGCTTCCCAAAAACAAGACCCCACTCTTAGTTGTTAGAGTAAGTTCCAGAGCCTTACTTGGTTCTTCCCTTGTTACCAGAGGAAGATTATTGGAGGGGAGGGATGCCTTCTAGGACATGAATCTCCCCCTGGACCCACTTGGGTGGTTTACATCCATGCTTCTTCAAGACAGGTGACTCTTGGGCCTTCTTGACCCCTTCAGGTAGTGCAAAGTTCTGACCTGGCCAGGGCTGGGAAGAGGGGGAGGGCCCTCTTTCACAGGAGCCCCTACCATCTCTTCAGTGTGAGTAGAAGGGGAACAGGGGAACAGTGTTGTCTCCCCACCTTCTCTCCCTGTCCTCCTCTGCACCCGAACACATACATGCACTTTGATGTTATAATATAATGAGAAACATGTATGAGGTCTTCGCCCCTAGTTCCTGGCCCAGAAGTTCTAAAACACTTGAAACTTCCGGAGTGGCAGGGGTGAGAGGAACATCTTTTGTTATTCATAGTAAACCTGTACCTGAGTTTATGCTAATGAGTGATTCATGGGGCGGATGGGGGCTCGTGCCAGAGGCACCAACCTTGTAATTAAAGATTTGGAACTTTCAGCCCTACCTTCTGACCACCAGTAAGGGGAGAGGGGCTGGGGACTGAGTAAATCACCAGTGTGGTTAATCCAAGATTAAGTGACTTAATCAACTGTGCCTGCCTGGTGGAACATTCATCTAAACCCTAAGTATCTGGGTTTGGAGAGCAAATGCCTCAAACAAATGGACAGTGAGGACTATTCTGCATGCATTCAGACATCCTTCATTTCATAGAGTAATAATATTTATATATTCATATGACTTTTCTTTTAGCACTTCCTTTTCTCTATATTCCTTGGTGTTCTTTTTTTTATTATTTCTCAAGTTGAAAGTTAAGTTCATGTACTAAATACCAACTTAAAATTCTACGTCCCTAATAAGGATCATCAAAAACCTAAACAATTTTTATCTCCCTCTCTCCCCAAACATACACTATATTTCCATGCAGAGAATTCTAAATTCTGCTCGGATCTTTGAACACTTTGTTGAGTGATACAGCCTGAGCCTCTTCGACAGTGCTTGGCACATAGTTGGCACTCAAGAATCATATTCTGCCAGCATATAATGCATTTAGGGAAGTTGTCCAGCATTTACTTTCCATTACTCCAGTTGTTGATTTAATCTGGTGTTGTAGAACCACGGGAGTTTTTAACTGAACCTGAGTTTGCTCCTTGGTGGGTCACAAGGTGGAGTTGTCACACAAAGAAAACTTCATTTGCAGTCCAAAAGGAGATTGATGGGGTTTTGGAGTGGTGGGGGACCAGAACTGATGACCAAGAAAAGAATTCTTGAGATGTCTTAGGTGCAAAAAAGGTGATTTTATTAAAGTGTGGACCCGTGGGCAGAAAGAGCTGCTCTGGGGGGTGTGAAGAGTGACTGCTTAAATACCCTGGAGTTGGAGGAGGTAAAGGCAAAACGGAGGCCTCCAGAAAGACTTTGATATGCTAAAGAAGACTTATAAGATGCCAGGGGACTTGCTATTGTCAAGCTAAGGTTGTTTTCCCTCTAGTTAGGCATTAACCCTACGGCAGTAGGGTGTTCCTGGAGAACTGTTATACTCCGTATTTGCCTCAAGTATTTATCAATGGCTGCAGGTTATAAAGAAATTTCATTTTACCTGTATGGAGGGGAGGGTGATGTTGGAGCTCCAGGAAACTGACTCTACAGGTTTCTGGAGATTTGGCTTTTGATAAGATTGCCTTTTTCTTATAATTTACTAAGACATTTGCAAACTGATGGAGACTCGTGTCCTGCATGACTGTGATCTCTATCACTTAACCACCTGTTTGCTTTCCTTTCCTTTGTTCTTGGGCAGCCCGTAGTGCCTGAGGAATATCACACATCCCACCTCGGGATAAGGAGGTGTTGTTAGTTTGTCCTTTGCTCTCACTTTGCCTTATGCTCCCTCATCAGAGATCACGGGGAGATTCCAAAGCCATGACTCCCTGAGTAAGGGTGGATGGGTTCCTTTTATTGAGGATTAGAATGAAGACTTGGAAGGGGGAGTTTTGTCATTGCAGGTAGAGGCGGGCATAAGGTCATGGGGTGTGCCCTAAGGAAACATGCCTATGCATACGCTGTATGTTATGTAAATGGAGCTTGTGCTCTCCCTTGGGCGGAAATTTCATAATTCTAATGAGGTAAAGGTAACTGTCAGTCACTCCATGGGGCATTCCCTGTGGTCCATCTGTGCAGGTGTGAGTTGGGGGTTGAGCTTAAACTTGACTGAAGGGTCTGGGCCTCTGAAGCTCTTCCTCCGGGCAGTCATTTTTGTTTGAGGGGTCGTTTTGGTGTCCATCAGGATGCCATGCCCCTCCAGTCTTATATCTGAGTTAAGAGATAAGCAGAAAAAGATGAAGTTAAGGGAAATGTCATGAGTTCAAGCAGGTGGGCAGTAAAAGTCACGTCTTGGGGTCTAGCTGGTGGCATTTTCTTTTCACCATCTAAATCCTTTTCAAGAACTGACTTGGTGTTTACATTCATTTGGAGATTATTTTTGAAAATTTTTACATTTGAAAATTTTAATATAGCTATTTATATTCAGTTTTATGAATGGAATGGAGTTCTATGTTCCATTTGTTTTGTCTTCTTCTGACTTTTCCAATCTTGGGTTCTTGATTTTGAGTCATTGCTCTCATAGTTGGAATGCATATTTGAGTAATTTTTTCAGCAAGGATGCATGAATAATAGATTTTTAAAAGGAATTAAAAAAAAAATTTACAGAGAGAACGTGAGTGGGAGAGGAGCAAAGAGAGAGAGAGAATCTTAAGCAGGCTCCATGCTCACAGTGGATCCCATGACCCCGGGATCATGACTTGAGGTGAAATCAAGTGTTGGACGCTCAACCAACTGAGCCACCCAGATGCCCCCATGAATAGCAGATTTTTAAAACTCACATACTTGAGTTTTCTTCTGCAATGGTTTTCAAATTAATTTGCTTAAGTAATCTCAAAAAGAATTTTATAGAACAGTGTCCCTCTTACACATTTTTAAATTGACAGATGAGTTTGTATCATGTTTATATAATTATAAAAGATACACTTTCTAGGATATGGTATGTATTGAGTCTTTAAAATAAAGCTGTCCCTTTCCTATTTTTAAAGTAGCCAGTGGATTCTCAATACCATAGCAATTTGATATTCATTATTACCATTTACCAAACACATGAGCAAGCTCTTTGACAATCAGAAACTTTACATCTTCCTTTTGTGTCTGACTTCATATTTCCATTCTCCCACAGAATTTGATCCTAATATGTTTTGTGCTAGAAAGTCTATTATTAGTCATTTTATCTTTATTTCACTATGATAAAAATACGTGTATAGGTTGGAATTATAAAAACAAATTGCTGTATACTCTCAACAATAGCTAAATTATGGAAAGAGCCTAAAGGTCCATCAACTGATGAATGGATAAAGAAACTGTGGTTTATATACACAATGGAATACTACGTGGCAATGAGAAAGAATGAAATATGGCCTTTTGTAGCAACGTGGATGGAACTGGAGAGTGTTATGCTAAGTGAAATAAGTCACACAGAGAAGGACAGATTCCATATGTTTTCACTCCTATATGGATCCTGAGAAACTTAACAGAAGACCATGGGGAAGGGGAAGAAGAAAAAATAGTTAGAGAGGGAGGGAGCCAAAACATAAGAGACTCCTAAAAACTGAGATCAAACTGAGGGCTGATGGGGGGTGGGAGGGAGGGGAGGGTGGGTGATGGGTATTGAGGGCACCTGTTGGGATGAGCACTGGGGTGTTGTATGGAAACCAATTTGACAATAAATTTCATAATAAAAAAAAAAATGAAAACAAAAAAAAAATTGCTGTAACCATAAGGCTCTAAACAGTTTTTAAAATGTATCCTGGGACACCTGGATGGGTGGCCCAGTTAGTTAAGCGTCCAACTCTTGATCTCAGCTCAGGTCATGATACCACAGTTTGTGGGATGGAGTCCACATCTGGCTCCATGCTGACAATGCAGAGCCTGCTTAGGATTCTCTCTCCTTCTCTCTCTCGGCCCCTCTCCCCCCGCATTCTCTCTCTCCCTATCTCTCTTTCTGCCCCCCTCTGTAAATAAATAAATACACATTTTAAAAAATTAAAAATAAAAATGTATCCTGGGTTTTATCATTACAATTAGTCAATTTATAGCTGACTAAAACAAGTAAATATATTATAAATTTCAGTGAGATTTTGATAAAAAGTAAAATACTGGAAATGCATCTCTTGAAGAAATGGCTGAGATTGCTTTTTATTTCCCCCATTCATGTCTTTGTGGAGAAATATTACTTATTATTAGAATAACATAGTGTTTAATTCTATTCCTATATGTGTTTTTTAATACTTATAAGCAATAAGAAATCTTATTCACACAAATGTGTTAAACATGACAAAAAAGATGGATTTTAGAGCAATCACTCAATTCTGTGAACTCCTGAGTTTTATGCCAAAATTTATATCGTGAGCTATCATTGACAGTTATTTTAAACTATATCTGTCTGTTTTGTTGAAACCAAAGAACTGAAAACCACCGGGCCAGCAAAGGGATTTTTTTTTTTAACCTGGTTATTAGATTCATTCATTTCTTCAAAACTGATACAAATATTTCAAACTATTTTTCTGTTTTCTGGCCCATTGCCACCCACGTCACCCATGTGATGCACCACAGAATGATTCATTTTATTTTATAAAGTAGTAAGGGGATTTCAAAACAGGGAGACAGAATGGAGAACCCAACTCTCTCTCATGGGCGCATTCTCATGCTGATGTATTTTAGAAAGAATTGATGGAAACTCTTCCCATCGAACTATCTGTCCCTGAGTAGCCCTTGGAAGTCTTCTCACTCTGGTTTAGAAGCTGATGAGCCCACAGTGCATTTCCCAGATATATCAGTGGTATATTTGATTAAGTGTATTGGTGGTATATTTAAAGAATATCAATTTTTATAGTCTCATTTGTATCATTATCTTCTATTTATGGTCAGCAATACTGGGCTTTTGTTTCCTAAATCAATTAAAAATTTAAGTAATGGTTCAGATGGTACAAACGTATGATAAACTTATTAAGGTAGTATGATATTTTGATAAAATAAGAAATATAAATTTGGTCTTTGTCCCTGGCTCCTGGCTAGAGCTCCTAACGTCTTTGTAATTTCCTAATAATAAACGTGCTAGCAGCATTTTTGTTTTAATATTTGGTCTTTGACCCTGGTTCCTGGTACAGAGCTCCCAAATACCTTGGAATTTCTTGAGTGATAAGAGTGTCTTTTGTTCCAATAAGAGGACTCTTGGTGGGCTCCCGGATATCTTCAGGAGGGGGCTAGTCACCAGTAAGACGAAGCCCTGATTAGAAGCTTGAAACATTCAGCCCTGTCTCCCATCCTTTGGGGGAAGGGAGAGGGGCTAGAGTTGAGTCAATAACCTATTGTGTCAATGTGATGAAACTTCCGTAAAAATCCCTGAACTGTGAGGTTTCGAGAGCTTCCAGGCTGGCGAACACATCCACACGCCCGGAGGGTCGTGCACCCCGTCTCCACAGGGACAGAAGCTCCTGTGCTTGGGACTCTTCAGAGTCTCACCCTCTGGGTCTCTCTATCTGACTGTTCATCTGTACCCTTTATCATATCCTTTAATAAACTGGTAAGCGTGCTTCCCTAAGTTCTATGGGCTTTTCTAGCAAATGATCAAACCTGAAGAGGAGGTTTTTAGAACTCTTATTTATTTATTTATTTGTTTGTTTAAATTTTTATTTTTATTTTTAGAGAGAAAGAGTGCTAGTGAGGGAGAGGGGCAGAGGGAAAAGAGAGAAGGACAGAGAGAATCCCAAGCAGGCTCCACGCTCAGCACAGAGCCCAACACAGGGCTTGATCCCACACCCTGGGATCATGACCTGAGTCAAAATCAAGAGTAGGACACTTAACCGACTCAGCCACCCAGGTACCCCAGAACTCCGATTTATAGCCCATCAGTCAGAAGTACAGGTGACAACCCAGGACCTACAATTGGTGTCTGAACTAGAGACAGTCTTGGGGTGGGGGGGGGGTGGTGAGAAAAAACCCCCTCAAGGTATACCCTCCTTTATATGTGCTTTGATCTTCATGTGCATGTCTTACCTTCTCAAGCAGATTTAAAATGTGATAAAAGTTGACCCACTTTTCCCAAGAGCAGAAGTGAATAGCACAGAATTCCAAAGGGAAACCATTCACAAGCTGACATTGACCCGGACAAGACAGTCACACCTGACAAAAGGCTCAATAATAATCCACTCATAACAAAACCAAAAGGTTTAAAAATCAAAGGATTTTTTGAACTGCATCTTATTTTGAAAGTAAAGGAGGACAAATGATAGGAGGCACTCGGGAAACTTGCACTGATGTGTAAACCGACATCAGCTCAGGGAAAATGCTGTGGGGAAGGGCAAATATTTGTTATTTCCCCATCAGTATGGAATGAGGAAAGAAATACAAAAAAGAGGAAAGCACAGGAGTCAATAAGTGTCTTTCTTCTGAGGGCATTGATCCGGAAATAATTTTTCAGATTGATTCAGACATGTCTTGATAAATACAAAGCACCGTCTATGAATGTGGTAACAATACAATCTGACTAGTTTCATAAATTATTCAGATTTATTTTTCAAATCCACTTTTCCAGACATCCATGGATGCTGGCATTGATGCATAGAAAAGCTTTTTTTTTTCTTTTTTTAAAGCCATCGACTACTATAAAATGTAACTTTTTATTCGTTATTAACAATTGTTCTTTTTTTAAATAAGAAGTTTTAAAGATTGGAACATTTCATAGTGGGTATATGAAACATAGTAATACTATTTCATTCTTACGTTGTATATGGGGTTAGTTAACCAAAATGAAGATGTTTACCTATGAGAGCTCTTGTTTTCATACTTGTGGCAAAGCATGTCATAGAAAATCAAGCATTGCTGTCATGTTATAATTAGGTATTTTTGATGCATTGAAATGAAAACAGTGAGAGTTGAAATACAGAAAAATGTAGGCCAAAAGATGAGCAGATGAATGGATAGTCAGTGAGAGGACAATTAAGGAACACCATTGGGGAACAGCATTAATGTAGGTTTTCGATGCTAAGAGGTCTCAGTTCCACTGCCCGTCACAGTGAGAGGTAAGTGCACAGGTTAGCCTGTGGGAAGGGTGCAGCTGGAGAGGACCTGACCCCTCTAGGGAGGGAACAGAGTGTTCAACCCCAGATCATTATTTGAGCTGAATGTGCCCAGGTCTTCAGTTTTTTATTTTCTCAAGCAAAGATAGAAATCTGGATTTTCATGTGAACTGTACTACGTATTGCCATAATCAAACATGCCTATAACTTGTAACAGACTTGGGTAACCAGTTTGGGGGGGGGGGGGCGGTGCTGGTAAGGAATAGGCAAACTACAGCTTGGAGGAATCCAGCCTGTCATGTTTCTTTTTGGTGTGTTTATTTTGAGAGAGAGAGAGGCAGAGTGAAAGAGAGAGAATCCCAAGCTCTCAGCCCAGAGGGCTCCATATCACGAACCTCGTGAGATCACAACCTGAGCTGAAACTAAGAGTCGATGCTTAACCAGTTGAGCCACCCAGGCACCCCAACCTGTCATGTTTCTATAAATAAGGTTTGATAGGAACACGGCCACATCCATTTATTTACATGTTATCTGTGTCTGCTTTTGTGCTACAAGGGAGCTTAAAAATATTTGCTATCTGGCCCTTTACAAGTTCACCAACCCATGATAATATTTTGACCTTTAGCTGATGTGAATCTGCTGTGTTGAATTATGTTCTAAGAGGGTTCTGCCTCTTTCATGTCAAATTACTTTAAACAAAAACATTTTGGGGTGCCTGGGTGGCTCAGTTGGTTAAGCGTCGGACTTCAGCTCAGGTCACGATCTCTCGGTCTGTGAGTTCGAGCCCCGCGTCGGGCTCTGGGCTGCTGGCTCAGAGCCTGGAGCCTGCTTCCGATCCTGTGTCTCCCTCTCTCTCTGCCCCTCTCCCGTTCATGCTCTGTCTCTCTCTGTCTCAAAAATAAATAAACGTTAAAAAAAAAATTAAATAAAAAAAAATTTTTTTTAAAAACATTTTTTTGCAGAATATGTTGTTAGAACATTTAATATAATTGTTTTGCATTAGAAATTTAATTCAGTTGAATCTGATAGAAAATGTTTATTAGGAACATTTAGTAAAATTTCTCCATATTTATTGGCTTCCATACATCATCAATGAGTGTATTAAGAAATAAACTAAGCAAACTGTAGTGAATAAGGTCAGAAATGCCTTTCACATGGTTATGCAGAAACAGCACACCTGAAGATGCTATGAATCACCTCATATAGTAAACCTTGAAAAAGAGAAATTGCTTTAAGCTTGCACCATCTAGAGGTGAAAAATATAATTTCCCATGTACCTTACCAGAGTAGAAAGGCAGTGCACTGCATTGGTCTTTTGAGGTCTGTCGTGTGTCTGTAAAGAAGGGGTGGTGCTCAATGGCAACAAATCAATGGCTACCCACCTCATCAAAATGAACTTCTTAATAGAAGGATTTTTCTAGGCATGGTCCTCTTGGCACTTAGATTCGAATGCTTGTGATATTATTAGTCATTACTTTCTTATGTGATGTTCAAACAAAATGAACTTGTTTTTTCTTTCCTGAATGCCTCCTTTGGGCTGACTATGAAAAAATTGAAGAGTGTTATTATACATGTTGAATGTTCTTCTCTAATCTTAAAAAGCACCCACGGGGCGCCTGGGTGGCTCCGTCGGTTGAGCGGCCGACTTCGGCTCAGGTCATGATCTCGCAGTCCGTGAGTTCGAGCCCCGCGTTGGGCTCTGTGCTGACACCTCAGGGCCTGGAGCCTGTTTCAGACTCTGTGTCTCCCTCTCTCTCTGACCCTCCCCCGTTCATGCTCTGTCTCTCTCTGTCTCAAAAATAAATAAACGTTAAAAAAAAAATTAAAAAAAAAAAAAAGCACCCACAATGTACATAAAGGCTTCCTGGTAGAATTTTTATAATAATCTATATATGCATTCTCTAAGTTATTTCGTACTGGAATCTAATATTTTTCTTTAAAAAAATCTCTGTACAAATAAGATAATCAATTATAAAATTAAATAAATCACCCATTTGTATGGACTAGCCTTATAATCCTTTGTAAGTTTTCATCAGCTACCAAAAGAGAATTTTTTAAACACTCAGCATAATTTTATTGTTTTAGGCTGATCCCTTATGTTGTACAACAAAAAAGCAAAGTTTTTTTACATTGCTGTTAATTCCAAAATGTGTCATACGAGTTGTATTATTCTTTGACTTCCCACGTTTTTTACTACCTGGTTCTAGCAAACACCTAAATGTCTGAAGTATCCTCCCCCCATCCCCATAACCACTGTGGGTCCCATTTGACCCCTCTTCTCCAGGGACAATATTTGTCTTTTTAAAAACTCAGTTCCAGTGACTGCCATGGGGAAATCTGGGAAACTATTTAAACCCTTGAAAATGCTTCAGCTTCACTGAATTATCGTAACAGTTTCGAAAAAGCTTCATAACAAACCCACTATTGTTGCTTTTACCAATTCCTCTAAAGATACAGTGAAGAATTATTTTTGATTTAAAAGGATTGCTTTTGAAAACAGGAAGCACTATGTAAACCTCTCAAAATCACAAATATATTTGACTACTGGAGAGTGGTTTGAAAACCGCACGAAGGGAAATTGCACACTTGCCCTGACTGATTTAATTTAAATAGTCTCATTGAGAGAGAGAGAGAGAGAGAGAGAGAGAGAGAGAGAGACAGAGGAAGTGCTAGGACAGCAGAATCTCTTAGGCTATAAGCACTTTCAATACCAGGAATAAATATCAAGAATATGGTAGCACAGCATGCATCAGCATGAAAGAGAGCAAAACCTAACACCTACCGTTCATCAAATACGAAGAATTTAGATCTTTAGTCAGTAAACTGGTAACTTTATTCGAACAACTTAGAGTATAATTTTTTGGTAGGTAAACATAATCATTTTTAAAGGGAATTAGACTGTTCCCATTTTCTTTTATTCTCTAGAGAATGAGTTTGAGCCCAACCATTTATTTTAATCTTGGTTTATTGGTCTAGATTACATATTCATACAACTATAACATCAGAAAAAATGTTTTGTAACATCTACTACATTTATTTATTTCCAGGCTGGAAAAACATAGTAACTTTGTAGAGGTATTTGCTGACTTCAATACCCATTTATATGTTTGAAAAATATGTGTAGGGGCACCTGGGTGGATCAGTGAGTTAAGTGGCCGACTTCAGCTCAGGTCATGATCTCATGGTTGATGAGTTCGAGCCCCACATCCAGCTCTCTGCTCTCAGTGCAAAGCCAGCTTCAGAAACTGTCCCCCCCTCTCTCTGCTCCTACCCTGCTTGCATGCACATGTGCTCTCTTTCTCTCTCTCAAAAATAAACATTAAAAAAGTACGTGTGTATGTAGTCCTTAATTTTAAACTCATTTTGCTAAACTATTATTATTATTACTATTCTTTTTCTAATATGCCATCCCTTCTCACCTGGAATACTGCAACAACTCTGCTTTCATTTTTGTTTCCTTACAAGTTATTTTTTATTTTTCATTAGTCCATATTTTATATGTACTGTGTAAGTTGTAATAAGTAAGCATTATACTCACCAATCATTTAAGAAATTAAAATTACCAATGTTTTCAGGCACCTGGGTGCCTCAGTTAGTTAAGTGTCTGACTTTGGCTCAGGTCATGATCTCATGGTTCATGGGTTCAAGCCCCACCTCGGGCTCTGTGCTGACAGCTCAGGGCCTGGACCCTGCTTCAGATTCTGTGTCTGCCTCTCTCTCTCTCTCTCTCTCTCTCTCTGCCCCTCCCCCCCCCACCACACACACACACACACACACACACACTCGTTCTCTGTCTCTGTCTCTCTCTCAAAAATAAACAAACATTTAAAAATTACCAATGTTTTTGCAGTCCTCTGTATACCTTTCTCTCTATTTGATCTTTCTATATAAATACCTTGTGTTTGTGATTCTCTCATTTTCTTTATGATTTATTTCATATGTTTATGACCTAAGCAATATATTTTGGCTTAGAATTATTTAAAACTTCATATAAATAGTTTTATATTGGAGTGTGTTTTGCTTTTTCATTTCAGGCTGTTCTGCATTACGGTGTAAAACTGTGGTTCATTCATTTTTTAACTGCCATATAGCATTCCCATTGTGTAAATATTGCAAAATTCATTCATTCTCTTGTTGATGTAAATATTTTTTTGCTTGCATAAGTAATACTTCCCTGAACATTCTTCTAGCTTCCTTCTGTTACATATATGCAATGTTTTCCCTAGGATAAATACCTTGGGGTGGAATTTCAGGGTCTTCTACCCACGTTCAAATTTACTAACATGTGGTCTAGTCACCCTCAGTACCCTAGCCAACAGACATCCAGACACTCTGAGGGAGGCTATTTCAGACCGCTCCCAGCTAATCTGCCTGCCTGACCAGAGATGCAGGTACAATCCAAATAACAGGAGGGAAGACGAGGATAACTGTCCCCTACGGCCACCCCAGCTGATCACAGAAGCACTGAGTTTTGGAGCTGGAGTTATACAGCAATAGAAAACATTGAATTTAGAAATCTGCTTTAAAATGTTAAAAAAAAAAAATGGTTGTTTTGAGACACCTATTTGTAATTAAGTTCAAATTTTATTTCACTATAGTCAAAGAACATAGTTTTTAAGAGACTAAGTCTTTAAAGTAGGTTGAGACTTGTTATAAGGTTTAGATTTGGAGCCGGCAAATTGCAGCCCATGGGCCAAAATGGCTTGGGGCTTGTTAGGTTTTATTGATATGCAGTCATACTCATTTGTTTATATATTGTCTGTGTCAACAAAGCAAGAGTTGAGTATTTGTGAGAGAGACCATACGGTCCTCAAAGCCTAAAACATTTACTATCTAACTCTTTACAGAAAAGGTTTACCAAATCCTGATCTAGAACATAACTGCTTCATTTGTGCCATTAAATTCATATTCTCCGATTCATAGGCACTGAATTCATATTTACATGAACTTGATGATTTTCTTCATATCCCTGTACATTCATTGATTTTTTTTATCTACTTGATTTAAGAGTTATTTCCATAATTTGGCTAGTGTTGGTAGTGCCGCTATAAACATTGGAATGCATGTGCCCCTTCAAATCAGTATTTTTGTATCCTTTAGATAAATACCTAGTAGTGCAATTGCTGGGTCTTAGAGTCATTCTATCTCTAACTTTCTGAGGAACCTCCACACTGTTTTCCAGGCTGACTGCACCAGTTTGCATTCCCACCAATAGTGTAAGAGGGTTCCCCTTTCTCCACATCCTCCCCAACTTCTGTTGTTTCCTGAGTTGTTAATGTTAGTCCTTCTGACAGGTGTGAGGTGGTATCTCATTATGGTTTGGTTTGTATTTCCCTGATGATGAGTGATGTTGAGCATTTTTTCAAGTGTCTGTTACCCATTTGTATGCGTTCTTTGGAGAAGTATCTGTTCATGTCTTCTGCCCATTTCTTCACTGGATTCTTTGTTTTTTGGGTGTTGAGTTTGATAAGTTCTCTATAGATTTTAGATACTAGCCCTTTATCTGATATGTCATATGCAAATATCTTCTCCTATTCCGTAGGTTGGCTTTTAGTTTTGCTGATTGTTTCCTTTGCAGTGCAGAAGCTTTTATTTTGATGAAGTCCCAATAGTTCATGTTTGCTTTTGTTTCCTTTGCCCCTGGAGACATGTCTAGTAAGAAGTTGCTGTGGCCACGGTCAAAGATGTTGCTGCCTGTGTTCTCCTCTAAGATCTTGATGGTTTCCTATCTCACATTTAAGTCTTCTATCCATTTTAAATTGGTCCAGTTTCATTTTTCTGTATGTCACCATCCAGTTCTCCCAGAACCATTTGTTGAAGAGACTGTCTTTTTTCCATTGGATATTTTTTCCTGCTTTGTTGAAGATTAGTTGATCATATAGTTGGGGTCCATTTCTGGGTTCTCTGTTCTGTTCCATTGATCTAAGTGTCTGTTTTTGTGCCAGTACCATACTGTCTTGATAATTATAACTTTAGCTTGAGGTCCAGAATTGTGATGCCTCCCACTTTGCTTTTCTTTTTCAACATTATTTTGGCTGTCTGGGGTCTTTTCTGGTTCCATACAAATTTTATAATTATTTGTTCCAGCTCTGTGAAAAATGCTAATGTTATTTTGACAGGGATTGCATTAATGTAGATTGCTTTGGGTAAAGCATAAACATTTTAACAATATTTGTTCTTCCAATCCATGAGCATGAAATGTTTTTCCATTTCTTTTTCTCACCTCCAATTTTTTTCATAAGCTTTCTGTAGTTTTCAGTGTACAGAGATTTTACATCTTTGGTTAGGTTTATCCCTAGAGATTTTATAGTTTTTGGTGCAATTGTAAAAGGGAGCTGCTTCATTATGGGTGTATAGAAATGCAACCAATTTCTGTATGTTGATTTTTTTATCCTGCAACTTTGCTGAATTCATGTATAAGTTCTCACAGTTTTTTGGTGGAGTCTTTTGGGTTTTCCATGTAGAGTATCATGTCATCTCTGAAGAGTAAAAGTTAGACTTATTCCTTGCCCAAATATCCATCAACTGATGAATGTATAAAGAAGATGTCACGCACACACACGCGCACGCGCACACACACACACACACACAGTGGAATATTACTCAGCCATCAAAACGTATGATATTTTGTCATTTGCAATGGTGTGGATGGAACTTGATGTATTATGTTAAGTGAAATAAGTCAGTCAGAGAAAGTTAAATACCATATGATTTCACTCATATGCGGAATTTAAGAAACAAAACAGATGAGGGGTACCTGGGTGGCTCAGTCGGTTAAGCGCCCAACTCTTGGTTTCAGCTCAGGTCATGATATTGCACTTCGTGGGTTTGAGCCCCACGTTGGGTTCTGTGTTGGCAGTGTGGGGCCTGCTTGGGATTCTCTCTCTCTCCCTCTCTCTCTGCCTCTCCCCTGCTCCTGCTTTCTCTCAAAATAAATAAATGGGAAAAAAATAAAAGGAAAAATAAAATAAGATAAAAACAGAGAGAGGCAAACCATAAGAGACTCTTAATTACAAAAAACAAATTGGGGGTTGCTGGAGGGGAGGTGGGTAGGGGGATGGACTAAATGGGTGATGGGCAGTAAGGGAGGGCACTTGTTATGATGAGCCCTGGATGTTACATGTAAGTGATGAATCACTGGGTTCTACTCCTGAAGCCAAGACTACACTGTATTGTTAACTCACTTGATTTTAAATGAAATGTTGAAAAGAAAAATAAGTGATTGAGAGGTATATTAAAATCCTCCACTGTGGTGTGACTTTGTCAATCCTTTTATTGCTGTCAATTTTAGCTTTATGTGTATTTTAAGTCATGTTAGTAGGTGTGCACAAATCCAGAATCATTGTGTCAGGCTCCTCAGTACCTACACCCACAGCAGCAGTTCTGGTTCTCAGCTCAGCTTTTTTGGACCATGGCCAGCAACAACCACACTTGCAATTACATCAAGCCTGGTGATAATCTAATAGAACCCGATAGGAGAGAGCTTCGAGAGTTTTGAGTAGTAGAGATTCTGCTTTGTGGCAGTGAATTTTCTTAAGGTATTTAAGGAACATTCAAAACAGCCTTACATTGACCTTAAAGACAGACCATCTGAAGGGCGTGTGTACAGGACCTGTTGTGACATTTGTCTAGGAAGGGTTGAGTGTGGTGAAGATAGGGTGGGACTTTGGCATTAAGTTGTCAGGAACATTATTTATGGTGCTGATTCTTTAAAAGTGGTTATGAAACATTTTTCATGGATGGCATTCCTCCTCTACAAACCTGAGTTTTCTTATTGTTCTTTTTGTGGGCCGTATGTTGTTCTAGTTTAGCCTTTCACTGCTTTATACCCTGAGGATATTAGACTTTGTGTCCTGTCATCTACACAGCTATTAAAACAGGAACTCAATGGCACAAAAACAGACACATAGACCAATGGAATAGAATAGAAACCCCAGAATTAGACCCACAAACGTATGGCCAACTAATCTTTGACAAAGCAGGAAAGAATATCCAATGGAAAAAAGACAGTCTCTTTAACAAATGGTGCTGGGAGAACTGGACAGCAACATGCAAAAGAATGAAACTAGACCACTTTCTCACACCATTCACAAAAATAAACTCAAAATGGATAAAGGACCTGAATGTGAGACACGAAACCATCAAAATCCTAGAGGAGAAAGCAGGAAAAAACCTCTCTGACCTCAGCCGCAGCAATTTCTTACTTGACACATCCCCAAAGGCAGGGGAATTAAAAGCAAAAATGAACTATTGGGACCTCATGAAGATAAAAAGCTTCTGCACTGCCAAGGAAACAATCAACAAAACTAAAAGGCAACCAACAGAATGGGAAAAGATATTTGCAAATGACGTATCGGACAAAGGGCTAGTATCCAAAATCTATAAAGAGCTCACCAAACTCCACACCCGAAAAACAAATAATCCAGTGAAGAAATGGGCAGAAAACATGAATAGACACTTCTCTAAAGAAGACATCCGGATGGCCAACAGGCACATGAAAAGATGTTCAACGTCGCTCCTCGTGAGGGAAATACAAATCAAAACCACACTCAGATACCACCTCACACCAGTCAGAGTGGCCAAAATGAGCAAATCAGGAGACTATAGATGCTGGAGAGGATATGGAGAAACGGGAACCCTCTTGCACTGTTGGTGGGAATGCAAACTGGGGCAGCCGCTCTGGAAAACAGTGTGGAGGTTCCTCAAAAAATTAAAAATAGATCTACCCTATGACCCAGCGATAGCACTGCTAGGAATTTACCCAAGGGATACAGGAGTACTGATGCATAGGGGCACTTGTACCCCAATGTTTATAGCAGCACTCTCAACAATAGCCAAATTATCGAAAGAGCCTAAATGTCCATCAACTGATGAATGGATAAAGAAATTGTGGTTTATATACACAATGGAATACTATGCGGCAATGAGAAAGAATGAAATACGGCCTTTTGTAGCAACGTGGATGGAACTGGAGAGTGTTATGCTAAGTGAAATAAGTCATAGAGAGAAAGACAGATACCATATGTTTTCACTCTTATGTGGATCCTGAGAAACTTAACAGAAGACCATGGGGGAGGGAAAGGAAAAAAAAAAAAGGTTAGAGAGGGAGGGAGCCAAAACATAAGAGACCCTTAAAAACTGAGAACAAACTGAGGGTTGATGAGGGGTGGGAGGGAGGGGAGGGTGGGTGATGGGTATTGAGGAGGGCACCTGTTGGAATGAGCACTGGGTGTTGTATGGAAACCAATTTGACAATAAATTTCATATTTAAAATAAATAAAATAAATAAACAAACAAACAAATAAATAAATAAAACAGGAACTCAAGAACAAAGTTGGAGGGCTCACCCTTCCTGATTCCAAAACTTCCTGCAAAGCTACAGTAATCCAACAGTGTGGTACAGGCGTAAAAACAGACATATAGACCAATGGACTAGAATAGACAGCCCAGAAATAAACCGTCATCCATATGGTCAAGTGATTTTTGACAAGGATGTCAAAACCATTCAATGAAAGGAGAATCTTCTCAACAAATAGTGCTGGGAAAACTGTATACCCATATGCAAAAGAATGAAGTTAAACTCATACCATATACAAAAATTAAGTCAAAATGAATCAAAGACATAAACATAAGACTTAAAATTATAAAACTCTTAAAAGAAAATAAAAGGGAAAATTTCTTTTTTTAAAAAAAAATTTTTTTTAACGTTTATTTATTTTTGAGACAGAGACAGAGCATGAACAGGGGAGGGGCAGAGAGAGAGGGAGACACAGAATGTGAAACAGGCTCCAGGCTCTGAGCTGTCAGCACAGAGCCCGACGTGGGACTCGAACTCATGGACCATGAGATCATGACCTGAGCCGAAGTCGGACGCTTAACTGACCGAGCCACCAGGCGCCCCATAAAAGGGAAAATTTCTATGACCTATTTGGCAATGATTTCTTGGATATGACACAGGCAACAAAAGAAAAAACAAATAATTTGGACTTCGTCAAAATTGAAAACTTTCATCCAAAGGCACTATTAAGAGAGTGAAAAGACAACCCATAGAATGAGAGAAAATATTTGCAAATCATTTATCTGATAAGAGGTTAATATCTAGCATTCCTAAAACTCAGCAACAGCAAAAATGAACAACCCAAATAAAAAATAGTCAAAGGATTTGAATTTCTCCAAAGAAAATATACAGATGGCCAACAAGATACTTAACATCATTAATCGTTGGGGCAATGCTAATTAAGTCACAATGAGATATTGCTTCACAGCCACTAGGATGGCTATTACTTAAAAAGAAAAGAAAAAAGAAAAGAAGAGAGAAAAGAAAAGAAAAGAAAAGAAAAGAAAAGAAAAAATAGAGCATAAATTTTGATAGGTGTGGAGAAATTGAAACCCTGGGCATTATTGATAGGAAGGTACAATGGTGCAGTCACTCAAAAAGTTTGGCAGTTCCTCAAGAATAAACATAGAATTCTCATTGGATTCAGCAGTTCTACTCCCAGGTACATCCCCCAAAGATCTGGTAACAGGGACTCAAACAGATACTTGTATGCCAGTGTTCATAACAGCGTTTTTCATAATAGCCACAATATGGAAACAGCCAAAGTGTCCGTCAACAGATGAATGGATAAACAAAATGTAGTATGTCCCTGCAATGGACTATTATTTTGCCACAAAAATACTGAAGTTCTGATACATGCTACAACAAGCATAAACATGCTAAGGGAAAAAATCCAGACGCAGAAAGACAAAGATTGTATGATCCCACTTATATGAGGTATCTAGAGTGGGCAAATTCATAGAGGCAGGACGTAGAATGGTGGTTGCCAGGGGCTGGAAGAGAGAGAAATGGGGATCTATTTCTTAGCGGTTAGAGTTTATGTTTGGGGTGATAAAGTTTGGGTGGCAGTAGTGTTAGTTATACAACATTGTGAACTTAATGCTACTAAATTACACACTTAAAAATGATGAAATTTTGGGGGCACCTGGGTGGCCCAGTCCTTTAAGCATCCGACTTTGGCTCAGGTCATGATCTCATGGTTCATGGATTTGAGCCCCGTGTTAGGCTCTGTGCTGGCAGCTCAGAGCCTGGAGCCTGTTTCAGATTTTGTGTCTCCCTCTCTCTCTCTCTCTACCCCTGCTCTGCTTGTGCTCGCTTGCTCTCTCTCTCTCAAAAATAAATAAACATTTTTTTAAAAAGATAAATTTTATCACTTTTTAACTGCTAAGCCATGCATTTAATTTTTTTATTTTATTCATATTCATAGGTGTTCTGTAGCAGAAGTATTTTTCAGGATATCTATCATATTGTCAGAAATGTAAATTTCCTAACTTATCTCTTTTAATACTGAAGTCGCGGGGCACCTGGGTGGCTTGGTCGGTTAAGCGCCTGACTTCGGCTCAGGTCAGGATCTCACGGTCCGTGAGTTCGAGCCCCGCGTCGGGCTCTGTGCTGACAGCTCAGAGCCTGGAGCCTGTTTCGGATTCTGTGTCTCCCTCTCTCTCTGCCCCTCCCCTGTTCATGCTCTGTCTCTCTCTGTCTCAAAAAAAAAAATAACCATTAAAAAAATTAATACTGAAGTCGCATATATTTTTAAAAAATATCTGTATATCTATAGATATATAAATATATACACACACATATGTTTACAAATATATAAAATATCCACTAAATATTCTGTTCGAGTTTTTAAAAATCACATGGTGCCAAACATAGGCAGTAATTTCTTAAACATCTGCTGTAGCAACATTTTTCTAGATATGTCTCCTCTGGCATGTGACACAAAAGCAAATTAAACTATTGGGAATACATCAAAATAAAAAGCTTTTGCAAGTTGAAGGAAGCCATCAGCAAAACAAAAATGCAAGCTACTGAATGAGAGAAGATATTTGCAAATAATACATCTGATATGGAGTTAATATCCAAAATTTTTAAAGAACCTAATGCAACTTAACACACACATACAAAAAATAATCCAACTAAAAATGGGCAGAGGATCTGAAGACATTTTTCCAAAGAAGACATCCAGATGGCTAAGAGATACATGAGAAAATGCTCAGTATCACTCATCATTAGGGAAATGCAAATCAAAACCACAATAAGATACCACCTCATACCTGTCAGAATGGCTAAAATCAAAAAGACAGGAAGCAACAAGTGTGGGTGAGGATGTGGAGAAGAAGGAACCCTTATGCACTGTTGGTGGGAATGCAAACTGGTGCAGTCACTGTGGACAACAGTATGGAGGTTCCTCAAAAAAATTAAAAATAGAAAAATATTATGATCCAGTAATTTTGCTACTGAGTGTTTGCCCAAAGAAAATTAAAACACTAATTTGAAAAGATATATGCACCCCTGTATTTCTGTAGCATTGTTTACAATAGCCAAGACATAGAAGCAACCTAAGTGTCCATGGATAAATGGATGGATAAAAAAGATGTGAGATATAGATATAGATGTAGATAGATAATGAAATATTACTCATCCATAAAAAAGGTTGAGATCTTACCATTTGCCACAACATATACGGACCCAGAGAGTATTGTGCTAAGTGAAATAAGATAAAGACAAATACCATATGGTTTCCCTTACACGTTGAATCTAAAAAACAAAACAAATTAATAAACAAAAAACAGAATCAGACCTATAAATTCAAAGAACAAGCTTGTGGTTGCCAGAGGTGGAGAGCAGATGGGCAAAATGGACGAAGGGGAGTGGGAGATATGGGATTCTGGTTATAGAATGAGTAAGTTGGGGGGTCTGGGTGGTTCATTCGGTTAAGCATCTGACTCCTGACTTCAGCTCAGGTCATGATCTTACAGTTTGTGGTTTGAACCCCTCATCAGGCTGTGGGATTCTCTCTCTCCCTCTCTGCTCTCTGCCCCTTCCCTACTCGCTGTCTCTCTCTCTCTTTCAAAATAAATTAATAAACTTAAAAAAATAGAATGAGTAAGTCACAGGAATAAAAGGTACAGCATAAGGAGTATAGTCAATGACACTATAATAGAGTTATATGGTGACAAAGGGTAGCAAGTTGTGGTGAGCATAGCATAATGTATACAATTGTCGAATCACTGTGTTGTACACTTGAAACTCATGTAACATTGTCGACTATACTCAAACTAAAAAAATTTTTTTTCAACAATATTTTTTTAAGTAGGCTCCACCCCCAATGTGTGGCTTGAATTCATGACCCTAAGATCGAGAGTCACATGCTCTACCAACTGAGGTTGCCAGGTTCCCCTAAAAAAAATTTTTTTTAATTACATGGTGCTGAAAAGTATGTTTATATCATGCGTCCACTTGTGTTTTAGTGAAGAGGGACAGAGATGTGTTTGTATTCACTACTCTCATACAAAGAAAACACTCCTGGAATAATCCATCAGTAACTACTAACAGTTTCCTCTAAAGAAAGAAACTAGAGAACTGGGGATCTGAAGTAGGAGGACATTTTATATTGCTTGAATATTTTACTCTGTGTGTGTGTGTGTGTGTGTGTGTGTGTGTGTGTGTGAGAGAGAGAGAGAGAGAGAGAGAGAGAGAAGTTTTTAAATCTACCTGAATTTTTTAAGAGGAACTCCTAGTTTCCACTGAAAATGCATCAAATAATATATCTTCTGTTACAAGTTGCAATCACACTGCTTGAGTTTTATACAAACTTCCCATTGAAGAAACTCCTATACCTGCTCAGCTCAGACTTTCCGGCTTCATGAAGGTGTGAGCATTGACCAAAGTCCCTGCAGAGATAAGAGACGCACTCTGCTTTCTAGTTCTCTATCTGCTCTCCAGGCAGTGCAGCTCTTTTTAAGATATAACCTCAAATTCTCATTAGAGAGGAAACAGCTAACCTCATCAAACTTCTCATATCCTCTTTGGTGGAACGAGATACTTCCCCTGAAAGGATATATTTTGAAACTGAACTATAGCAACAAATACATATCAGTTTAAAATAATGACCTTTTTGGGGCTCCTGGGTGGCTCAGTGGGTTAAGCTTCCAATGTCGGTTCAGGTCATGATCTCATGGTTCATGGTTTCAAGCCCCATGACGGGCTCTGTGTTCACAGCTCAGAGCCTGGAGCCTGCTTCAGATTCCATCTTGCCCTCTCTGCCCCTCCCCCGCTTGCAATCTGCCACTCTCTCTCTCTCAAAAATAAATAAACATTAAAAAAATTGTTTTAGGGGCGCCTGGGTGGCTCAGTCGGTTAAGCAGCCGACTTCGGCTCAGGTCATGATCTCGCGGTCCGTTAGTTCAGGCCCCGAGTCGGGCTCTGTGCTAACAGCTCAGAGCCTGGAGCCTGTTTCGGATTCTGTATCTCCCTCTCTCTGACCCTCCCCCATTCATGCTTTGTCTCTCTCTGTCTCAAAAATAAATAAACGTTAAAAAAAAAAAAATTTTTTTTAATTGTTTTAATAATGACTTTTTTCTCAAAATAAAAATTAATATCCATTTGAGTTTGAGTTTGAGCTATAATTACTAGCATAGAAATATCTCCAACGAAAAAAGCTAGTTTTAACACAATTATATATAATATGGCCGTAAGTTAAAAAATTTAAAGTCCAAGTTAATGTTTTATAATAAGAATATTATCTGTATGACTTGTATAATTTTTCAAAGTTTTATTTAAGTAATCTCTACACCCAACGTGGGGCTCGAACTTACAACTCCAAGATCAAGAGTCGTACGCTCTCCTGACTGAGCCAGCCAGGTGCAACCCACTTGTATGTTTTTTTTTCTTTATTTTCTCTGACTCGTATAATTTATAATACAATGTTCATCATCTACACTGTGGTAAAAACAGAAAAGTTTAGGAAAAGAAATGGCAAATAAACTATAATACTTCCCCACAGAATAATTCCTATTATCGTATCGATAGATTTCCTTACAGCTTCTCTCTCTCTCTTTCTTGCATCTGTCATATATGTGTATATGGGATATAGACATAGATATTACAATTGTAATTCTGCTTTACTCAGTTAGCATTATATTATAAGCATTTTTCCATAATAAAAAATATTACTTGAAAACACAATTTTAGGGACACCTGGCTGGCTTGGTCAGTGGAGCATGTGACTCATGGTCTCGGGGCTGTAAGTTCAAACCCCATGTTGGGTGCAAAGATTAGTTAAAAATAAAAAAATAAAAATAAAATGGAATTTTAAATGCTAAGTAGTATTCCTTTATGTGGAAATAGCATCATTTAATTAGCTATCTTCCTATTTTCATACATTTCCTTTTTTTCTGTTCTGTAAGTTGAAGAAATCCTGATACGCAAAACTTGTCAGTGTCTTTAATCATTTCTACAGGAAAATTTTCTAGAGGTAGAATTACTAGGTTAGGAAATACGAACATTTTAAAGCAACTTTAACACCTTGTTTCTTTCCAGGGAATGTAGTAGTTGTTTTGTCAATGTACCCTCCTGGCAATTCTTTAGGTGTGCCTGGTGTCTATTTCCCTTCTATTTCCCTTCTCTCAACACTGGCCATAACTCCCTTTATAATTCTGTACTAGGGCACCTGGTCAGCTCAGTTGGTGGAATATGCAACTCTTGATCTCAGGGTTCTGAGTTTGAGCCCCATGTTAGGTGGAGAGGTTACTTGAAAATAAAATCCTAGGGGCACATGGGTGGCTCAGTCGGTTGGGCCTCCAACTTCGGCTTAGGTCACCATCTCATCATGATTGGAGGGTTCAAGCCCTGTGACCGGCTCTGTGCTGACAGCTCCGAGCCTGGAGTCTGGAGCCTGCTTCGGATTCTGTGTCTCCCTCTCTCTCTGCCCCTCCCCCACTCATCTTCTGTCGCTCTCTCTCAAGAATAAATAAACATTAAAAAAAAATTTTTAATCTTAAAAAATAATGACATGAAATGAAATGAAATGCTGTACTCAACACGCATGCACATACACACACATCACCCTTTAAATTTCCTTAAATACTAGACATTGAAAATCTTTTAGTTATTTACTGACCATTTGTATTTCTATATTGTTAACGTTCAACATTTGTATTTATGTCCCAAAAAATAATAGTCCTTTCACCTCTGAGTATGTTTGTGTGTATTTTCTAGGTGCTATGAGATCAAGGGCACAGACTTACCACAAGAGGTCCCTATCACACAAATTATATTGAAATCTAAAGCCTGTTGGGTTTAAGTCCCAACAATCAGGATCTTCATGAGTGGATTGGTTCACTAATTCTGATTTTAGAAATTACTCTGGCCTGCTAAGAACAGGCCTCTCACATAGACAAAACTTCCTGAACAGAGCAAGAGAGAGCCAGGAGCAAGAGGTTAGTGATTCAGGAAGCTAAGTGCTGCACGGTTGAATTTCTCTGCATTCCATCACCCACCCGTCTCCTACAAATTGGTTTTCCTGCTTAGATATGGTTGCTTTCAAATTTCAAAAGAAATAAAATCACTTTACATCTGAGATCCCCCTTGGTCATTCGTTTGATTGTTCGGCAAATCTCTTTGTGTTTAACCAACAGAATGATGTCTTTTTTTTTTTTTTTTTTTTTTTTTTAACTCAACGAACTATTGGCAACTCTGTCCCACCATCCTAGGTACTGAAAATATAATAATGAGCAAAGCCTGACACTATCCCTAGCCTATCAGAGCTCACACCTGCAACCTCAATCCTAACACCTCTAAGCAGTCTCAAGAAATTTACCTCCAGATGCTTTAACCTTGATAAGAGACATTGTGTACAGACCACACAAGAGATGTCTTCTGCTCTAAGATCCAGAACGTTGCCTCTATGACCCATGATTATATCCTGGTCTGTTCTGAGTGTAAACCATCTAGCTTTGTATGGTGTATGATTTAAATTGCTTCTTTAAGGGGCGCCTGGGTGGCTCAGTTGGTTAAGCGGCCGACTTCGGCTCAGGTCATGATCTCACGGTCTGTGAGTTCGAGCCCGGCATCGGGCTCTGTGCTGACCGCTCAGAGCCTGGAGCCTGTTTCAGATTCTGTGTCTCCTTCTCTCTGACCCTCCCCCATTCATGCTCTGTGTCTCTCTGTCTCAAAAAAGAAATAAACGTTAAAAAAAAATTTTTTTAATAAATAACTAAATAAATTGCTTCTTTAAAACTTAGTATAGGGGCACCTGGCTCCTCAGTGGGAAGAGCATGTGACTCTTGATTTGGGGGTCATGAGTTTGAGCCCCGTGTTGTGAGGTAGATTGTACTTAATTTTTTTTAATCTTTTTAAAAAATTTTTTAAATGTTTATTTATTTTTGAAAGAGAAAGAGACAGAGCACAAGCAAGGGATGGGCAGAGAGAGAAGGAGACAGAATCCGAAGCAGGCTCCAGGATCTGAGCTGTCAGCACAGAGCCCGATGTGGGGCTCGAACTCCCAAACTGTGAGATCATGACATGAGCCAAAGTTGGATGCTTAACTGACTGAGCCATCCAGGCGCCCCTAAAAATTTACTTAGACCTTAAAAAAAACTACACAGAATAATATACAAACACCCTAAAGAGTTCAAATTATACAGAAACAGGAGTAACAAAAATGAAAATCACCCATAATCACAATCTTCACAGCTATTTTATACCCTTTTATAGATATATCATTATACACATACATAATTTGGCAAATACTTGACTACTCACTAGGTAGGAAGCACATTCCAAGGGCTGTGTCACAGTCTGCTTGGGCTGCCATAACAAAATATTACAGACTGGGTGGTTTCAACAATAGAAGTTAATTTTATCACAGTTCTGGAGGCTGGAAGTCCAATAGATTTGGTGTCTTGTGAGAGCTCTCTTCCTGGCTTACAAGTGGCTACCCTTTTGCTGTGCCCTCACACGGACTTTCCTCAGTGTGGATGCAGGGTGTGGGTAGAGGTCTCTGTTGTCTCTTCTTATAAGGACGCTAATCCTATTGGATGAGGGCCCCATCTGTACAACTTCATTTAACCTTAATTCCTTCCTTACTCCAAATACAGCCACACTGAGGGGGAAGGGCTTCAACATACATATTTGGGAGAGGGGACAGTGGATATTATGCAAACATTCCCCTATAACAGGCTGTGAAGCCTCTACAGGTGAATAGGAAGGCACAATCTTTGCCCATGTCTCACTCATGTTGGAAGTAATGGCATAAACCCTGTGTTTCTTCCTCTTCGTGTTTTGTTTACTTTGTCATCTTTTGGAACTTCCATTACATCTGGATTTATGAGGTAAGGAGAGGGAAAATGAGACTCAAAATGAGACTCAAGAAAATTTTATTTCCTTCTTGATCTGGAAAGCATTCTCTAGGAAAGGAGGTTGAAGGCTCTTAGCTACTCCACAGATCGGTAAGGGAAGACCACCCTGAAGCATTTGCCACAACTTTGGAAAGAGGGGCTTTGGAAAAGCCCTTTTGGGCTTTTGGAAAGCTTTGGAAAGCTTTGGAAAAAGGGGCGGGATTAGCCACAGTGAACTAAGTTGAGTAGCTGAGGCAGATACTATCCATGACCTAGTCTTTATCCATCCTCCATACCTTCTCAGTAGAGAAAGAAAAAGAAAAAGAGGGGCACCTGGGTGGCTCCATTGGTTAAATGTCTGACTCTTGGTGTCATCTCAGGGCTTGATC
The DNA here is from genome assembly GCF_023721935.1 of Panthera uncia. NCBI lineage: Eukaryota > Metazoa > Chordata > Mammalia > Carnivora > Felidae > Panthera > Panthera uncia. The sequence goes on along the minus strand of NW_026057577.1, from coordinate 54,591,621 downwards.
TCAAGCCTAAGTTCAAGCCGTGCATTGGGCTCAGTGTTGGGCTTCGTGCTGGGCTGAAAGCCTACGTTAAAAAAAAAAAAAAAAGTTTTACTTTTCTTTAAAAAAAATTGTTTTAAACATTTATTTACTATTGAGAGTCAGAGACAGAGCATGAGCGGGGAAGGGGCAGAGAGAGGACGAGACACAGAATTTGAAGCAGGCTCCAGGCTCTGAGCTGTCAGCACAGAGCCCACCGCGGGGCTCGAGCTCACAAACTGGTGAGATCATGACCTGAGCCGAAGTTGGCCGCTTAACCGACGGAGCCACTCAGGAGCCCCAAAAGTTTTACTTTTCTGATTAAGGTGCTGCCTTCCCGCCTGGAATGTGATTACGAATCTGGAGGTCAGTCCTTGATAACTTCTTGAGCTGCTACCAGCTCTGTACTGTTCATTTCTATTTGGTGAGACCACTATATTTGGGTTTCTGTTCCATGCAGCCAAATACGGTCCTGATACAATTGTTATTTTAGCAGTTCAGGTAAAGAAGTCACGAGAACCTGATCACCTACTTTGAACAGAGGCAGTGAAATGAAGCTAGAGGGTTAACTCACAGGCTATTACATAAGCCGATTCAATAGGACTCTGTGACTAACTGGATGTGCCTATTGGGAATTACCATCAGTGAGATAACTTTTTCTCCCTGTGAGTTCCAGGATCATGTAGGTCACTGTCCTCCTACTTTTTCCCCCCTACCTGCTCTTTTTTTCTCTCCCAACATTTTCCTTTCCCTACTTCAAGAAGTTGACTAGGCTTATGGCACCTGGGTAGCTCAGTCAGTTAAGCATTCAACTTTGGCTCTGGACATGATCTCACAGTTCGTGGGTTTAAGCCCCACATGGGGCTCTGTGCTGACAGCTCAGAGCCTGGAGCCTGCTTGGGATTCTGTGTCTCCCTCTCTCTCTGCCCCTCCCCTGCTCACGTTCTGTCTCTGTCTCTCTCAAAAATAAACATTAAAAGAAGAAGAAGAAGAAGAAGAAGAAGAAGAAGAAGCAGCAGCAGCTGAGTAGGCTTTTATGTGTCCTTGTTCTTGAGCATTTGTGTAGTTGGACCTAACAGAGATGTTGCATTAGACAGCCCCCTTTACTGGCTTTTGTTTAGAAAAATCTATGTTCATTTTGGGTTTATGCTGGTCATTTACAAGGAAAATGAGACTGACCACTCATGCCCTTCTGGGTAAGAAACCAAACCCTTGGGAGCAGCTGGAGAGATTTCCTGAGACAAAAACAGGGGATGGGGGAGTGTGGTCTCCTCTGGTGTTCCCTGCCTCAGGGAAGGACCTCACCCAGTAGTAGCACAAGCCGCTGACCTAAAACTCATCTTTGACTCATCTCCTGCATCATCTCTCACTTTTGGTCCATCGCCTAGTCCTTTCTAATTTATTTTCTAAATATCACCTGTCCCTCTGCTACCCGGAACTGAGTTTGCCTCTTTGTGGGTGTCAAGCCAAAAGACACAACCAAGCCAAAGAAAAGGAAAAGGAAGGGTTTTACTTGCAATAAGTAAAGAAGAACACAGATGATATTTCCCAAAGCAGTATCTCCTCAAACAACAAAACTGGTGACGCGGTGCATACGTATTCATGAAGAGGTTTGCACCATGGGGAACTCAGCATGGAATTGAGGCAAAAGTCCTCTTAAGGCGACAGAGTCCAGGTCTTGGTTGATCTGAGTCATGAGGGCCAGCAAGGGTCAGATGTCATCAATTCTCTGGCTCCAGTTGGTCCAGTATTTGAGCACTCAAAGGAGTTTAGATCCTGCAAAGATAAGTTGAGAATGTGCTTCAGGTCAACCTTTACTTTGGAACCAGCACTGGGAGTTTTACCACTGATTTATTGTCCCTGATACGATTAGGCTATTTCCTGGCCTGATAGTGGCCCTTTGTGCCTACATTCTTTTGTTCCCTTAAAGTCATTAATGATAGAGTCTATCCTTCTGCAGTTTCAACATCTTCCAAGAAGTTCTGCAAGAAATGTGCTTTGGGCAAGTAGTGCCCAGGTCACAAGATTGCCAGGTGCCTAAAATGACTTTTCTCATGTCAAGGAAAGCTATGTCTTGTCTTTCTTTCTCCAGGGAGCTCTAACTCTTCCTGCTTACACCTCCGTTTCTTTTCAACTCCACTGCCACAGTTCTAGTCCAAACAAATACTTTTTCCACCCTGGACTGTTGCAAAATCCAGTGTGTCCCCTGACCATATTCTATAAAATGATCTTTTCCAATATAGAGTATTTCATAAAGGATTCAAATATATTTTTAAAGATTTTATTTTTAAGTAATCTCTACACCCAACATGGGGCTCGAACTCAAAACCCCCACATCAAGAATTACATGCTCCACTGACTGAGCCAGCCAGGTGCCCTGGGATACAAATATTTTAACATCTTCCCTCTGCTCTTAAAGTAAATAAAATTTCTTCCCATGTCCTCCAAAGACTGACCTCTCTAGATCACCAGACTCGTATCTCCATCCTCCACTGTCTGCCCACACTCCCACCATGGTGGCCTGACAGCAACTAGAATGCTCTTTCTCTCCTCAAGAATTTTATGGTGGGGGGCAACCAGGTGGCTCGGTCAGTTAAGCAGCTGACTCTTGATTTCGGCTCAGGTCATGATCTCATGGTTCATGAGATACAGCCCTGTGATGGGCTCTGGGCTGAAAAGGCAGAGCTTGCTTGGGACTCTCTCCCTCCCTCTCTCTGCTCCTTCCCTGCTTATTCTCTCACTCTCTCCCTTTTGTAAAATAAATAAATAATAAAAACATTTTTTAAAAAAAAGAATTTTATCTTAGCTTTTTCTGCTGCCTGGTAGGGACTGCTTAACTACCATACTGCCTACACACACACACAAACACACACACGTGAACACACACACCACACTTCCATTCCACTTCATCCATGCCTAACTTCCATTCAACTTCAGATTTCAGTCCAAATGTCATTTCTTCAGAGAAGCTTCCCCTGGCCCCACCTTGCTGCCCAGCTAAAAATCAGGGGCCCTGATTTTAAGTCATGGGTTTTTTTCATAGCATGTTTTCAGTATATATTTGTATGATTATCTAGGCATCATAAGTTCCACAGAAGTAGGGACTGCACCCACGCTCATTGTCTCTCCAAGGTCTAGTAGTGTGTCTGCTCAGATCGGACATTTGACAGTTATTTGTTGAATACAAAAAATAAAGGAAGGTAAAGAGGGACTCTATGGGTAACCATCAGGTTTCTGGCACAAGCAAGTAGGTGAATTGTGAAATTCAGTTCAGCTTAATTCAGTTTAATTCTTTATGAAATAAAGCATGAGGGTATGTGCATGCATGATAGAGATTTGGAAGAGGTTCATTCTCTGGCTCTCTAAGGATCCCACAGGCTTCTCTGTGGATGACATCTGTCATCCTCTTATAACAGGTAGCACCCTTAGGCAGAAATAAACTGTGTTGAAGCAGAATTCTGAAAGACGCGCTGAGGTGGCTCATTTAGGAGACCTATCTGGACTGCATCTAAGTAGTATGATGCATTGCAAGGTTATCTTGAGATTTTATAAAGATGACAAAAACTTATTGATACCTTAAAAACATGTTATATAGACTTTGGGGGATAATGGTGTGTCACTGTACTTTCTTGATGTGGTAAATGAGTCACTGGTGCCTGATGTTGACAGCTGGGGATGCTGTGTATGTGAGGACAGGGGTATATGGAAACTCTGTACTTTGTGATCAATTTTGCTGTGAACCTAGAACTGCTCTTAGAAAAAAATAAGTCTTGGGGCGCCTGGGTGGCTCGGTCGGTTGGGCGTCCGACTTCAGCTCAGGTCATGATCTCACAGCTTGTGAGTTCGAACCCCGCATCGGGCTCTGTGCTGACAGTTCGGAGCCTGGAGCCTGCTGCGGATTCTGTGTCTCCCTCTCTCTCTGCCCCTCCCCCCACTCATGCTCTGTCTCTCTCTCTCTCTGTCAAAAATAAAAATAAACATTAAAAAAGTTTTTTTAAATAAAAAGTAAATAAAAATAAGTCTATTAAAGACAATATGTGAAAGATAGCTTACACAAAAAGATAAAATCATGGGGATCAGGATGGCTTAGTTGGTTAAGTGTCCAACTTCGGCTCAGGTCATGATCTTGCGGTTCACGAGTTTGAGCCCCACATTGGGCTCTGTGCTGACAGCTCAGAGCCTGGAGCTTGCTTGGGATTCTGTGTCTCCCTCCCTCTCTGCCCGTCCCTGCTCACACTCTGTCTCTCTCAAAAATAAATAAACGTTTAAAAAATAAATACATAAATAAATAAATAAATAAATAAATAAAGATAAAATCATGATTCTCATTCAGAAATAAAATGAACATGTTAAAGATTATGGGTTTTGGTGTTTTTTGGGTTTTTTTTTCAGAATTAGGGAATCTGACAGATGTTATGACTGGAGAAGTCAAAGAACGGACACAATTATAAAGCAGGAATTGGTTCAATGAATGTGCAAATGGAGGCAAAATGAGCTTCCTCCGTATGGGGGAGGGAAGTCAATTGAGCCTCTGTTGAACAGGGCAGAATTTGCATGCCTCTAGACAAGAATCATTTTACATTTCTGTTATCTACAAGGTAAAGAGTTACAAAATAGCTCCCATGAGGGCACCTGGGTGGCTCAGTAGATTAAGCATCAGTGCAGAGCCTGCTTGGGATTCTCTGTCTCTCCCCCACCTCCCCACTGCCCCTCCCCCGCTTGCACACATGGACTCTCTCAAAAATAAGTAGACTTTAAAAATAAATAAATAAATAAAATGGCTTCTACGGAATCAGCATCTGTAAAGAGAAAGGGTGTATTGTGTAGTTTGCCATTGAAGCACACATTCTCCCTATACATACATAGATACACACACAAAGCATTAATGTGATGTGGCCCTACCTGGAGGGGAATCCAGCGTGTCTACACAGATTTTGTTTAGTCCAGTCAGGATGGCTTCTTGGGTACCCCACAGAACTTCCATCTGATAGGTACTGGTAGATGTAGGAAAACCGAATGGCAAGCTGACATTGCTGGAACATTATATTCATCCCCCAGGCATTGACTTCCTTGTTCCAGACTTTCTTATTTTTCAAAACAACTTCGTGGGCACCTGGGTGGTTCAGTCGGTTAAGCATCTGACTTCGGCTCAGGTCGTGATCTTGCAGTTCACAAGTTCGAGCCCCGCGTCAGGCTCTGTGCTGACAGCTCAGAGCCTGGAGCCTACTTCGGATTCTGTGTCTCCCTCTCTCTCTGCCCCTCCCCTGCTCATGCTCTGTCTCTCTCCATCTCTCAAAAATGAATAAACATTAAATAAAAATTTTAAAATAAATAAATAAATAAGAACAACTTTGTTGAGGAATAATTTACATACTGTAAAATTCACCTATTTTAAGGACACAATTCAATGACAGTTAGTACGTTAACATGGCTGCACATGTATCTCCACAATCCAGTTTCAGAATATTTTCATGAGCCCAAAGAGAACTTCCATGCCCATTTGCAGTCTCTGTTCCCATCCCAGTCCCAGCCAATCACAAATATGTTTTCTCTTTATAAATTTGGCTTTTCTGGACATATTTATAAAAGGAATTATACAGTGTGTGGTCTTTCGTGCCTTAGCTTCTTTCACTTAGTATAATTATTTTTAGTTTTGTCATGTTTTAGCATCTTTCAGTAGTTCAAGGTTTTTATTTCTGAATAAAAAACATATAAAATATATTCCATTGTATGGATATAATACATTGTATTTATTATTATTTATATTATTATATAATATGTATATATTATGTATTTATAATACATAATATAAATCAGTTGATGGATTTGGGGGTTATTTCCACTTTTTGACTATGATGAATAATGATTCTATGAATATTCACGTGCTAATCTTTGTGTGGAAATGTTGGAGTTCAGAACAAACAGTCAAGAAAGAATTCTTGAGACGTTTTCAGTGCAAAAAGGTGGTCTTATTAAAGCACGGGGACAGGATCCATGGGCAGAAAGAGCTGTACTGGGTTGTGACTGGTGACTGATTATATACCTTCAAGTTGGGATGGGGTTAGGGATAGCCCAAGTCTCTTAAGGAATTTGGAAGCAAGGTTTCCAGGACCTTGGGGGGCCAGCTGCTGATAGGAAAAGGTCATTTATTACTGTTGAGTAAAAACTCAGTCATGAGACCATTCAGATGTATCTCAGGTGGCATATGCTTGAAGGATGATTGCTAACACATATATGGGGGTAGAGATAAAGGAAGTTTTCTAAGAAACTTGTATATGTTAAAGTAGACTTACAGGATCCTGGAGGTTGGGATAATGTTAAGCTAACATTGCCTTTTGCCCTTAGCAAAGTATTAACATTGAGGCAGTTAAGTTCCTAGAAGAAGGTCACTCTGCCTGTCTCAAGGACTTGTCAATGGGCTGTAAATTATAAGAAAACCGAACTTTTCCATATTGCCTTTGTTCCCCACATCAGAAATACAGTTTCATGTCACTTGGGTAAATACCTAGGAATGGAGTTGCTGGATCAAATGGTAAACATATTGTTTTAAAATGTTGGTTTTAGTTTTATTCACATATGGTGAGCCCAGCAGATCAAGAGATGATTTTCACTGAAAAAAATATTCGGTTACTCACAGTTCCCAAGTTGAGGAGGGTCACTCTATGTCATGCAGGGCCATATGGGGAAGCACCACATCAGTTAGGAGGCAGAAAGGGGAAAACGTGGGCAAAAGCATGTATTATGGTATCTGCAGGAAGGAACAAGTGACACATGGTAAACAAGTTTGGGATTGGCTAGTTTGAGTAATTTTTAGCGAGCTCTAGGGCATCGGAGTTGTCTCACATTCTCAGTTACTTAGCCTTGAGGTGATTACGGTGGGGAAATAATGGCTTTTATACCTAAGTGCTCTGGAAAGGAAGTAGTTGGGGTACCAGCTTTGGATTGGTTGGTTTACATGTGAAAGGTGCCTTCCTGGACAAGTTGTTTACCATCTCTAGAAATTAGCTAGACCTGAGAGGGGCAGTCTCCCCAGGGTCTGTAAAGCCCCGGATGTCAGAACTATTAGAAGAAAAAAACGTGCTTAATACACTTTATGTTTAGGGGCACCTGGGTGGCTCAGTCAGTTGGAGGTTTGACTTCGGCTCAGGTCATGATCTCAGAGTTTATGAGTTCAAGCCTTGCATAGAACTCTCTGCTGTCAGCACAGAGCCTGCTTCAGATCCTCTTTGTCTCTCTCTCTTCCTCTCTCTCTGCCCCGCCCCTATTCTCATACGTGTTCTTTCTCTCTCAAAAATAAATACACATTTTAAAAAATGAAAAAAATACACATATGTTTAACTCTTTAAGAAACTGCCAAACCGTTATCCAAAGTGGCTACACCATTTTACATTCACCTCAGCAATGTACAAACGTTCCATTTGCTCTACATTTTCACCAACAGTAATCATTATCTGTCTTTTTTATTATAGCCATTCGAGCAGGTATGAAGTGGTATCTTGTTATGGTTTTAATTTGTGTTTCTTGAATAACTAATAATGTTGAGCATCTTTCATGTGTTCATTGGCCGTTTCTATATCTTCTTCTTTTTCAAATATCTATTTGAAAATTTGCCCATTTTTACATTGGTGTTTTTAGCTCTTTATTATACAGTTTTAAGAGTTCTTTATATATTCTACAATCAGATACATGACTCGCTTCCTCACAGCATGGCCGCTGGGTTCCAAGAAAGAACATTCCAAGACATACAAAGTACAAGCTACCAGTCCTTGTGTGGCCTGGGTTTAAGTCCCAGAATGTCCTTTCTGCCTCATTCACCTGGTCAGAGTTAGTTACAAGGCAGCCCAGATTGAAGGGGAAGAGAATAAGCCCCTCTTCTTGTTATGAAGAGCAAAATTGACACAAATTTATTGTGGCTCTCTTTGGAGACTTGGCCACTCCCCTTTCGTGTACTTCAATAATCCTCATATTTGTAATAAATGAAACATATGAGTATGGTGGATGTTATTTTTAAATAGTCCAATATAATTTTCTTTCTTATACCTCTTAACTCAAAATTTCTAATCTAAGTCAACTATCCACTCATTTTAAATTGGAATCAAAAAGCTAACCCGTTCGATGCTCTAGTTTGCCAAATTTTCTTAATGTTACAAAGACTTTAAATACCAAACATATACAGGGGTGCCTGGGTAGCTCAGTCCGTAAACATCTGACTTTCAGCTCAGGTCATGATCTCATGGTTCATGAGTTTAAGTCCCACTTCAGGTGAGCATGAGCCCCACTTCGGGTGATCTGGAGACCCACATCATGTGAGCACAAGCCCCACTTTGTGCAAAAACATGAGTCCTGCTTCGAGTGAGCCCCGCTTCTCTCTCTCTGCCTCTCCTGGAATTCTTTCTGTCTTTCTTCCCCTTGCTCACTTACACCCTCTCTCTCTCTCTCTCACACTCAAAAAAAATTTAAAAAAAAAACATATATATATATATATATATATATATATATATACCAAACATATACAGAGTGTACCTTGTGGCAGACAGACCCAAAAGTGAGCCCCAATATTTTCCCATCTCCTGGTGTGCATTCTTTTGTTTAATCCCCATCGCTTTGGTGTGGGCAAGACCTGTGACTTCCTTCTAACCGATAGAATACGGCAAAGGTGGTAGGATATCAGTCCTTTAATTAGGTTGAAGTATATGGAAAAGATGCTGGGACCTCACTCCCATAGTGATATTATTTTATAAAAGACTCTGTTTTAGCAGACTGGAATGAGAGAATTTTCTTAGGCGTGATGAAGTAAACACCCGTGTTGGACAAGCCTGCAGTGGACTGAATGTTTTTGTCACCCCCAATATTCCTATGTTGAATACTAACTTGCAATATGATAATATTAGGAGATAATCAGGTCATGAGCTCTCACGAATGGGATTAGTGGAAGCCCAGAGAGCTCTCTTGCCCTTTCTTTGCCATGTGAAGATATGAATGAGTAGAAGGCATTGGTCTGCAGCTGGGAAGAGGGACCCCACCAAACCCTAACCATGCTAGCAGATTGCTATGTGATTTCCAGCCTCCAGAACTCTGAAAAACCAATTGCTGTTGTTCATAAGCCACCTAGCATATATTAAGTGCTCAAAATAGTTGAAGATAATAGGGTAATGCCTTCAAAATTACCTAGCCAAGCCATGAATCGAGCATAGGGATAGATTAAGACACTTTCCTTGTGTAAAGCCTGCCGTAAGCTGTGTTTCAGCAAATATGGAGAGCAGACCAAGGAAAAGAATCCAGGAAAAGGAAACACAGCAGAAGAAATACTTTGATAGAGAGGGGAATTCTCAGGATGATAGTGGAGCAGTAGGGCTTTACAGCAAGCAACCTATACAGACTACAATAAGGGGAGGAGTGCTATGACTGGGGGGGGCGAGGGGGCTCCAAGAAAAAAATGGGAATAGATTATCTAATATGCTGGTGCACTGTGGGGAAGAATAAAGTTTTACTGAGAGAGTATTTGAAGAGCAGATGGACCACTTGGGAAAACATTAAAGATAGGCTTGTAAAAAACAGAATTTTAAAAATTATTAATTCCTGGAAACATAAAAATTTGTAAAGATACAGTATGTAATTAATAGGTTCATCACTAATCCATATTTGTGCAGCCATAATAATACATTGGCTGTTTTTTTTAAAGTTAATACACCCAGCATGGGGCTCGAACTCACAACCCGGAGACCAAGAGTCTCACGCTCCCCCAACTGAGCCGGCAGGAGACCCAATACAGTGACTATTAATTTATCTAGAATTTTTTATCCTGGAGAAGCGAAGTAGGAAGTGATAATGTAAAAGACTAAATCATCATCTACCTAATAGGAAGTTAATAGTTTCAAAGTGATAAATCAAGAAATAGCCGCGGGACGCCTGGGTGGCTCAGTCAGTTAAGCATCCAACTTCATCTCAGGTCATGATCTCCCAGATTGTGGGTTTGAGCCCCATGTCAGGCTCTCTGTTGTCAGCACAGAGTCTGTTTTAGATCCTCTTTCCAGGGGCGCCTGGGTGGCTCAGTCGGTTAAGCGTCCGACTTCAGCTCAGGTCACCATCTCGCGGTCTGTGAGTTTGAGCCCCACATCCGCGTCGGCTCTGGGCTCTGGGCTGATGGCTCAGAGCCTGGAGCCTGCTTCCGATTCTGTGTCTCCCTCTCTCTCTGCCCCTCCCCCGTTCATGCTCTGTCTCTGTCTCAAAAATAAATAAAAAAACGTTAAAAAAAAAAATTTAGATCCTCTGTCCACCTCTCTTTCTGCCCCTCCCCTGCTCATTCTCTCTCTCTCAAACATGAATAGACACTTCTCTAAAGAAGACATCCGGATGGCCAACAGGCACATGAAAAGATGCTCAACGTCGCTCCTTATCAGGGAAATACAAATCAAAACCACACTCAGATACCACCTCACGCCAGTCAGAGTGGCCAAAATGAACAAATCAGGAGACTATAGATGCTGGAGAGGATGTGGAGAAACGGGAACCCTCTTGCACTGTTGGTGAGAATGCAAATTGGTGCAGCCGCTCTGGAAAGCAGTGTGGAGGTTCCTCAGAAAATTAAAAATAGACCTACCCTATGACCCAGCAATAGCACTGCTAGGAATTTATCCAAGGAATACAGGAGTACTGATGCATAGGGGCACTTGTACCCCAATGTTTATAGCAGCACTCTCAACAATAGCCAAATTATGGAAAGAGCCTAAATGTCCATCAACTGATGAATGGATAAAGAAATTGTGGTTTATATACACAATGGAATACTACGTGGCAATGAGAAAAAATGAAATATTGCCTTTTGTAGCAACGTGGATGGAACTGGAGAGTGTGATGTTAAGTGAAATAAGCCATACAGAGAAAGACAGATACCATATGGTTTCACTCTTATGTGGATCCTGAGAAACGTAACAAAAACCCATGGGGGAGGGGAAGGAAAAAAAAAAAAAAAGAGGTTAGAGTGGGAGAGAGCCAAAGCATAAGAGACTGTTAAAAACTGAGAACAAACTGAGGGTTGATGGGGGGTGGGAGGGAGGGCAGGGTGGGTGATGGGTATTGAGGAGGGCACCTTTTGGGATGAGCACTGGGTGTTGTATGGAAACCAATTTGACAGTAAATTTCATATATTAAAAAATAAAAAAAAATTTTAAAAAGTAAAAAAAAAAAAAAGAATAAATATTAAGGAAAAAGAAAAAAAGAAATAGCAGTATAAATATATTACTTAGAAATACAAAGAGGGGTACCTGTGCCTGGGCGTCTCAGTCGGTTAAGTGTCCAACTCTTGATTTCTGCTCAGGTCATGATCTCACTGTTGCAGGATCGAGCTGTGCACGTTGGGCTCCATCCCGAGTGGGGATTCTTTCTACATGGGATTCTTTCTCTCTTCCTCTGCCCCTCCCCCATGCTCTCTCTCTCTCTCAAAAATAAATAAATAAATATTTAAAAAAAGATATATGAAGATAAATGCTAGATTAAAGGGGGGAAAACTAGATTAATTTAAATTAGGTGCCTCCAGGGAATAAGGGACAGAGATTTTCCTTAAGATCTTTCAATACTATTTTGAGCATCTATTATATGCCAGGCATACACCTCCTTCTCCTCAAGACCCCAGTCATCAGAGTCAGCCATCTCCCAAAGAGTCACATGGCAAGACTTTTCATTGCCTCTCCCCAAGACCCTATTCCATCCATTACTGCTTTATTCATTTCCATCATCAGTCAGTCTCTCCCTCTCCATTGGCTTCTTTCCCTCTGTTTATAACTGTGTCCAAGACTTCCAGCTTGGCAGACTGACTGGCCAGCTTTGGCTTCTTTCCCTGGATTCTGATTTCATTTCTTGGCATAGAATATTGTTGGAATGATATCCACTACTGATGAGCCCTTGTTGGGCCCAGCTCCAGGACCTCCCACATAGGGGTACTTGTCAGGTACTCTGTACACCACAGGGTGGGGCACAGAAGCCAGTCCTATCTGCAGTGATGGGCTTTAGAAATCAGAAGTATTATCACTGTGGAAATCACTAGAAACAAGGAAAGAAAGAGAAAGAAGAGTCAAGGGTGACCCCAAAAGATGGCAGAGCTATTACTGACATCGGGAACTCAAGAGCAGGACATTTGGTAAGGGAGGTAAAGAATATGATAAATTTGGCTTTAAACAAATTGAATTTGAAGTTTGTCGAATTGAGTAGTAATCAGAGTAGAGTGGACAGATTAATCATGACCCAGAAACAGTGAAATACAGTGGGTAAGATCTTAGAATTGACATATAGTAGATTCATATTCTGGCTCTACTAAATACTAACTGAATGACTATTGGTAAAAACTTCTCTGAGGCTCGGTTTTTTCATCTGCAAAATGGGGATTATATCTTGATTAGAAAGCAGACGTGACAAATCTGAGATGTTACTAGGGAAAGGCCACATGAATCAGAAAGAACAATCTCGCTATAGTTGGAAGTCTAGATCCGAGATGTGAAGAATGCCAATCACTATCCTGACTGCAGTACTGTAGAAGATCAAGGATGATAGCCTCAAGGGGTACTTGAGGGATGAGGCCTCTCAGGGTAGAGAGAAATGGGACAATTTAGGAAATACATGGGAGATAGAACCAGTAGGATGCTGTGATTTGTTGGCATGGGGAGGTGGGGTGGTGGTAGAGAATGTCTGTGTTCCACCTGTATGCTTTCAGATCCCTTTGCCATTTTCCTGTTGGGCTTTCACTTCCAACAGCAATACTGGCAAGGAGATCCAGAAGCACCTGGGATTTACAGAGCCCTGGCAAATGACTCCTGGTGCAGAAGTAGAACTGCTCCAGATTCCTTGCCCCTTGTCCAGATTGCTCTGAGGTATGACGGTCTCCAGAATTCTCATGGAGTGGAGCCTAAATTGCCCTTCATGGGATTTTGTTTGATGTCAGATATTTGCTTCACTTCCTTCTCTTCCATGTCTCTCTTTCCCACTCCCATACTGTTTTTTTTTTTCCAGGCAGCACTTCCTGACCAATCATTTTCACATGAATTGGCATCTCAAGGTCTGCTTCTGGGGAGTCCATCCTAACACAGTGTGGTAGTCATTAACGCTCTTATTAATTTTTCGCAGTGGAGCTGTGCTTCCTGGCCTCCCATAGTTGGGTGATGGAGCTGAGTTATCAGCTCTAGCAGAAAGATGTGTGTTGCTTCTGAGCTCAGCATCATATGAATGAATGAAGCCTCTGAGAGTTCTCTTCCCTCCGTTGTGGTGACCAGAAATGTTCCAGACAGTGGCTACTCTGTCAGCCTAGGACCCAGAGGCAGTGTGACAAAGGGGAGCAGAGCCCCACCTCTGACTCATTAGTCAGAGCCAGAAATCAACTTTCTTTGGGTTAAGCCACTGAGAGGTGGGAGGTGTTCAATATACAGCAACATGACCTAGCATATCTTGACAGATACAGAGGAGTGAGGAAAAGAAAAGAATTAAGGATGACTGGGCTATTGAATGGATGGGGTTAACATTCTTTGGGACTGGGAAAAGCAAAGAGAAATTTCTTTGTTTTTTTGTTTTGTTTTGGTTTGGCTTTTTTTTTTTTTTTGGTGGGGAATTAAGTGCAGTTTTAGATGTTCTGAGTTTGAGATTCTTGAGATAATCCAAATTGAAATGTTGAGAGGACAGTTGATTCTAAATCTCTGGAGGATGATCTAGGCTGGAGGCAGACGCTTGGGATATAAGTTGCAAATGAGGAAAATAGGAATGGAAAATCAAGACCAAGGGAAAAAGAATGCCTCTGTACTAATGACAAACATTAACAAACATGCTATGATTGAAATTTAAACTGAGGCGCCTAGGTGGCTCATTTGGTTAAAGCTTTCAGTTTTGGCTCAGGTAATGATTTCACCATTCGTGAGTCTGAGCCCCTCATTGCGTTCTCTGCTATCAGTGCAAAGCCTGCTTCCTTCCGATCCTCTGTCTCCCTCTCTCACTGTCCCTCCCCGGCTTATGTGCGCTCTCTCTCTCAAAAATAAACATTAAAAAAAAAAAAAGAAAGAAATTTAAATTGGGCATTGACCTTCCCCAGCCTGAGAAACAAGGGACACATATTCCAGTACATGGCTTTCACTGTTGGAAAGAAATAAGTATATCAGCTCCTTCAAGAAACTAAAGTTCTGAATGTCTCCTTCTCACTTCAACCAGAGAAGCTTCTGAATAATGCTGTCTTAGAGTAAGAATTTCGTGACCAGGGAAATTTAGAAAAGTATAGGTGATCTCCCCTGAGTATCAAATCTTTGGGCTAGATTTCTGATACAAATTGAATGGCAGAAAACTCAATATATACTCCCTGAGGAATCCCAAAGAGAAGAGAGTCCTGAGGGAATCTAAGCAAAGTGGACTTTTCTCTAGGAAAAAGCTTTGGAACTTTCCCAGCATTCTCTTCAGCTGAGTTGTCCTATGAAGTGCAGTTCCGTGGCATCCAGCCCATCTTGATCTCCACGAGTTTGGACAGTGCTGCTCTGTGTCAGGCAGAATCTCCATTGAATAGTAACTGCCCCTGCTTTTGTAGCCATGAAACTTTCCCCACAAGTATTATAATGTCTTCAATAGAGCAGGAGGGAGTAATCGGCCACAGAGGGGACTGGAAATGATTTTAATCACTGAGAATGACATTGCAAGATGACTACAATACTTGAGGTGATGTGTAAGGTTTTATTTCACAGAACAGCAGATTAACTCAGTTAATCTGAGATCTCAGACATGGTCTCTGGTAAAACATTCAGAGATCTGTTTGGATCTAGTAAGTTTTATGAAAGCAGCAGAAGAAAAATTCTGATATATATATATATATATATATATATATACATATACATATACACACACACACATACATACACACATACTATCAGCATTTGGGGGAAAAAGCAACCACTTGAAAGAAAATGGGGGAAAAGTAACAAAAAAAAATAAAAATTTTAAATTTAATACCATACAAGAGTACGAGTATATGTTCAGTATGACACCATGATGAAAAGTCTTGCTTTATAGAGAAAATTAAGTGACCTAAAGCATATTTTTGGGATTCATGATAATGTCTAGAAAAGCAGCCATCATCCTTTAAAACACAAAGGCAATGATCCTCCTCTCCCAAAGTGCTCTATTTAGGAGATGGTTTACTATTTATTCAGACTCCTGGCTATTTATTACAGACTGGTAACTGCTAGGTTTGGGGATGAAGGATGGGGATGGGAAGATATAAAGCAGTTGGAGACACAGTCTTCCTGACCTTCTAAGGTCAGAGTCAGCATCCTCTCCCCCTGCCTCTGGGGCCATCCTGGTTTTCCAGCAGGTCCTTGCTGGCTGCCCTTTGAGCTCTGTAATGGAATTGAGTGTAAGGGAGACAAGAAGGCTGGTATCCTTGCCAGACTCTAAGAACCAGTGGGCTCAGAGATACACTGCTTCTCATCAGCCTGGCTCAGCCTCTTCCCAGAACTTGTCAGGTGGAGGTTCAGTCTCAACTTTGACCCCTTCATAGCCTGAGGTTGGGCCACAGCTTGGGCCCCAGTGGACCCTGCCCAGGACACCTGATGCATTCCTTCTTGCCCATCCCCCGCCTTCTCTCCTGGGGCCACACTACTTGAATCACGGAATCTAATTGCTTCAGTTGAAGGCTTGGGTCCAGTGCCCTCTCCTGGACATTGGGATGAGGGTCAAGAGCACAGGGACCATGTCCAGATTAGGCTGAGCTCCCCAGTGAGATGCTGCATGAGGAAAGAAGCGGCCCTTGGTGATTCCTTCTCCCCAGACTCTCAAGGGAGGTTCTCTGAGAGCCAGATTGGCCGAGGCTTCCTGCTTGGGAAACTGCCCCAGAACTTTGGACACTTACAGACTGGGCTATATAAATCCAGCAGGTCTCACTCCAGGGTCAGAACGGGAGTCTGCTTTGTTTTTTCATCAGGGTTTTTCCTTGAATCAATGCTGCTGTTGGCAAGCTGTCTTTACTAACTCGTGTGTTCTTTGCAAAAAACAAAAACGAAAAGACGGAAGCAATGATTTAAGTGTCCTCCTTGTTCTCCCAATTATAATGGGTTCCCGAGTGCTTGATGGAAAACTTTTCGACTGTAAAAACACTCATAGATTTGGCAAAGCATACAAGTTATAAAAAGCTGGTGCTAGACACAAAAAGCACAATCCATGGAGAAAAAGAGTAATAAATTTAGGCATTAAAACAAAAATTTTTCATTCATTGAGATATACTATAGAAAATAACTAAATCTTTTTATCAAAGCACACTAGTAATAATAGTGATAAATATTTACACCATGCTTCCTATATGCTAGGCACTGTTCTAAGTATGTTGCATATATTAACTTGTTTAATAATAGTCTCCTCATTTTGCACATGAGGAAACTGAGGCACAGAGATCTGACTTTAAGTGAAAAGCAAGCCATGGACCCGAAGAGTGTATCCAAACCATGCACATGCAGACACACACCAAATTCCTGTGAAACAATAGATAGAATAAAAATAACTTAGCAGAAAACTGGACAAAGGACACGAACAGGAAAGGAGATCCAAGTCTTCTCTTAAAATGTAAAAGATGTGTAATCTCAATAGTAACTGGAGAAATGCATAGACAATAATGAGGTAGTATTTCCACTGTATCTACCCCATAAACGTTTAAGGCTAACAATACCAAGTGTTGGTAAGAATGTAGAACAGTTGGAACATTAGTACGTTACTGGCAGCAGCATGGACTGCCCAGACATGTTGAAGAAAATCTAACCTTATATGGTATAAAGTTGAACGGGCTCACCTCTTATGACACAGTGATCTCACTCCTAAACATGTACTCTAGAAAATACAAGCTCTTGGGGCGCCTGGGTGGCTCAGTCGGTTAAGCGTCTAACTTCGGCGCAGGTCATGATCTCACGGTTTGTGGGTTCAAGCTCCACATGGGGCTCTGGGATGACGGCTCAGAGCCTGGAGCCTGCTTCGGATTCTGTGTCTCCCTCTCTCTGCCCCTCCCCCACTCATGCTCAGTCTCTCTGTCTCAAAAATAAATAAAACATTAAAAGAAAATCCTGAGTGGAGACACATGGATGAAAATTTCTGTTGAGCAGTTAATAATGGCTAACTAGTGAGAACCATCTTAATTTCTACCAATAGGAGATAAATTGTAATTGATTCATATGCTAGCCAAATATACAGCAGTGAAAATTACACACACCCGGTCTCCCGTGTCTCTGTGTACCTCCCCACTGCCCTCTCTCCACTGCTTGCTAGGTTTACCAGACCCTTCTCTTAGCATGGTCTTACTGTGAGCAAGGCAAACACAATTAAGTGTTTGTTAAATTACAGCCTTTTCCCATATTTCCTCCCTGAGATTTCCCAGCACCACTTTCTCCTTTTTATTTTATTTCACTTTTTTTGAAATTCAAGAGTTTTAAAATTCTTCAGTCACATATTTATACACAATTGGTTGTTTTTCTCCTCCAGGGGGTTAATCACATCCCCAGTGTACATGGTTTGTTTGTTTTATTCCGTGGCAGCCTTATTTCTAAATCACCGGGTGGGGGATGTCTCATCGTGGCCTCCATCCTGGAAAAAAAGCCCCTGCACAATGTGCAGGATTCACGTTTGCCCAGGGTGCGGTGGCAGGTAAGGGCATTTCAACTTGAGGAATGAAAATATGTAAAAGCACAGAGAAGTGAAACAGCTGCTTATTCCCCTGAACTGCTCACAGTTCACAAAGCCCTCAGTGTGACTGAAGCAATGTCAAGGTTAAGTCCTACTGTGGGGGTGGGGGTGTCAGTCTGGAAGAGGGAGGGCTTTGTCCTTGGGAGTGGGGGAGGGAGCACATAACACAGGCATTTGACTTCCTGTCTGCAGGTCCCTGGTCTTGCTTTCATACTGCTTCCCGCAAGGTCTTTTCTTATTGCCATAACAAGTCATGTCAACTTACCAATCCTGAAGACACTTGCTGAAAGGACCCCAGCTTTGAAGAATGAACTCAGAAGGAACAGGATTTCATTTCTCTCCAACTGTAGTCTTTCTCAAAAGTAGCCAGAATGGCTGAAGAGGAAGCCGGAGACCGAGGTAGGCAGCAGCCTGACTGCTAGGGCTTAAGACAACATGCTAAGGGTTTGTACCTTAACCGGTAAGAGATGGGCAGTCAGCAAAAGGTGTTAGAGTCTGAGAGTAATACATACTTCCCCTCACACGTAAACATGTATGTGTATGTATAGATAGACACCCTGTATTTAGAGACATTAGATTCTCTGTAAATGTATCAAGTATATATATATATATATATATATATATATATATGTTTACAACAATTGCTCAGTTATTATACTCGTATGCACATATAGTGTGTCTATACACATTCATATATATGTATATATATGTATATATACACAGTTTAGTGTGTACATATAAAGAATATTATATATGCATGCGCTTGTGTGTGTGTGTGTGTGTGTGTGTATACAGAGAGAGAAAGAGAAACAAAGAAAGACAGGCAAACAGAGACAGATAAACAGAGATACTGGATGGATACCTACCCTAACTATTAATAGTGCTTACCACTGGGGGCTGAATTGTAAGGGGGTTTCCACTTCCTATTTGATATCCTGATATCCTAGTTGATATTATTTGAATTTGATACAAGAGCATACATTGATTTGGTAATACAAAAATCTCAAAAGCATAAATATTTAGGGAACAGTATGTAGATAGAGGCTAATAATGAATATTTTTTTTAATGACTTGCCCATTGTTCTATGGAAATACAAGAGCTATGGCCCTCTTGGCTGGCCAGAGGCCTGGGCTGCAGGAGGGTGGAGGTGGGGACAGGCTGGAGATCAGTCAGGACCCATTGCAGTAGACCCAGGAGAAAATGAGGTATAAATTATACACACTCTTTCATTGCTGAGGTTTTGCTCCTACTCTTCTCCAAATGGGGAACTTGCTCCCTTACCCCACTTCTCCACCTACTGAGATTCTGTTCATCCTTCAAAGCTGAGTTAAAATCCTAGTTTCTCTGTAAAGCTTCTGCATTCCCAGCCCTTGGTAGAGTTACCTCCTTAGTGTTTCCGTGGCACTGTTTCTTCAAGTATGGCATTTCTTTCTGCCTTGTTCTAGCCCTAGGTTATTTATATATCCTAAACAGAGTGTAACAACTTTTTTTCTTAATGTTTATTTATTTTTGAGAGAGAGACACGCACACAGAGTGTGAGCTGGGGAGGGTCAGAGAAAGAGGAAGACACAGAAACCAAAGCAGGCTCCAGACTCTGAGCTGTCAGCACACAGCCTGATGCGGGGCTCGAACCCACAAACTGTGAGATCATGACCTGAGCCGAAGTTGGCCCGCTTAACTGACTGAACCACCCAGGCGCCCCTAGACTGTAACAACTTTGAGGATAAGAGTCATTTCCTATCATTAAAATAAACAAAGAAACAAAAACCACCTAACAGTGCAAGGCTTTGCATGTCAGAGATTCTCAATAAATGCTCATAGAATGAACATCATTTAAAAAATATATATTGAGGGGCTCCTGGGTGGCTCAGTCGGTTAAGCGCCTGACTTCGGCTCAGGTCATGATCTCGCAGTCCGTGAGTTCTAGCCCCGCGTCGGGCTCTGTGCTGACAGCTCAGAGCCTGGAGCCTGTTCTGGATTCTGTGTCTCCCTTTCTCTCTGACCCTCCCCTGTTCATGCTCTGTCTCTCCCTGTCTCAAAAACAAATAAACATTAAAAAAAAATTTAAAAATATATATTGAGATAGAAACGTTTTGAAAGCTATAATTTCTTTTTTTTCTCTGTTTATGTCACTTACCATAAATCCTTTTCTCCTAATTTTATTACACTTAAATTAAAAAAAAGATCATAATAACCATGCCTCTGAATAAAAGGTTATTTTCTTTTATTACACTTCTCCAGAAGTATAATTTAATGTTATACATATCAGCATCTGCTTCATGGGATTTCAACCTCTTGGTCCATGAGAATCACCTAGAGAGTATAAAAAAAAAAAAAAAAAAAGACTCAATTCCCCAGAGCCACTTCCCGGTATTTTGGTTCAGTTGGTCTGAGGTGGCCCTTATTTTAAAAGTTGGAGATATTAGCTTGTAGACAGGTTGAAATTTTCCAGGTAATTTTGATTCAACTGGTCTGAGGTGGCCCTTATTTCAAATTTTTTTTTTTTAATGTTTACTTATTTTTGAGACAGAGACAAAGCATGAACGGGGGAGGGGCAGAGAGAGAGGGAGACACAGAATTGGAAGCAGGCTCCAGGCTCTGAGCCATCAGCCCAGAGCCCGACGCGGGGCTCGAACTCAGGGACCGCAAGATGGTGACCTGAGCTGAAGTCGGACATGAGGTGGCCCTTATTTTAAACAGTAGGTGATGTCCGCTTGTAGCCAGGTTGGAGTTTTACTGCTTTAGTTGATTGACTAATGCCCCAGGGTCATTTCTTGTGACATTTCTCTACCAGAGAGAGATCAAAGACTTCACATAGATTCACTTGAGATCATTCTCTGCCATCTGGCTGACTCCCTGGGTCCTCCTTATTTCCATCAAAATTCTAGAAATATTTTAACTTCCTTTTACTGCCCCCACACCACACACATAGCTCAGTAGCTTTATTCTTCACTTTTCCCCACTTTTTTCAAACTCCCTGATAATTCAACATATTATAATGAATTTTCTTTTTGTATTTATAGTTCACTATAAATGCCTTTTAAATAATTCTTCCAACTTTATTGTTTCATATTTTTTATTTTTAAAAAAATTTTTAAAGGTTTTTATTTGTTTTGAGACAGAGAGAGACAGAGCATGAGCAGGGGAGGGCAGAGAGAGAGGGAGACACAGAATCCGAAGCAAGCTCCAGGCTCTGAGCTGTCAGCACAGAGCCTGAGGCGGGGCTCAAACTCACAGACTGTGAGATCCTGACCGGAGCCGAAGTCGGACGCTTACCAGACTGAGCCACCCAGGCACCCCTGTTTCATATTTTTTCAAAAACATCCTAGGCATATTAAAACACATAGGTACATGTGTATTGCATATATGCAAGCCCACATAGACACATAGGTGAATGTGTCTCTCCCTATGTTGTTCCGCTCCTTGCTTTTGTTTTTTAAACTTGTTCTGGGATCTTTCAAACATAAAGATGAGCATATAAGAAATGAACAGTTGGGGCGCCTGGGTGGCTCAGTCGGTGAAGCGGCCGACTTCGGCTCAGGTCATGATCTCGCGGTCCGTGAGTTCGAGCCCCGCGTCGGGCTCTGTGCTGACAGCTCAGAGCCTGGAGCCTGTTTCAGATTCTGTGTCTCCCTCTCTCTCTGACCCTCCCCCGTTCATGCTCTGTCTCTCTCTGTCTCAAAAATAAATAAACGTTAAAAAAAAAAAAAAGAAATGAACAGTTAATAAACAGTAGTGTATATTCAAGTGGCCAATAAATATATGAAAATATTCTCAATCTCATTGTAATTAGGAAAATGCACATTCAAACGAGAGTAAAAATGAATTTTACATCAGTCAGCCTTAAACTTTAAAAGTGTGACAAGGGGAGTTGTGAAGCAATGGAATACCAAAATACTGCTGATTTGAGGGTAAGTTAGTACAACTACTTTGGAGAATAAGTTGGTAGGATCAAATGTATTAGTCAGCTATTGCCATAATAATGCTGTGTAAAAACAAAACAAAACAGATACACCAAAAGAACTCTTCAAGTCAGCAAAGATTTCTTAAATAGGACAGAAAAGTAAAAGAAATGAAAGAAAACTGATTAAAAAAACTCCAGGGGCCCCTGGGTGGCTCAGTCGGTTAAGTGGCCAACTTCGGCTCAGGTCACGGTCTCGCGGTCTGTGAATTCGAGCCCTGAGTCGGGCTCTGTGCTGACAGCTCAGAGCCTGGAGCCTGTTTCAGATTCTGTGTCTCCCTCTCTCTCTGACCCTCCCCTGTTCATGCTCTGTCTCTCTCTGTCTCAAAAAAAAATAAACATTAAAAAAAAATTTAAAAACAAAAACAAAAAACAAAAAAACCCTCCATCAACTCCTCGTTAGCACTATTAAAAGGGTGAAAAGGGAATCTACAGACTGGGAAATAGTCTACAAAGGACTTGTATTCAGAACATATAAAGAACTCCTACAAATCAATAAGAAAAAGACAAAAACTTAAAATTAAAAATAGACCAAGATCTGAATAGTCACAAAAGAGGGTATTCAAAAGACCAATAAGCATATAAAAAGATATTGTTCATAAATAGGTTGAAAGGATGGAAAAAGACCTACCATACAAACAGAAAAAGAGAACTGGAGGGGCTAAACTCCTATCAAAGCAGACTTTAATATAAAAGTTTGTAGAGATAAACAGGGACATTCTGTAATAATAAAAGGGTCAGGAAGATGTAATAATTATATAGTTTATAGAGATATATTTACCTAAAACTGAGCCCCAAAAGACATGAAGCAAAACTTAACAGAATTGAATGGAGAAATAGATAATTCAGTGATAATAGTTGTAATTGAACGCTCAACTTGCTATAATGGATAGAGCAACTAGAAAGAAAGGCAGCAAGGAAGTAGAATACTTTAACAACACTATTTACCAACTAGACCTCATGGACGTATATAGAACAGTCTGCTGCACAACAGCAGAACATACATTTTCTTTTCTTTTCTTTTTTTTTAATGTTTATTTATTTTTGAGACAGAGAGAGATAGAGCATGAACAAGGGAGGGGCAGAGAGAGAGGAAGACACAGAATCGGAAGCAGGCTCCAGGCTCTGAGCTGTCAGCACAGAGCCCGACGCAGGGTTCGAACTCACGGACCGCGAGATCGTGACCTGAGCTGAAGTCAGACGCTTAACCGACTGAGCCACCCAGGCGCCCCCAGAACATACATTTTCTTAAGTACACATGAAACATTCTTGAGGATGGAATTTAATTGGAGGCCATAAAACAAATCGCAACAAAGTTTAAAAGACTGAAGTCATACAAGGTATGTGTTTGCTGATAACAGTGGAATGAAATTAGAAATTAGTAAGAAAAAGATTTGGAAATTTTACATGTATGTGAAAATTAAGCAACATGCTCCTAAATAACCAATGAGTCCAATAAGAAATCCCAACAGAATTTAAAAAGTGCTTTGAAGTGAATGCAAACAAAAATACAACATAGCAAAACTTATGGGAAACACCAAAAATAGTGCGGAGAGGGAAATCTATACCTGTAAACAGCTATATTAGCAAAGAAGAATGACCTCAAATCCATTACCTAACCCCCCACTTAAAGAGATTAGAAAAAGAAGAGTGCACTAAATCCAAAGCATGGACTAATGAAGCAAATAATAAATATTAGAGTGAAAACAAATGAAGCAGAGAAGAGAAAAACAATAGAGAAGTTAAACAAAACCCCAAATTGTTTCCTTGAAAAGACCAACAAAATTGAAAAGCTTTTAAATAGACTGACCAAGACAAAAAGAAAAGACTAAAGTAACCAAAATCAGGGGTAAAAAGGGGTCATTACTATTGACCTTACAGAAATCATAAGAGTATAAGGGCATACTAGGAACAAATGCCTGTCAATAAATCAGATAATCTAGATGAAAAAGACAAATTCCTAAAAACACACAAACACTCAAAACTGATTCAGGAAAAAAAAATAGATAATATATACACTAAGAAGTAGAGATTGAATTAGTAAACAAAAACTACCCACCAAAAAAAAGCCCAGGTACAAATAGCTTCACTGCTAAATTCTACCAAACATTTAAAGAATTAGTACAGGGGTGCTTGGCTCAGTTGGCTCAGCCTGGCTCAGTTGGTGGAGCATGTGACTCTTTATCTTGGGGTTGTGAGTTCAAGCCCCATGTTGGGTATAGAGATGAGGAAGGAAGGAAGGAAGGAAGGAAGGAAGGAAGGAAGGAAGGAGAAAGAAAGAAAGAAAGAAAGAAAGAAAGAAAGAAAGAAAGAAAAAAGGAAAGAGAAAGAGAGAGAGGGAGGGAGGAAAAGAGGAAGGAAGGAAGAAAAGAAAGGAAGAATGAATGAATTAGTATAAATCCTTCTCAAAGTCTACCAAAAAACAGGAGAGACAGTATCTCCTAACTCATTCTATAAGTTCAGTATAATCTGATAATAAAGACAGACATCACAAGAAAAGAAAACCATAGACCAATGTCACTTAATGAACATGGGTGCAAAAATCCTCTGCAAATACTGGAAAACTGAATCCTATATCATATAAAAAGGATTATCACCATGACCAAACAGGATTTATCCCTGAGAATGCAAGGTTGGTTCAACATAGGAAATCAATGAATGTAATACATCATATTACTAGAGTAAAGGAAAACCACAGGATCCTCTAAATAGAGAAACAACACTTGACAAAATCCAACACATTTTCATGGTAAAAACGCTCAACAAAATAGGAAAGAAGGAAACTTCCTCAGCCTGATAAAGATCATCCGTGAAAAACCCATTGCTAAAATCATACTGGTAAAAGACTGAAAACTTTTTCCCTAAGATCAGAAACAAAGACAAAGATGTGTGTTCTCATCACTTCTTTATAACATTGTACTGGAGGTTCTGGCCAAGCAATTACGCAAAAACAAGCAAACAAAAAAAGAATCAAGACAGGAAAAGGGGAAGTGAAACGCCTTCTATTATCGAACCCCAAGTTTGCCCTGCCACTCAAAAGACCAATACTCAAGAGACAAGTTTTGATTGGAAAGTAATTTGAACTTTATTCAGGAGGCCAGCCACCTGGGGAGAAGGCAGACTCTTGTCCAAAAACCAGCTCCAGGGTTTCTGCCTGGCCCAGGAGGTTTTAAAGGGATTTGGGGTAGTTAATTGGCAAAGGGAGTGCAGTGGCCTGCGACATGTCCTGATCATGTGCAGCCTCCGTGATGCCAGCTACAAACGTTATCTCACGGCTCAGGGGTTGTGCCAAGGGGTCCAGTTCCTGTTTTGTGATGTGCTCTGTTCTTTCCTCAAAGGAGGGCAAGGTCTACAGATACACAAAGGTGAAATTATTTGTGTGACCCAAAACAGCAAAGCATTTTGCTAAAAATTTGCTAGGCTAATCAGAAAGCTGAGGTGGCTTCAGACCAGCTTGCTGGCCTCTGCAGCCTTGGAACCTTCCAGTCCTTCACTCCCCAAGTCCTGTGGTCTGTCTGCCGTGGATCCAGGGACTTAGGTCAGCACCTAAGGAGCGTGTTAGCCTGACGCAAGTTAATCCTCGAGGCCAGTTGGAATGCATTTAACACTTCTATTTGCAGATGACATGATTTTGTACAGAGCAAACCCTAACGAATCCACCAAAAATCTATTAAAGCTGATAAATTATTTCAAAGAGCAAGATACAAGATTACTATATGAAAACCAATGGAATTTCTATACATTAGCAATAAACAGTCTGAAAATTAAGAAACGAATTTCATGTGTAGCAACATCAGAAAGAACAAAACGGGAATAAATTTAACTGAGGAAGCACCAGACTTCCAGACTGTGACAACAATGCATTCTTGAACAAAAAGCAAAGAGGATCTAAGGAATGAAAAGACATGCGGTGTTTACATATTGGAAGACATGATATTGTTAAGATGGCAACAATGTGCGAATTAGATTCTGTAGATTCGATGCGATCTGTACAAGAATCCAACTGCCTTTTGTGCAGAAACGGACAAGCTGTTCCTAAAATTCATATAGATGTGCCAAACGATTCTGAAATGGTTGGTGTCCATCTACAAGAGAAGGGGAAAGTAAATCTTGGCATTTTTATACAATGGGATAGTATACGGAAATAAAAAAAAGCTACTTCAACACTCAGCAACATAGTTGACTGTCACACATGTAAGGCTGAGCCAAAGAAGCCAGACACAAAAAAGTTTAAATATAAGTATACTAAGTTCTATTGGCATGAAATTCACAAACAGGCAAAACTGTGATGTCAGATGTCAAAAGACGGGTTACCATTAGGGAGTGGTATTGACTGGTAGGGGGAATGAAGCAGTGTGCTGATGTGTTGGTAGTGGTGATTGATTTGGGTGGTAGTTATCTGGTTGTCTACATATTAAAAATTCATTGAGGGGCGCCTGGGTGGCTCAGTCGGTTAAGCGCCTGACCCTCGATTTCTGCTCAGGTCGTGATCTCACGGTTGGTGAGTTGGAGCCCCACTTCGGGCTCTATGCCGACGGCTCCGAGCTGGCTTGGGATTCTCTCTTTCTTCCTCTCTCTCTGCCCTTCCCCACTTGTACTTTCTCTCTCTCAAAATAAATAAGTAAACTTAAAAAAAATAATAATTGAACTATACCCTTAATATTAGAGACCTTATGCACCTTCCTGTAAGTGTTAGATCTTAAAATAACATAGAAAAATCAGAAGTTTAAATCCCTTCACTTTGTGTGACACCTGGTTGGCTCAGTTGGTGGAGCATGTGACTCTTGATCTCAGGGTTTTGAGTTCGAGCCCCGCCTTGGGTGCAAGAGAATACCTAAAAATAAATTCTTTAAATCCCTTCACTCTGCCATACATGTATGACGCTCTTTGTCTCATCCCAGTTTCTCTATTGTGTTAGTTAATCTCACCATCTATAAAGAGTTTTGATAAAGATCGTAGCTATGGTGCTTATTTAAAATGTGGATTCTTTGGCCCCATTCTAGATCTCCTGGATTGAAATCTGTAGGGGAGAGACTTGGGACAATGCATTTTTAGCAGAGAAGCTGGAGAGGCACTGCAATAGGGAAAGCACGAGGGAGTCTGCACCACACTGAAGGCCTGGGTCCACCCCATCCCCCACCCCGTCTCTAATCAGTTCCTCTGTAACATTTTCAAACCAAGGCCAGGCAGAAAAATTGAGAGACATTGTGTATTGTTTCTGCCTTGATGTGGGGGGAAGCAGAAGACTGACTGTCTGTCCTCTAAGCCTTGGCAGGACATGCCTTTTGCTGCTGTCGGATGTGTTTTTGTTTGGGTTCAAAGTTCCATCCCGTTTTTGTCCTTTGCAATATAAAGGAATTCAAGTGATTTGCTGAATTCCTTTTTTCCTCCCTAATCATCCTGGTTCAGCTGGAGTATTCGGAGTTTCAGAGGTTTTTGTTTGTTTGTTTTGATTTTGGGGTTTTGAAGTTGGAGTAAAGGAGTCTTCCTTTTATGTTTTTCTTTTCCTTTTTTTAAAATTTTTTTTTTAAAATGTTTATTTTTGAGAGACAGATTGACAGCATGAGTGGGGAAAAGGCAGAGAGAGAGGGAGACACAGAATCCAAAGTAGGCTCCAGGCTCTGAGCTGTTGGTACAGAGCCTGACAAGGGGCTCGAACTCACAAACCTTAAGATCATGAACTGAGCCAAAGTGGGATGCTTAACCCACTGAGCCGCCCAGGCGCCCCTAGCTTTGTGCTTTTCTTAATTACAGTATCTAAGGCTTCCATATGCAAATCTTTACTTGGACAGCATTTGATGTTCCACCATTATCTGTAGGACAGAATTTAGCTGTGAATCGAGTCCCTTGTGCAGTCCCTGACGTGAAGAAAGCTGGTCAGTAATGTTGCCACCTCCTACTTTCTAATATTTTTCGAAATCAGTAAAAGAAGCTCTTGGTGGGGGTGTTGAATAGGTGTGTAGGAAAGTGAATGGGGGTGGGGGTGAGATTATAATGCCTCTATCTTTAGTAAACACAAGTGTAAGCATTGTATACGTTTTAGTTAGTAGGGTGTTTGCATAACAATGTTCTCAGAGTGTGGACCATGCCACCAAAACCCAAAATAATGGGCTGGAAATTGATTTTAATTTAAAATGAGTTATGTCTTCTTATGGAGCTCCATAAAGGGCGATCCCAAATTATCCTGGATCTGCTTGCCAGTGTTCATGATCCTTCACCTAATAGAGTTAAGATCACCTCAGTGTCGAAAAACACTTTGTTTCGTTCAAAAAAGTTTCTCCTTCAGGATAGACAAGTTAGAAAAAGGCACCCCTCCTTCTGGCTGATGAAGCCTAGAGTTAGGAGGCTTGGCTTGGCACACAGAACCCCAGCAGGGTTTCAGCCTTTTCTTGGGCCGTCTGTGGTGTGTGGCCTTGTACAGGGCCCAGCTGTGTGTGGAGCCAGTGAAACAATGACAGTATTGCATGCATTCCCAGAAACTCTCTCTCTCTTTTTCTCTCTCTTTTTTTTAAAATTTTTTGAAGTTTATTTTTGAGAGAGAGAGAGACAGAGACAGACAGAGTGCAAGCGGGGGAGGGGCACAGAGAAGAGGGAGACACAGAATCCAAAGCAGGCTCCAGGCTCTGAGCTGTCAGCACAGAGCCTGACACGGGGCTGGAACCCACGAACTATGAGATCATGACCTGAGCCAAAGTTGGACCCTCAACCTACTGAGCCACCCATGTGCTCCTCCCAGAGCCTCTCTTTATCCACATATTGATTCTGCTAGGGCAGTGGGCAACGATTGAAGTATAGGGACTCATTTATTGTGAGACTGATGGGGCAGAGACCTTTACCCTGTTACGCAGGAAGAGAACATTCTCAGTCTCTTTTGGAGTTGTCCCTCTTTTCTGATTTGTGGACACGTTGGCCCTGAGAACTGCGGAAACTCTGGGCACCTACAACTCCATCTAAACCCCTGCACTAGGAGAGCTGACTGAACTCCAGCATGGCTTCCAGCAGTCCCAGGCCCTGGGATGATCTGGCCCTGCTTCATTCAGTTCCTGTCTGGAAAAGCTCACAGCTGCCAAGAGAGTTACCGTTTGTTCCAGCCAACACCTGATCAAATGCCCTTGACCTCCCTTTCTTAGAGCATTAACAAAACAAAACAAAACAAAACAAACAACTTCCAGTTGTAAATTCTTCCTCTGTCCCTTTGAGTTGTGCTTGTATCTCCTACAACCCCCAGAGTGCCTTTTCCAAAAACTTGAAAGCCATTTCTTTGAAATGTAATAATCCAGTTAATAGGACCTCTGTCTTCCAGGCTCTGTGGGAAGTAGAAGCCTAGCTTGGATAAATTCCAGTTCACAGACACAGATGACTGAATCACAGTGACACTAACCAATATTCTTGCCCACTTTTTGTAACTTTTCACTTCTCCGGCTCTGATCAACATCCCCTTGCTCCTCCACCCTCCTCCCTCATTCTGTAATTGAACCACGGTGAGTTGGTTTCTTGGTGAGTTACAGATGGAGACTACGCCAAGTGGAGTTGTAAACCAAAGGAAACTTTATTTGCAGGAACTGAGATCATGGGGAATAACTTTGAAAGCCATGACTCCCTGAGCAGGGATGGATGGGTTCCTTTAATTTACAGTTTAGGATGAATATTCAGAAAGGGGAGCTTTGTGCATCCTCTGTTATGTTAATGAAGCTCGTGCTCCTCCTAGGTCAGAGAATTTAATGTTCTAGCGAAGCAAGGTAACTGTCAGACAAAGGGAAGGGGCTATGGGCTATGGTATAAACTGGATGGGGTCTTGGGCTCCTTATCTACAGTTAGGAATGGAGGGCCCTGCTTACTTCTGAAACGCACTTCGAGTTTTACCATTGATTTACTGTCTCTGATATGGGTGGGCTATTTCCTGGCCTCATAGAGCCCGTTTTTGCATTCCCTTTGTTCCCTTAAAATCCTAACTAGCGAGGTTTTTGCATTTCTTTGTAGTTCTGATACCTCCTAGGAAGTTCCACAAGTAGTGTTCTTGGGCACGTAGAGTGGGTGAGGCACAGATCTTGGAAAATAGCTGGCGGCCTAAGATGATTTGTCAAGGGTTACAAAATCTATGTCTGGTCTTTCTTTTTCTGGGGCCACTAACTCTTTCTGCTTACAGTTCTCTTTTCAAAAGGTTCAGTCACCTCTGCACAAATCAGAATTGAAGTCAGCTCTTTCCCCCCCACCCCGTCCCGACCACGATGGTTACTGAATAACATTTGTCTTTACTCACTTTAACCAGTGTGTGGTTTTATCTTTGATAGTTCTTTAACTGGCCCTTATCCGGTTCTTTCTATGAAAGTAATATAACTTGCTGTAACTTAATATTCTAGCACTCATATTTTTCCATGTTGCTATCTAGTTTCCATAAATATAGTACTTCTTGTTTTTTTGAAAAGTTTTATTTATTTAAGTAATCTCCACACCCAACGCGGTGCTGGAATTCACAACCTGGAGATCAAGAGTTGCATTCTCTTCTGACTGAGCTGGGCAGGTGCCGCCCATAAATATAATACTTAATCACTGCACAGTATGGGTTATGTGCTATAAATTTCTTAACCAAAAACCCAATGGATTTTTTATTATAAAAGGACTATGTGTTCATCATGGAAAATGAAAAAACTACTATAAACAAAATATAAATCTCCTCTCCAGTAATCCTCCTACCCTGTTTTGCCTCTTTCTAATCCATTTTCCAACTTTTGCTGTTAACATTTCAATATATGTCTTTATGACCTATATATTCTCTGAATATATCCATATGATTAAGCATAATATTAAAAGCAAAAGTGGGATCTTTTTAAACAGATGTGTTTTCTACGTAATATTTCCTGATGTTATTAAATATTGTTCATAAATGCAATTTATTTTATTTTATTTTATTTTCAGAAATGTAATTAAAAAATGACACAACATTGTATCTTTGGTACATTGGATGTGCCAACATTTATTTCGCAACTTCTTGGTGGACTTTCCTGCCCTTTCTCCACCACCAGTATTTCCCTATTACAAACAATATTGAAATAGTCCTATAAGCAAATCTTTGTGCTCATCCTTAATTAGTTCCTTTGGATAAATTCTGAAGGGAGCATTTAACTCCACTGAAGATCAGCTCCTTTTTCTTTTGGCTTCTATAACACCACAATTTCCCTTTCCTCTCGTCACAGCTCTGCTTCCCATGTAGGATCTTCTTATGAAGATTTAGATCGTCTAAATCCTATTAGATTTTGACTGGGCATGTGTTTTTTTCTCCCATTCTTCCTCAGCAAGCCCATTCATTCCATGGTTTCCATAACCCTTCCTGTGCTGATGGCTTTCCATTTATAACTTCAGTCTAGATATGTCCTCTGAGCTGTAGTTCCTAAAGATCTATTTCATACGTCTCCACTTGGATATCTCACAGCACATAACAAACATAGCCAAGGGGCGCCTGGGTGGCTCAGTCTGTTGAGTGTCTGACTCTTGATTTTGGCTTGAATCATGATCCCAGAGTCTGGAATCAAGTCCCGTGTCAGGCTTCATGCTGAGGATGGAGCCTGCTTATGATTCTCTTTCTTTCTTCCTTTGCCTCTCTCCCCTGCTCAAGTGCTCTGTTTCTAAAACAAAGAAGCAAACAAAAACGAAACAAAACAAAAAAAACTCAACATAGCCAAAATGGACATAATGATTTTTACCTCCCAAATCCTTATTCTCCAGTGATTCCTATTTTGGTGAGTAGCACCAGCATCCACCCAATGGTTCAAGCCGAAAACCTGGTGATCTTGTCTCCTCTATTACATGGCACATTTTGCCAAGTCATGTTGACTCTACTTTTCACCTTTAGGCTTTAGAATTCATTTACTTCTCTTCATCCTCACTGTGGGCTCTAGACCAGACTGTCATCAGTCTGTATCAGTTCCATAAGTGGCTCTTTGCCTCCAGTCTTCTCTTCGACTCATTTTTCACATTGCTGCCTAAGAAAATTTGCTAACATGCAAGTGTGGTCATGTCAGTCTGAAATTTAAACTCTTCAAATGTCTCTCCATTGCCTTTGGGATTGAGTCCACGCTCTTTATCGTGGCTGGCCAGGACTTTTTAAAAGAATAACTGGTCCTGCCTGTTTCTCCAGCCTCATTTCTTGACACTCTACACTCTGCTAAAAGCCTTGGCTGTCTTCTCAGTTCAGCCAGTAAGCCATTGTTCTACAGGCCATATTCACGTTTCTAATTGGCTCTGCCTGTCCCATTCATTGCACTACCACATCACAGAGTCCATCTAGAGCAGTGCCTGACATAATAGACATTTTAAAACACATGTGTTGAGTCAATAAATGTATAAATATTGGGTGAGAGGATGTTAATGCAAATATATTCTGGAAGCTGGATATATGCTAATTGAGAAGAGGTATAGTTAAGTCTGTAGTCTAATGTCTAAGTCTAGAGTAATTGAGAACAATGGTCAATTTCCTGCTTCAGCACCTTGGGTCAATTTCCATATCTCTTGGGGCACCTGGGTGGCTCAGTCAGTTAAGCATGGGACTTGGGCTCAGGTCATGATCTCATGGTTTGTGAGTTCGAGCCCCGCATCGGGCTCTGTGCTGGCATCTCAGAGCCTGGAACCTGCTTAGGATTCTGTGTCTCCCTCTCTCTCTGCCTCTCACCCATTTGTGCTCTGTCTCTCTCTGTCTCTCTCTCTCAAAATTAAGTAAACATTAAAAAAAAATTCCATACCTCTCTAAACCTGTTTCCTCATCTTTGAAATGAAGATATAGTATCTACCTCAAATAGATAGTGTGAGGATTAAGCAAGACAACTAAGGTAAAATGTTTAGTACTGCAAGGGAGGAAAACTTTTCCTTTCTTCCCTTTAAGTCTTTGGTTGCTCTAATAATTAAATTGACATAAAACAGATTAAAGGGAGAAATACTTAATTACATACTTACAGGGGCCCCACTAACACATGAGAGGCTCTTTGACAGGGAACTGAGGTTCATATGCCATCCTGAGCTACAGAGAAGAGGATAGGAGTCCGGCATTTCACACAGGAGAAAGATCATTCATAGGGAGATGGGAAGAGCCAATATTTGGTAAACAAATGTATGCCATGCCATGAGGAGGAGTCTTATGTTAAAAAAAAAAAAAGGTTAATTTTGGTAATAGCGCTCTTCCTGGTATAGGCTTTCTATCTAAAATTTTAGAGCAGTTAAAGGGAAGGTAAAAAGCTCTTTCTGAGTCTGTTGGGCTCAACAGACTTGATTGTCTTTAGCTCCAAATAATCTTCATGCCAAAGTGGCACATTCTGGGGTGGACTGCTCTGAATCCCATCAGTACAATATCTGGCATAGAAGTGCTTAATAAACGTAATCCAACAATAATGACAATGGAGATTATGATACATTGCCTCCAGATGGGTGTTCCCTTTTGCACGCCAACCTATTACACGATTTAGCTGTTTCAATAAGCCTTCCCAGTTCCTATTAACAATTAAAAATAATCCCTCTTATTGCCTGCAATAAGAAAGGCAAACATTTTGCATTTCTGTGATTAGCAACAGTATACCTATTATTAGACATTCATGGTATTTATACATTTTGGCTTTCTTAAGAAAAGAAATGCTTCAGGGGTGCCTGCCTGGCTCACCTGGGGGAGCATGTAACTCTTGATCTTCGTATTGTGAGTTTGAACCCCATGTAGGATATAGAGATTACTAAAAAAAAAAAAAAATTAATAAATTAAAAAAAAAAAGGCTGGGACACCCGGGTGGCTCAGTCCATTAAGCTCCCACTCTTGATCTCACAGTTCGTGACATCGAGCCCTGCACTGGGCTCTGTGCTGAGAGCACAAAGTCTGCTTGAGATTCACTTTCCCTCTCTCTGCCCCTTCCCTGCTTGCATACACACACACACACACACACACACACACACACAGATACACACACACAGTCTCTCTCTCTCTCTCTCTCTCAAAATAAATAAATAAACTTTAAAAAAATAAATTAAAAAAAAAATTTTTTTTTTCAATGTGTTTTATTTATTTTGGGGACAGAGAGAGACAGAGCATGAACGGGG
Source organism: Panthera uncia (assembly GCF_023721935.1). Classification (NCBI taxonomy): domain Eukaryota; kingdom Metazoa; phylum Chordata; class Mammalia; order Carnivora; family Felidae; genus Panthera; species Panthera uncia. The sequence goes on along the minus strand of NW_026057577.1, from coordinate 54,557,890 downwards.
GAGGGGCAGAGAGAGAGGGAGACACAGAATCAGAAACAGGCTCCAGGCTCTGAGCCATCAGCCCAGAGCCTGACGCGGGGCTCGAACTCACGGACCGCGAGATCGTGACCTGGCTGAAGTCGGACGCTTAACCGACTGCGCCACCCAGGCGCCCCCCAAAAATAAATTTTTTAAAAAGGGTAAAAAATGCTTCAATGACATCTTTGTGAACATAACTTTTTTTTTCTTCCTAAAAGGTTCCTTCAGATAGATTTCCAAGAGTAGTATTACGGTAACACATTCACATTTTCAGAAGTTTTGATGTGTATCACCAGGTTGCTTTCTGTAAAGTACAGACAAGTTCTAATTTTATGATCCCTCCCTAAATCCTGATTCTTCCACTTGTTTTTCATTAAAAATGAAAACATAATTATACTTTTCTGTATATCCTTTATGTATACGGCACGGTGATCACTTTGACCAGTAACTTGTTTCTAGATGACTCTTATCGTTTCTAGACAGCCATTTGTCATCCTTTCTCATAGTGATATTAGAGACTTACTGAGGTCATGTGTGAAATGTGTTAAAAATAAAATGTACTACCTGGTTAAATATGATATTCTTTTCATAGTCAAAACTGATGTGGTTTTTTTTTTCACCAAGTACTATGGTAGGTAAGTCACTGATTTCTCCAGAATGCAGTTACTTAATAGAGCAGCAAAATCAAAGAATAATATCTCTATAGTATAGCATATATACTATAGAAGAATGTTCCTTTATTTTTTTTTCCAGCTATATCAAGGACTTTGGTTTAGGTTTAACTTTGACTTTTGGTTAGGGTTGCATTTGTTGACAAGTAACGGAAGATTGGAGGTAGGTGGTGTGGAATTGGTGTGGCAGCTCCAGAATGTCATCACTGTCCCAGGTTCCTATCTCTTGGCTGGGGTATAGTTACACACGGATTTCATTCCCTTGGTCAGCTCATGGCTTCAAAATGGCTGCTCTGATCCCAGACATAAGTCTTCCTCCCAAGCAGGAAGAAGAAAAAAGCACAAATGGCAAAAGGCAAAGGGATATCTGAATCTTTTTTTTTTTTTATCAGAAAAATAAAGCTTTCTTGAAAGCTATACTGAACAATCTTTTTGTTTACATTCCATTGGCCACAGTAACTGTATAACTATCCCAGTTGCAAGAGGAATCTGGGGAGGAAAATAGTTTTAGTTGGACACATTGCCACCCTGAACAACATAGGGGCTGTGACAGAAAAGCGGAGGGAATGGATATTAACTAGGCAAATTGGCAGTATCGGCCATCGATGTAAATATGTATATAATTTTTCATTAGTAATATGAAAAATACCACGTGTTATTTCCCTTAAACCCAAATTGAACTTACCAAATACTCTGTGATTAAACTTCTGTTTCACATTAGACCAAAGCAAACTAGAAAAAAACAAGTGTAACTGGACTTCTCAAACCTGTCATTTCTCTTGTTCTTCAGGTTCTTTCCACCTGCCTCCCTCAACCCTGCGCATAGTATCACTCAGGAATTTGACATCTGCAGACAGTAGTAGTGCCTGACAAAGAAAACCCCATCAAAGTGCTGCATTTAATCCCGAAAGCATTCCTGTGACATATTTCATAAACCAGAGAAAGAAACAAAGCATTCTACGGTATGGAGTCCTATTTTCTTCTAGTCCAAGGAGGAAGGATTGCTTCCTCATTTCGCCTTTGCCATGGCTGACATTATCAGCCAACTAGTTAATCCATTGGCTAACATTTTAGATCTGGAAGTCCCTGGGCTGCTTCATTCATTAAAACTTTCCTACTCTGATTTTAGGAATTTAAAACATATATACTCTATATATTAGATCCTGGTTCTACACATTTTAGTCTAATGGAGGGTCAGTGATGGTAGTAAATCTCTTCTGGGGAATCGTATTTCTTCCATAGACTAAGTAAATATAAATATAAATAAAACTTATAATTAGTCTCTGGAACCTAAAAAAAATAAAAACTTGGGGGGCGCCTGGGTGGCTCAGTCGGTTGGGCGTCTGACTTCAGCTCAGGTCATGATCTCACAGTTCGTGGGTTCAAGCCCTGCATCAGGCTCTGTGCTGACCGCTTGCTCAGAGCCTGGAGCCTACTTCAGATTCTGTGTCTCCTTCTCTCTCTGCCCCTCCCCTGTTCATGCTTTGTCTTACTCTGTCAAAAATAAAATAAAAATGTAAAAAAATAAAAATTAAAAAAAAAAACAACTTGGAGAGCAATTACCCTTGAAAGATGCAAAACGGTTTAAAAAAAATTTTTTTTTAACATTTATTTATTTTTGAGACAGAGAGAGAGAGAGAGAGCATGAACAGGGGAGGGTCAGAGAAAGAGAGAGACACAGAATCTGAAACAGGGTCCAGGCTCTGAGCTGTCAGCACAGAGCCAGACGTGGGGCTTGAACCCACGGACCGCGAGATCATGACCTGAGCCGAAGTCGGATGCTTAACCGACTGAGCCACCCAGGCGCCCCCAGAACGGTTTTTAAAAAATATTTTTGCCTTTCAAAAACTAACAGAGGATACAGTTTTGTTTAACACATATGAGGAAGTCTTACAAGTTTTCTAAGGGTTTAATTTTCTCTTCATGTCCAGGAAAATACCACTAGATCTAAGAAATAATTTAAACATGAAAGCAATGAGAATTTCGTATGTTTTAGGGCTTCAAAAGCAAAATCCAATCATATGGCATAGGATTTTGTGCACAGAAAAGGTGGTATGGAATACTGGTTAAGGAAGTGTACTACTGAGCCATAGTGCCAGAATTATTAGCTGTGTGACCACGGGCTAATTACTTAGCTTCTCCGTGTGCGCCTCAGTCTTTTGTAGGTTAAGTGGGGACAATATTAGTATGTACTTCAAAGGATGAGTGTGAGAAATAAATGAGTTAATTTCCACAAAGAAGTTAGTAGAATGAGTACCTGGGCATTTGTTAGCAGTCAAAAACATTAGCCATTATTTTAGCCATTAGGAACTCCTCTTTTCCAGTGCTAGGACTCTTCTCTTGTAAGCAACCTCCAAAATCCAGTTGTGGCAATCTTCTCTTAATATAGTTCCACCCTTGGGTCGCCTGGCTGGCTGAGTCAGAAGAGTCTGTGACTCTTGATCTCTGGGTCATGAGTTCAAGCCCCACATTGGGTGTAGACATTACTTAAAAAAAAAAAAAAAAGGTTCCATTCCCCTTTGAACATGTACTAAAAATGCAATGGAAACTCTTAGCATGTTTCCTTATGCTTGTAACTTAACAAAATAATAATCAGAGCAAGCATATGCAACAACAAAAACCAAAGCAATAGTCCTTTTATTCTCTACAAAACTATTTATGTATGTATGTATGTATGGTATGTATGTATGTATGTATTTCTTATTTCTAAATATTTACTTACTTTGGGGAGACCGCAAGTGGGGGATGGACAGAGAGAGGGGAACAGAGGATCCAAAGCAGGCTCTGTGCTGACAGCACAGAGCCCAATGTGGGGCTCGCACCCAGGAACCATGAGATCATGACCTGAGCCCAAGTCAGACAGACGCTCAACTGACTGAGCCACCCAGGGGCCCCTTTACAAAACTTTTTAGACCAAAGCCTCAAATATATTTCAAAATGTTTTGGTAGTCATTCACAGCATGTATTAATCTGATAAAGGCTCACTTTTTAGTTCTTTGCCCACTAATTGCTCATGGATCCTCAAGACTATGGGGTAACAGACAAGCAAGATTTAATGAATCGTGGCCAAAGAAGTAAGTAAATGATTTTTTTTTCTTAAACACCCAAGGCCACATAATGTTGCAAGTAGAGAAGAGAATGAAGTCAGAGTGTCCTCACAGAACACTCCTCACATGAGTAGGAGACAGAACTTCTTCAGTGGTTCTCTGAAGGTAGGATCCTTGCCATAGGAAGACAGCTGGGTTTAGCTGCCTGGATGGGGTCGGGCTGGGTGGGTATGGTTCTGATGCCCACCAGAGTGGCCAGACATTTGGGAGACAAGCCTCTCAAGCACAAGTACTCACCCACAAAACTTATAGCTAAAACTCAGTCACACCCATGATTTCAAACATTCGGAACAAGTTGTTCTGTCTAGCTTTGTACTGGGGCTTACAGCTTCAACAACTGTAGCCTCTGGTAGCAAAAAGAAGAATATTTTCCCAAAGTGGCAATTGTTTGGGATTACCCTGGAGACTCCTACTTCCGTACAGCTCTAAAAATAGAAATTCAAAGGTTTTATAACTTCATTCATTTAACATTTGCTGTGCATAAAAACCGAACTATTCAAAATTCCTGCTCAATTAGGTCTAGTTTGTTAAGGTCCACTAAAAATGGTAAATCTTTGGCATGTAACATTTAAGATTTCTGCTAAATGTTACAAATTAAACATAGTAGATGTGACCTTATTTTTTAAGAGCAACTCGAGGCAGAAAAGCCTATCCAATTAAAAAAAAATCTGAATCCAGTATGTCTCTATCAACAAGTCTTCTCTGAAGTATTTATTGACCTTGTTGATCACTATTAAATCTGTGAAAGACTGGTATTGTGATTGCTAAGTATTTTTGAGGAGTGAAAGAAACAATTTGAAATTCACTGGATGAGCTGAAAACAATGCAACAGATCTTGGATGTTTATTTTCCAGAGTTTGTGTATAAAAAGAGGTCTTAAAATTACATAGAATACTGATCCTCAATACATTTCTTAAACATATTTAAACTATGCAATGCATTACTTTTAAGAAATCTACCACGCTTTAAATACTTGAGAGCATATCTTTCTTTCGTGGGAGTGTAATTAGCAAAAGGGCCCTGAAGTGAGTTAGGAGCGGGAAGAGGAAGAAAGGAGGATGGGGCCGTCATCCTTCTGGGTCTGGGCTAGTTTGCTTGTCCTACATTCTGAAAGAGAAAAGGTCAACGCAGGAAATTTAGTGATTCCTTATTATCTTAAGATGGAAGTCATGGCTCTTGGACTCGTCCAGACTGTGCATGGAGAGTTCCTTTTCCCTTGCATCCTCCTAGGTAGCGGTGGGTTTAGGAAGGAGGTGGCGGGGCGCAGGCCCACGGTCCTCGCCCGCGCTCCCTGCATCCGAGTCCAGAGGCCAGGATGTCTTGGTTCACCCAGTATACATTCTGGGAGGGCCCGCGCCATTGCCAGACTGGAGGAGATCTCCGCTGGCGTGTGCAAACGGGATTCTGCGAATGTTGACATTAAAGGAATACGCAAATTCAGCGTCGTAGTCCCCGCAGCTTACCCGCACCTATTTTTATATCTAAGCCAAGGTCACTCTTTAATACCGGGCCACAGCCTGAGCTGGGGCGTCGCGCCCTGCCTTGTGACGGCGGCCCAGGCGGGCTGAGCGGGCGCCAGGGGCGAGGCGGGGGCCGCGCGGCGCCCCCCGGCTGGCCCGGCCGGCACCTGCCCGGAGGCCGTCTGAAGGCCGGGTCCGGAGGGAGGCAGGGCGGCGTCCCCGGCGCCGAGGAGGGGCCGCGCGGCGCGGGCGGGGGGATTCGCGGTGGGCGCGGGCGCTGCGCGGCAGCAAAGGCTGGAGGCGCTGCGGCGCCAGTGCGTCACGCCGGCGGAGGGCACGGTGGGCTGCGGCCGACCCGCCGACTAGGAGCCGGGCGTCTGGGGCGAGGGGGAGGCGGCCGTACCCGCCCTGGCAGCCGCGAGCGACGCGGCCCGGGACCGGCCGGGGGTCGCCAGCGAGCCGCCGGCTCCATTCATTCCCGCGGCTCCGCCTCCTTTCCCGGGCTCCGGTGGCTCCGGAGGCGCGTCCGAGGTGAGTGCGCTGTCCGTCCCGGGCGGGGGCCGCGGGCTGAGGCCGAGGCTGCCGCGCCCGACCCCGCGCCCCGCCGGCTCCGGCCCCGCGCCCCCGCGGGCGGCGACGCGGGCCGCCTT
>NW_026057577.1:54515662-54551584 GCF_023721935.1 Panthera uncia | reverse complement strand
CCGCGGGCGGCGACGCGGGCCGCCTTGTGGACTCGGCCGCGGCGCAGGCCCAGGCCGGCCTCCCGGGCCCCGGGCGCGCGTCCAGCTGCCGGCGGCCGGCCGCGTCCCCCGAGGGGCGTGTGGCGCGTCCCCAGGTGCGCGGGCCTCCGCGTCAGAGCCACCATTTTGTGTGAGGGAATGCCGCCTTCTTCCTTGGCTGGCCTGGGATCGGCTTTGGCTCCCCGGCTGCTGCGTGCCGAGCCCCCTCCCCTCCCACTGCGCCCCACCTGGAGCCTGGCCGCGCTCGCCCGTTGCCCTGGCTCGGTGGAAAGCGGACCTGGTGAGGCGGCGCGCCGAGGCGTTTAGGCTCGGGTTCAGCCACGCAGGTGGCCTCCGGAGATGCTCTGCCCACCTCCCTTGCATTTAACCTCTGGAATAGATAACTGTATAGATTCTCTTCTAGAATGAAGGGCATCGCAATTTTGTTCTAATTCTTAGCCGCCCATTGTGCAGTTTTTCGAGGCCTGTGCCCCAGGAGATCGGTGGGTGAAGCATCGAGCCCTGGGTTGTTTATGCCTCGGGGATCTGGATTGCATTTACTCCTATTATTGTCCTTTGGAAGAAATGATGAAACCTCTGACTCGATTCTGGAAACTGGTGTGGGTATCTTAGGTTATTTTAGATTATTAGAGTAGATTCTAAAATAACCACCTGATGCAGGCCCCCTTCCCCCTTGGAGAGATCCTTTGGAAACATCAATTAAAATGCTCAAGTGTGAGGATTTTTGAGGGGGTTGGGGCTGAGCGAGCAGGTTACTCAGAGACTACGGGAAGGAAAAGTTGTAATTGTATTCAGAACTGTTAGGCACTTTGTGATTTTCAAGGTTCCTCAGAATTTGGTAATTTTTGTTTTGATTTATCTTCTGGCAAATGTGCTTGAGTACCTAGTGGATTATACTTGTGCCGTTTGTATTTTATCAGTGCATCACAGACAGGGATTAAAACCTGGCATGGTGGCTGTTGCATAATACACACGTTTGGGCCTCGGAGGGAAATCACCAAAATAGATGTGTACCATGTATTATTATTATATGCTTGCATTGGCAGATTGATAGCATGTAAGTTGTACCGGATATCTTTGCAAACTACAGCTTCTTTTTCTCCTACAGGAGAAAAGATTTTTCTGGTCTGCGGACCGGACTGAGTTTTCCTGTTGAGGGTGGTGGGGCTTTGGACAGGGAATGAAATAGTGAGAGGAACCTGGGAAACATCTATGTGTGGTAAGACTTACAGTACAAAGATAAAGAGTCTTTGAAGGAAAGCTTGTAGGTGTCATAGTAGCCTCCTCTTTTTGAATTTATGATGAGGATTGGCTTAGGGAATTTAGAAATAGGTTATGACTGGTGATACTAGCCTGCTGCACGAGTGATTATAGTAACCAGAGGTGCCTTACCTGTGGATTTAAGGTTCTGAAAAGTTTCAAATTAGTCTCACCTGAGATTCGTCCAAAACAGTATTAGACTCATTACAAACGGTATCATTTCCTAATAAAGGTATAGTATATGTCAAAGGACTTAACTCTTGAATTGGAGAAAACAAAGTGTTTTATAATTAGATGCTCTTGAGAGTAAAATGTCATTGCCACCCTCCTTATGAAATTACTCTCAACTTTTTTTGAATAGTTGAAGACTTCCATTAATTCTTTATAAACAAGTGATTCCATATCATGGGCCTTTCCTAGCAGAAATGTCATGCCTCTCCTAAATGACGTGTTCCAGGAGGAGAATTATGGAAGTGACAGGGACCTCGGACATGGAGAGATGAGTCTTGTTTTTTTAGGAAACTTAAGGAAGCACCGATTGTTTTCTAGGGGTTCCAGGTGCCCTGATTGGATGTGTCTTAGGTCCGTGGGGAACGAGATTGTTCCTCCCAGCACGTTCAGCTCTGAGCCAGACACAGTTCCTGCACCTTTAAATTCTGTAAATGCACAGGTTACAGAGGTTCACTGATTTGGTGCTACTGGCCTTATTAACTCCAGTTTGAATTAATGTAGTTGGAGATTTTGGGCATCATGTTACCAATATTTGAGAAATTGAAAAGGAAAAAGGCCTTTCAATATTTTTCTCCATTAGCTTTTATCTAACCCTTTCAAACCCTTACATGTGTTATGTTCAGTAATATGCCTAAAAATGCAGAGATTTTCTTTTTAAAGGTAATTAGAATTTAAGAGGATTGAGTATTCAGGCAGAGTATTCAGGCAAAAATGTGTCAAGGGTTCTGTAGAAAGGATTGTAAGTTGACTAGGAAGTGAAACAAAACCATCATGTTTCTTCCCATTTCTAAGATGTTGTGAATCTGAAATGAAAAAGGAATTGCATGGTTATTGTGTTTGAGATGATTTTCTCTTCACACATCATTAGGCTTCTGATCCGTTGTATATTTAACCCTGAAATTAAAGTTCTAAATTTGGCATGCTTCACTGGTAGTAGGGCATTTCACAATTCTTTACAACAACAACAACAACAACAACAAAATTACTGGAGGTTGAATTTATTAAGAAAAAGGTGTCATGGTTTAAAAATAATCAGGAAAAAGCTGATAATTTACTAAAGATAACCTAAATAATTAGACTCATTCGGTTTCAGGGCTGGTATGAGATCTTATCTGCTTTGTAGGAGGGAACTACTCATTTAGTCCCACCTATTCTTTGTCCAGAAAGTTTGTGACTCATCACATGTTTTTAAAAATATGTATCATTTTTAGCTACTACCTGCTCCAGTGAGGTGTTAATTTTAGGCTACACCAAAGGGTGTTTTCATTTATTCAACAAACACAGAGTGTCTGTTGTACCTTAAGGGGCACAAGGGGTGCCTGGGTGGCTGGGTTGGTTAAGTGTTTGAGCCCAGCGTCAGGCTCTGTGCTGACAACTCAGAGCCTGGAGCCTGCTTCATATTCTGTGTCTCCTTCTCTTTCTGCCCCTCCCCGTTCGTGCTTTGCCTCTCACTCAAATAAACATGAAAAAAATTAAAAAAAAAAAAGGACACAAAAACAAGTAGACCTCACCTTCATGGAGTTTATAGTGAAGTATTGTGTATTAAAATGTTAAAGATTTCCTTAAAATCTAACTGCACACAGAGTTTTGCAACTATGAATCGGGAACAAGTCAATTTAATAAATTACATTTTTAATCTTTATTTTTTATTATTTTTATCTTAAATTTTTTTTTAATGCTTATTTATTTTCGAGAGAGAGAGAGACAGAGCATGAGCAGGGGAGGGGCATAGAGAGAGGGAGACACAGAATCCAAAGCGGGCTCCAGGTTCTGAGCTGTCAGCACAGAGCCCGACGCAGGGCTTGAACCCACGAACGCAAGATCGTGACCTGAGCTGAAGTTGGATGCTGAACCGACTGAGCCACCCAGGCGTCCCCAGTAAATTATATTTTTAAAAAAGAAGTGCCAAAAAATAATAAAAGAAGTGCCAGATTGCATGTATGTGTGAGGGGAAACCCCCTGCATTTATGGGTTGTACAGTGGAGAGGGTTCAGTTGCCGAAAGAAACTGAGGAGGGAAGAATACTAAGAAATGGAATTGTCTGGAGTGTTGTCTAGGGACAGGGATGGTGGGGAGTGGACTTATAAGCAGTAGAATGGTCAGTTGGGTTTGGTCTGAATCAAGGTCAGGTGAGAATGAAACTAATTCACTGAATTTGGGAGTTGAGAGGTTATTGGAGGCCTTAAGAAGAGTAATATCAGGGTGGGCTGGGTGGCTCAGTTGGTTGCACGTACGACTTTTAAATTTCAGCTCAGGTCATGATCTCATGGTTGGTGGGAATTGAACCTGGTGTTGGGTGTGGGCCCACAGCAAGGAGCCTGCCTGGGATTCTTTCCCTCTCTCTCTCTGCCCCTCCCCTGCTCACACTCTCTTTCTCACCCTCAAATAAACAAATAAATAAACTTAAAAAAAAACTGTTTAATAGGGGTGCCTGGGTGGCTCCGTCGATTAAGTGTCCGACTTCAGCTCGGGTCATGATCTCATGTTTCATGGGTTTGGGCCCCGCGTCGGGCTCGTGCTGAATGCTTGCTCAGAGCCTGCAGCCTGCTTCGGATTCTGTGTCTGCTTCTCTCTCTGCCCCTCCTCCGCTCATGCTTTGTCTCACTCTGTCTCTCAAAAATACATAAATGTAAAAATAAAAAATTAAAAAAAAGTTTAATTGAAAAAATAGGAACCCCCCCGTATTATTAATTTTATAGTTTAAAATATTTTACACATATACCAGTACATACTAGTGCTTTCAAGTTTGATAATACCTGAGGACCTAACTCTGATTCTTCACTTACCAGTAGTTATTATCCAGAGGCAGTATAATAATCCGCAATTCAAGCCAAATAGACGTAGGTTTGAAACCTGGATTTGCTGTTTCTAGCTACCTTTTAAGATACGTGGGCCTCAGTTTCCTCTTCTAAAAGGTAGTTATAAGAGAGCCTGTCTTAAAATGTTGTTGGTAGAATTAAATGTGATAATGTATCTAAAGGTGAGCTATTAATATTATCAATGAAATTAGGATAATTTTTAGTACCAATTTCAGTGTTTCTCATCTTCCTCTCTTTTATTATCTTTTTTTACCCTGTGTTCAATACAACACTTTGTTAAGGTATGTTTCAAGGCAACAATTGTCATTTTCAAAATTGTGATCTACCACTTGTTAGTCGGAGATTTTGTACTGCATGGGATAAAGTATAAGCCTTTTAAACCTTTTGTAGTTTTTGTGGATTCCAGATGAAGAACGTATCTTTTTTTTTTTCAAGTATATATTTTTTTCAGTTCTCTCTACACCCAACCTGGGGCTCAGACGCATGATTCTGAGATGAAGAGTTGAATGCTCTTCAGATTGAGCCATCTAGGCATCCCAGAACCTGTCTTCTAATTTTAAATGTGGCCCTGTTTTCTATTAATTATTTATGCTCATGATGGAAAATATAGCTAAATTTACCAAAAAGCAAGCACATGTTTGAAGTCTTGACATTTGGCCTTAGAATATAATGCATATCTAAAACTACTTGAGGGGTGCCTGGGTGGCTCTGTAGGTAAAGTGTCTGACTTTGGCTCAGGTCATGATTTTGCAGTTCCTGAGTTCGAGCCCTGCATTGGACTCTGTGCTGACAGCTTGGAGCCTGGATCCTGCTTTAGATTCTCTGTCTCCCTTTCTCTCTGCCCTTTCCCTGCTCACGCTCTCTCTCTCTCTCTCTCTCTCTCTCTCTTTGAAAAGTAAACATTAAAAAAATATTTAAAAAAATAAAAGTACTTGAAATTAATTTTAAGACTGAGATTTATCGATAATATTTTGTAAACCATAAAAAAGAAATTGATGTGATTCTGAATAAATTTTGTTTGGAGAATACAAACTTTTTATATCTGAGTATCTTCTCAGAATGGCCAAAAAAAGCATAGTTTTATGAAATGATTCATATGGTTTTACAGTTTCATGTACAAATGACCACTCAGCTGAAGTCTGTGGGCTCTTGGCCCTCCTTTCCAGAACTTTGACACTGGTTCGGATGGAGACAGGGATGTTCTTGTACCTGTACCTGCAGAAGGGCCGAGAAAAGTTTCCCCTGTCCTGTGTTGGAACGTGCCAGCTATAACTAACAGTAGTCTTTGATTAGCTAGTTGGCTGTGTTTTCATGTGGTATAATTCATTTGTGGCTAGCGTTTATTGTTAGCATGGCCCATTCTTTTTACCCTTTAGATACAGGCAAATAACTCTTCTCTTTTCATCTGGGTATTGACTCTTCAGATATTTGAAGGGCAGCATTCTTGGCCTCCCTTCCCCAAGACTTCCCTTCACTAATTTCTCCTCATTCCTGTTCCTCATCCATTGTACCATGGTGTCTAGATCCTTTGCCATCCTGGTGGTTTTCCATTGCAGGCATTCCAGTGTTTCAGTGTGATTTTTCTTAAAATGTGATCATCCGAGTGGAATCAAAAACAGTGGATGCTGTCTGACCCATGAAAAGTGCAGGGATACTTTTCCGTCTGTGGATCTGGATCGTCATAACCTTAATAAAGAAGCACCATTCTAAGGTTTTTTGGCTTTAACTTAAGAAAAATTTGCTCATGGTTCATTTTGAGTCTACTGTCATGTAAATTTCAAGGTCTTACTTGTCTCTGGCCTTCAGCAACGAATAATTTAAGAACTATAATGCCACTTAGTGAATTTCATTTTTTCTTTAGCTCTATTGTATAGTAATTAAATAAATATTTAGTAGGCATTTTACTTTGTCAGTCTTTGTGTTTCCCATTTAGTTTTTAACTTTTCAAACAGTTGGCTTTCTTATTTTTGAATTTCTAAAAGATATTTCATAGGATTTATATTCTCTGAGGCCTGAATTTTTTTTACTCACCATTAACTCTGTGCCCATTGTGAGATGTGGCTGCACTGACTACATGACTTATCCACTGTCCTAACAGATTATTCTCAAGATTTTTCTCAGATTATTCTCTTATACTGTTGCAAAGAGAGTTGCTCAGAACATTTTCATGCATGCTTCCTGGAACACTTTGCTGTCTCTAGGCTGGTTGTATACTTGTGCAACATAATACGTGATACCATATTATTTCTCAAGTATTTGAACCCGTTTACACTCTTACCAGTGTATCTTAAGTGGTCCTGTTGATTCACTACCTGTCCCAACACTTAATCTGAATAGATATCTTAAAAAAATATGAATAGATTTCTTAATTTTTGCTCATTTAGTGGGTACAAAATGGTACCACTTTTTTAGTGTTTACTGTTCAAAGAGAGAGAGAGAGCATGAGCAGGGAAGGGGCAGAGAGAAAGGGAGACAGAGAATCTAAAATGGTACAAAATGGTATTTAATTGTGGTCCCAATTTGCGTTTTCCTGATTATGAATAAAGCAGAGACTCTCTTTATATGTGTTTATTAAACAACAACAAAAAAAAACAACGGTTGGCTTCGTATTGTGTAGTAACCATTTAAAAATGCTGGAGACAGTGCATCTAACATCTGAAGAGAGAATATTGCAAGATTTAAAAAATCTTCCTCCTACAGAGTGACTAAACAATATGTTTGATGTACTCTGTGATATTTGTGCGATCAGATACATCCTGGATCATACTGGCCTTCTGTCTCGACCTGGGAACCTGGCCCCCAGGTTAAATCCCTTGGAGACCGATTGCCTAGGTTTAGAGCCTGACTGCCACTTAGTAGCTGTATGATTTTGGGCAACTTACTTAACTTCCCCACACCTGAGGCTCCTAATTGGGAGACTTAAGAATATCTGCCTTAGAGGGTCTTTTGGAGGAATGAGTGAGATAAGATGTGTAGAGTGTTAAGCTCACGCCTAGTGAAAGGCAAACAAACAATAAATGGTAGTTCTGTCATCATCGGGAAGCACATTTCAGTTTTAAAAAATAATTATAAATGAATTTTTGATGATACTACCCTTTTGTAAATTAAGACATTTTTTCCTGTCTTTTTTCTCCAAGTAATCAGGTATAGACACAAGTTATTGGTCAGAAGAGGCAGTAGATAATTTTACCCATCCCACTTTTCATGTGTCGAAAAAGTGGATTTTGCTTCCCTGGGGTTCTGAGGTTGGTAGTACAGATGAAGAAAAATCACATTAACCTGTGGTAAGTATATTAAAAGAAGTATGCGTGAGGTACTTACCGGAGTTTCTCTACTTGTCTCCTTTAGTTCTATTTATTAATCTATCCTACCTAAAGCTGTGGGAACAACTGTCTGACTTAAATGTCTTTTTCCTGCTCAAGAGCCTTAAATTGCCTCCTGCATCCCAAATACAGTTCAGACTCTTTAGTCTGGTATTCTTAGCCTTTAATGTTCTGTACGGAGTTTATTTTCCTTGTGTTTCTACCACTACTTCTAATATACCTCAATTCTCTTGGTAAATCCAACGCGCCATTTTCAACATGCTTTCTGGCTTCCACGTAGTATGCTCCGTCTTTTTAGAGGGTTTTCCCCTCTATCACTGTTGAAGGTCCATGGATAGCTTTTCACCTTGCCTCAGAGCCGTACATGTCTCAGCCGTAGCGTTTCTTCCTCCTGGCACCACTGTGTGATTTGTTTCCACAAACTTTTGTTCAGTCCTTCATTTATTCATTTATTTAGTAAACATGGATCGAAGTCAGACAGGAAGGCTCCTACTATCACTTACCTCTTTTTCTCCTGGGTGTGCTGCCCACGAGAGGCAAGAAAACAATTTACTTCATCTGGGTAAGCAAACCCACCTGAGGTTGCAGGAGGCGTGGGAGAACAGGTGCATGGAGCCACGGATGGAAGTGCCGAGTTGGAGAGGCCTGGAGGGAAAGAGGTGTGGGTAGCCTGTGGTCCCGAATCTGCTGTTTTTCCAAGTTGGTATGCTCCTCTGCCCATAGTGGCAACCGTTGGTTACATTTCTTAGTTCTGTAGTGAAAGTATGAGGGGCTGGGGTGGTGATTGTGACTTGGCAGCATATTTCATAAATTGTTTGCCAGTATTAAACACCAGGTTTGGTTTGGCTGTTGCTTTCTCTTTGGGCTAGGTGTATTGTGTATTTTCTTTGAAGTGAAAACATCAGTCTTCTTTATGGTTTTAAATGAGATAAGCCTCTGTGATACTTTATGTCAAAGATACCTACAACATTGTGCATTTTGTTGAGACTCCTGTTTTTAACAATTGCTCGTGTCCTAGAGTTTTACTGTGCCAAACTCCTGTTAACTTTAATGAAACGTTATAAAATTAGATCTGTTACGTGGTAAAGAAGCTAGGTCAAAGGATTTTAGTTTGTCTCACGTTGAAATGAAAGCAAAATTTTATGGTGCATTTATTTAAATCCTTCTTATTGTGCTTTTTCCCCCTGAGATTTTTACTTGTTTATTTATATATTTACTTATTTATTTTTGAGAGGGAGACACAGAATCTGAAGCAGGCTCCAGGTTCTGAGCTGTCAGCACAGCGCCTGACATGGGGCTCGAACTCACTAGCTGTAAGATCATGATCTGAGCTGAAGTCGGACGCTCAACCGACTGAGCCACCCAGGCTCCCTTCCCGGAGTTTTGTAAACTGCTTCTGTGAGATAGAAACAGAATCCAGGTAATGAGGTACTGGAGTAGCTGCTGGCATCTTCTAGAGGCAAATCTATTCTTTTTGCGGTACAACATGTAGTCATTCAAGTGGAAGCTTCAGTTACAGGTGATTTCTATTTCTTTGCATATGTATCTGAGCAGTATAAGTAGTTTTACTTTTTTTAAGTATTTATTTTAAGAGAGAGAGGGAGCTAGCAAGCAGGGGAGGGGGGGAGAGAGAGAGAGAGAGAGAGAGAGAGAGAGAGAGAGAATGAGAGAGAATGAGAGAGAATGAATCTCAAGCAGGCTTCTGCACTGTCAGCACAGAGCCCGATGGGCTCGAACTACTAACGTGAGATCAGACCTGAGCCAAAACCCAGAGTGGGATGCTAAACCGATTGAGACTCCCAGGTGCCCCAGCTCTCTCTATATCTTGCTCAAAATGTATTGATAGTTAAGAATTGAGTATCCATTCTTGGGTGTGGTAAAATTTAGTATTTTGTGTTCTGACTTATCTTTGCTTATGAATCTTATTTCAGCCCAAGAGTCCTGTTTTGCCTCCCCAGGATAGAATATGCCCCCCCCCTCCAGTCACGTTCTCTCTCCCTTGTAGTTTGGATGCAGGCATGTAAACCAAATCTTGTCACTTAGATGCATCCAAGAGAGATTATGTTTTCATGTTTAAATGATTTCTTAGATCTAGGACAATCTTCCTAGATATGAAGAGAGAACTAATTCTTAAAAAGAAAACTAGTAATATTTCTCCTGATATATGCAATCAATCCTTAACTACGGTAGGACTCCTAAAAGGCTCTACTTTTAGACACAGCATTGTTTTAAAAAGAACAGGCCTCAGAGCTAGACTGCCTGGATTAAAATACTAGTTCTGCCACTTAACTAGGGTGTGCCCTTGAACAGGCTACTCAGCTTAGTTTCCTCATCTGGCAAGTGAAGGTAATTAAATTCCTCACTTCATCGGTTTGTGATAACAACTATTTCTGGGAATACATGGGAAGTGTTTTGAATAGAATAGGCACACAGTCCGTTGTTGGCTCAGTGATGATTACTTCAGAAGATGATTTTGCTTCCTACTTAAAATAAAAACAAGCAACAGGTATGAATGCTTTTTAACTTTGTGCCCTGTTAACCATAAACTTGTGGACAGTCCTCACCCATAGGTAATCAAATCTTTTTCCTTTCTCAGAGGACAGAAATGGATTTGTGCACCGTGTTGAGCCTATCTGAGATTTGATAGCTGGAGCACTTTGCTCACTGGTTTCATTTTTGTCATGTTCAGAACCTTAGCTCTAACACTGGAGAAGGATTTAGGATTTAGAGCCTTGTGTAGGGCAGGATGGAGAGAAGAATAAAAAGAGAGAGATGGTTGAGCTAATGTACAGTGGCTAGGTGAGTTAGGGAAGAAAAGGATGTTAGAAAAAACGGAAGAATCAAGAGAAGAATCATAATAAGGTTCAGGAACAGGCT
Organism: Panthera uncia; assembly: GCF_023721935.1. Classification (NCBI taxonomy): domain Eukaryota; kingdom Metazoa; phylum Chordata; class Mammalia; order Carnivora; family Felidae; genus Panthera; species Panthera uncia. Next base: position 54,541,035 of record NW_026057577.1, on the reverse strand, counting down.
TTTTGTGTAAAACGTTGAGAGCATTACAGATTATGTTGCTTGGATACCTAACCTATTTTCAATGTTGGGGAAACAGGATCATGACTTGGATTGGTTGCGATAATTATTTTTTTTCTAAGAACTCTTTCAGCTCTAAAATGTCCATATTTTTTTGATATTCCGTTCGCCCTAAAGCCCCCAAGTAAAAATAATTATAAGAATTTTGAAAGAATTTAGGAACTGAATTTAGAAAATACATTCCCCCTTTTAAAGTGTATATTTGACATCTGGTGATTAACCTTAAATAGGGAAAACCATCACAATTGTAGCAATTTGTTTTTTCTTTTTCATATTTTCTTCCTTAGAACATTCATTCGTTTAAATAGTTATGTAATAATTTAGGGAAAAGGGGTAGAATTATTAAAAGATGGATGTCAAGTAGCTGATGGGCATCTTAGAATTCTTACGTAAGAGGTATTAGTATTGTGTTTTTATACAAGTTAGCCAGGATTAATGAGCATAACTTTGCTTAATTTATAAATTAATTTGGACACTTTTTACACTTCATTATCCATTCTGCGTAAATTTTTTGATGAGTTAGTTTGCTTAAGGCAACACTAAGCTTTCTCATTCATGTAGAACCTATTTAGCCCTTTTGGTTTATCTCATGGGCAGAGCATAAAGTGCTTGACAAAATTTGATCTGACAGCTTTACAGTTATGTAACATAGAACAGAAGCTTAACAACAAAAAAGAGGGAGAAGTGAGTGATTTATCATAGCAACCTATATTTCTGTCTAGAGCTTTACCACTTTTTTCTTGCCTCTAAACTGTAGCAGAACCGCCATAAGGCTAGTAATTTAAAGTCTTAACCAGTATTTTTTCTAAATAATTACAAACATTTAGAGGTGAAAAGGTCCTTAGGATTATCCTGTCCAGTTGCATCACATTACTAATGAGAATACAGAAGCCTGAAGAGGGTAAGTAACTTGCCCAGGGTCACTGACTTAGCTAGTGGCAGAGCTGACCCAGGAACCAGGGTCATAGAATTCCAATTCCAATTGCTCTTTCTGGTGTAATAGGTGAATAGAATACTTAATAACAAGATAATTGTTGCAGTATTTTTCAAAAGGAGCTTTCTTATAACCATGACAAATATGATTTTGCATATTGAGTAAAAATAATTGTATTGGGAGGCATGTCTCATTGTACCTATTCTTCTAGCCCTACTAGTGGTATGATGTTCTGTTTCTTCATGTATAGATTGAAGCTGATAGAAATATCTCACTATATATCCAATGTGGCTGTGGCTTTCTCTTTAAAGTCTTGTATATGGTCCCTTCTCAGTAAGTATTACCTGTTGCTATTAACCAACTGATGTATAATAGTTTCTGTCTTCATTTAAATACTACCAGGTGATTATTTAGCCAATAAAATTGAACACTGAAGCAAGCAGTAATAAAAGTAATGGATCTAAGGAGAGATTTGCAACACAAAAACATTTTAGAAGAGGTGTATGTGTGTGTGTATGTATGTATATGCACCTTTGGAATTAGAGAAATACTTTCTAATTCTTTTCATATTAAAAACTACGAAACTATGGTTGTTTTTAAACCCTATTCAGAAATCACAACTTGTAAGTAAAATTTCTCTCCCCAGTAATGCTCTTTATGCAAATTTCAGAGTATTTAACTTGTAGGACTACAGGAACACATGATTGTTCCATTTTGTGTTTGTGTGTGTGTGTGTGTGTGTGTGTGTGTGTGTGTGTATGTATGAATAATCTTTGGCTAATAATAATAATAAGCCCAGAAGCAATGTTTTTCTGTTTAAAGACTGTAGTCTACAAAGGTTTAAGAATGAAGGGTAATAAATTTGTTTTTACACTTTAATTAGTTTAGTCATGTTGTGCTTGTCTTTAGTCCTATGCCTATAGTGCAGTGTTTTCTAAAATGCGCTGATGTATTACTGGTGATTTAGGAGATGCTCTTAAGTGGTTTTGAGGTGAATGTTTAAATGATGGTAGTTAAAAATTTTAATGCTGAATAGGAAAACGTGTAATCCGATCTATCACATGGGTGGTTTTATTTTTTTTAATTTTTTTTATTAAATGAGACTTTTTTCTTTTTTTTAATTTTTTTTTGTTTTAACCTTTATTTATTTTTGAGACAGAGAGAGACAGAGCATGAACAGGGGAGGGTCAGAGAGAGGGAGACACAGAATCTGAAACAGGCTCCAGACTCTGAGCTGTCAGCACAGAGCCCGACGCGGGGCTCGAACTCACGGACCGCAAGATCATGACCTGAGCCGAAGTCGGCCACTTAACCGACTGAGCCACCCAGGCACCCCTGGGTGGTTTTAATAGTTATGGGTGAATAAAATATTTCTTAAAAAAGTGGCTTGAGATTCTGATGTATGCTGCAACATGCAGCCTTAAAACTATTGTGCTAAGTGAAATAAGCCAAATGCTAAGAGACAGTTATTGCATTGCCTAGAATAGGCAAATTCATAGAGACAGGTAACAGAATGGTGGTTATTAGCAGCTGGGGAAAGAAGAAATGGGAAATTATTGTTTAATGGGTACATAGTTTCTCTTTGGGGTAATGAAAAAGTTGTGGAAATGAACAGTGGTGATGTTTATACAACAGTGTTGTATGCTTACTGCAGTGCTTACTGCTGCAGAATTGTAAATGTAGAAATGGCTAAAATGCTGTGTTTTATATGCATGTTTTACTAAATTAAAAAAAAGCAGAGGGGAGGAAATAGGATGAGAGGTGTGTGTATTTTTAAAGAAGCAAATTGGGGGGCGCCTAACTGGCTCAGTTGGTAGAGCATGTGACTTTTGCTCTCAGGGTCAAGAGTCCAAGCCCCCGCATTGGGTGTAGAGCTTACCTAATAAAAAAGAAAACTAAAGAAAAAAAGTCACTTGAGAAATGTGTTGAATAGTGATGTAGGCACTTAACACATTGGGGGAAATGTTCGTGGTGGTATGCAAATTACTGAAGGTTGGGCAACATGAGAGGAAAGTTCAATGGCTTACAGAGAGTGGCACATGTTTCAGTCTCAGTGAGCTGTGGACTAGTGGGTGGGCAGACACATGACTTTTACCTGAACCGTATTAGATGAGAAACTAAGCCCTCTCTAAGACTGGTTATTGCCCTCAAATTGTCTTATTCCGGGCTGTAATCTTGGGTTCTTTATTCAGATCACCTCCTTTGCCTATTTGATAGAATTGTTGTCTTTTTAATAATGAAACCAAAAAACTGCATTTAAAACATGACATTAGCATTTAAAATCTTTTAAAAACCATAGCATAGTAACAGATGAAAAAGAAAATCACCTATAAACTTGCTGTCCCGTCAAGACTACTTTTCATTCTGTGTCCATTTTGTATTCTTTGTCTCGACTTTAAATCTAAATCTAAACTTGTAAATTAAGTTTTTGGTAGCAGGCTTCAGACATTAACTTCTGTTTCACTCTTTATTAAAAAAATTTTTTTTAATGTTTATTTTTGAGAGAGAGAGACAGAGATAGAGACAGAGCGTGTGCAGGGGAGGGGCAGAGAGAGAGAGGGAGACCCAGAATCCGAAGCAGGCTCCAGGCTCCGAGCTGTCAGCAGTGAGCCCGATGTGGGGCTTAAACCCACGAGTCATGAGATCATGACCTGAGCCACAGTTGGATGCTCAATCACCTGAGCCACCCAGATGCCCCTGTTTGATTCTTCAGATTCTAATTACTGTTAGCAAGTTAAATTTTTATTTTTATTCTTAAAAAAAATTTTTTTTAAGATTTTATTTTTAAGTAACCCCTACCCCCAACAAGGGGCTCAAACTCCAAACCGTGAGATCCAGAGTCACAGGCTCCACCTACTGAGCCAGCCAGGTGCCCCCAGCAAATGAAATTTTTAAATGTGTTTCATTCATACATAGCTTGTTCTGGTAGCTAATTTTCAACAGAGTCTTTTGAGTTGGTTTAAGGGAAATGGTATAATAGTAATCTTTCTTGAGCATTGTCTTGTCAGTGGTATGGACCATTAAATGTCTCTTAGGGTGCCTGGTAGTTCAGTTGGCTAAGTGTCTGCCTTTAGCTCAGGTCATGATCTCACAGTTCGTGAGTTTGATCCCCACTTTGGGCTCTGCTGTAGGTTCAGAGCCACCTTCGGATCTTCTGCCCCTCTTTCTCTCTGCCCCTGCCCTGCTCTCTCTCTCGCTCTCTCTCTCTCTCTCTCTCTCAAAAATAAATAAACTTAAACAAAAATCTCTTAATGCTTTACATGGATATAAAGCTGGAATCTTGTCTACAAATAAGTAAAAACAGTCATACATTCTCTTAACTAGTGTCCTAATTATGTGTCTTTCATCTACTATTGACCATTTGTTTTGTGTTTTTAGCTTGACCTAAAATTTCAATCTTCATTAGAATAGTTAGATCGGACTATAGAATGTAATGATGTATTTCCTTAGTTTGCTTTTACATACTGACTTTGACAGAGATAAAAAGATAGTCTCAATAAGCTTGCTTAAGTATTGCTGTTTTATTTTATGATCCTTTTCAGACTCCACCATCTTAGTTATATATAGGCTCCTGGTTGGGCTCTCTTAAAATCTTTAGGTTTATTTTTCCTTTTTATAAATTGGCTGGAAATCTTGTGGCATTGCTTTCGTCAATAGTTTGACAAATGTATCTTGCTTTCTCCCTTTATTTAGACTTTTACATTTACTGACAGATGGGCTGAATTGGTGTGTTCTATTTCTAGGTTTTGATTTTAAAAATCAGTTTGATTAAATATATAAATATACAGCATTATTTGAATAAAATAATAAATTATTTGAATAAAATTAGGTTCTCAGTCATATGTGCACCAAGTTTTAAAGTTCTTAGGATCAAGATTTCAGATTATGGTAAAAAAAAAAAAAAGTAAGTTCTCATTATCCTCATATCTTCAAACTTCAGAAAAATATATTTAATTATATACAACTGTTACTGTATGTGTCCTGTCTTTTATGTGTTCATCTCATATTTCCATTAGATATTCAGTTCTTGGCTACTAATACTTTTGTTGTGATAAGACGTAGCTGAAGGTCACTTCAGGGAAAAGTAACTTCTATTTTCTCAGTTGATTTTCTTCTGCCTTTCCCCTTTTAAATTTTCCTTTTTCAAAACTGAAGAATTTATTGACAAATAGAGCAGTTCTGCTCTTCAGTTTTTATTTTGGGTAAATATAAAATAGGAAAATTTTAAAACAAAATTATCTGTACTAACTTTATACTTCCTTTAAAAACTGGTAGCTCCAGGGGTGCCTGGGTGGCTCAGTCAGTTAAGCGTCAACTTCACCACTCGGGGCTTCGAGCCCTGCGTCAGGCTCTGTGCTGATAGCTCAGAGCCTGGAACCTGTTACAGGTTCTGTGTCTCCCTCACTCTCTGATCCTCCCCACTTACACTCTGTCTTTCTCTCAAAAAGGAAAACATTAAAAAAATAAAATAAAAACAGAAGAACTGGTAGCTCAGTATTTGACGTAGATTGTAAGTTTTTATTTAACTTTTTATCATGGAGTTTTTAAAGAGTACACAAATAAGCATCCTCTCCACAATGCATCTGACAGGTCTCTTAAGTTTTCTTTTTATTTCATTTATCTCTCTCTCTCTCTCTCTCTCTCTCTCTCTCTCTCTCTCTCTCTCAGGTCTCTTAAGTTTTCTTGGAAAGGGAGAGAGAGAAACTTCAGCAGGCTCCACGCTCATTGTGGCGCCTGATGAGGGGCAGATCATGACCTGAGCCCAAATCAAGAGTCGGACACTTAACCAAGTGAGCCACCCAGGTGCTGCTCTTAAATTTCTTTTAATTTACATCAGTTTCCACTCTTTTTTTTTTAAACTCCATTCTCTGTTAAAGAAGCTGAGTTCTAAATATGGATGGCTGCATACTTATGGTTTCATTTCATGCTTGTCTAATGGCTTGGTTAGATTTGGGTCCAGTGTTCTTGTCATATCACGTGAGAATGCATATGTCTGCTCATCTTAATTTTAGTAAGATTGGTCACTGTAGGTATACAGACCTAACACTAATGAGTGCATGTATCCCTACCAAAATAATCATACCCAAATATTCATAGTAGCTCAACTGTCCATCAGTAGTAGAATAGGTAAACAAACTGTATTTGGTATGATGGAACACTACATAGTAATAAAAGGGACAAATTAACTGGTCTAACCAACAATATTGATGTTTCATACAGAAGTAATGTGGAGTGAAGAGAGTTAATGCAACAAAGAGCCTGCTGTATGATTTCAGATATAAGAAGTTCAAAGATGGGCAAAATTGTCTGTTTTAAACGTACTCTAAGACCAATGAAATAATACTGCCTTATTAAAAACTTTGCCCTCCTCTGATTGAAATCGCTCCCCTTAATCATATACTCAGTTTCCATAGGTATTAGGATATATTTCCATATCTTATTACATTGGTTTGTCTATCATATGCTTGTCATCACATTGTTTAATGTTTTGATAGTATGGTGCTTTTTTCTGTTGTTTTTTTTAGATTTTATTTTTTTCATGTTTGGTTACTTATTTTGAGAGAAAGAGAAACAGAGCATGAGCAGGGGAGAGTCAGAGAAGGAGATAGAGAATCCTAAGCAGGCCTGATCTTTACCTGTGCCGAAATCAAGAGTCAGATGGCTGGGGCACTTGAGTTGCTCAGTTAAGCATCCGACTTCAGCTCAGGTCATGAATTCATGGTTTGTGAATTCGAGCCCTATGTCAGGCTCTCTGCTGTGAGTGCAGAGCCCACTTTGGATCTTCTGTCCCTCTCTCCGCACCACCCCCCAAATACATAAACGTTAAAAAAAAGATGCCTAATTGACTGAGCCCCCCAGTTGCCCCTAGATTTTATTTTTAAGTAATCTCTACAGCCAAGTTGGAGCTCAAACTTACAACCTTGAGATCAAGAGTCACAGGCTCCATCTACTGCGCCAGCTAGGTGACACCCCTTTTTGTTATTTATTTTATTTTAGTTTTTAGAAGTAGACTCTGCTCAGTGTGGGGCTTGAACTTACAACTTCAAGATCAAGAGTTGTGTGCTCTACTGACTGAGCCAGCCAGGTGCCCCTAAAAAGTTTTATGATAACTTTTTTGTTTTTTTAAATTTGTATTTAAATTTTGGTTAGTTAACATACAGTGCAATATCAGTTTCAGGAGTAGAATTCAGTGGTTCCTCACTTACACACAACACCTACTGCTCATCACAAGTGCCCTCCTTCGTACCCATTATCCATCTAGTCCATCTCCCACCCACCTCCCTCCATCAACCCTCAGTTTGTTTTCTATTGTTAAAGAATCTCTTGTGGTTTGTTTCCTTTTTTTTTTTTTTTTTTTTTTTACTCCCTTCCCATATGTTCATCTGTTTTGTTGCTTAAATTCCATGTAGGAGTGAAATCATATGGTGTTTGTCTTTCTCTGTCTGATTTTGGTTGACATAATATGTTCTAGCTCCATCTATGTCATTGCAAATGGCAAGATTTCATTCTTTTTGATGGCTGAGTAATATGCCAATCTATGCGGGCGTGCCACCTGCCCACCCACCCCACATCTTCTTTATCAGTCAGTGGACATTTGGGCTCTCTCCATAGTTTGGTTATTGTTGATAATTATGTGTTTTAGTATCTGACAGGGTTCATACTTTTCTCCAATCATTGCTCTGCCTTTTCAGGATTTTTCTAGCTACTCTTGCTTATTTATTCCTTCTAATTAACTTTATAATTTGTTTTCCCTCAGGAAACAATAAATGGAATTTATTAATTCCATTGGGATTTTTCAATTAAATAAATTATTTGCAAATTGAGCTGGAGATAGTCTTCTGCTGCAACCCTCACACCTATCCCGAATTGTTATGCCTTAATTGCTTTCTCTCATCTAATTGCATTGACAGATACCTATATAATTTTATATAGTAGTAGTGTCCTTATTTTTCTTGGCTTTAGTGTTTCCCCACTAAGGTGTTGTTTTTTTTTTTTTTAATATCTATATATATGAGAGATGTAATTTACATGCTGTAACGTTTACCTATTGCAACTGTACAATTCAGTGATTTTTAAAATAAATTTGTAGGGTTGTACCATTACTATAATCCAGTTGTAGAACAGTTTTGTTATTCCCAAAAGTTCCTATGTGTTTGTCCTTTTACAGTGGCTTAAATGTTGGCAGGTATAGGAGGATATATGCGTGTGTATTTATATGTAAATATGTATATCCTATGCGTGTATAAATATATTTTTATCATTTTAAGGAATTATTCATTAATTTCTATTTGTATTAAATTAAAAAAAAATTTTTACTCTTTATTTTTGACAGAGAGAGAGAGACAACATGAATGGGGAAGGGGCAGAGAGAGAGAGGGAGACACAGAAACCAAAGTAGGCTCCAGGCTCTGAGCTGTCAGCACAGAGCCTGATGCGGGCTCAAACTCACAGACTGCGAGATCATGACCTGAGCCGAAGTCGGATGCTCAACTGACTGAGCCACCCAGGCGCCCCATATTAAATTTTTTTTAATGTTTATTTATTTTTGAGGGACAGAGTGTGAGTGGGGGTGGGGCAGGGAGAGAGGGAGACACAGAATCTGAAACAGGCTCCAGGCTCTGAGCTGTCAGCACAGAGCCAGATATGGGGCTTGAACTCGTGAACCGCAAGTTCATGACCTGAGCCTAAGTCAGACGCTCAACCGACTGAGCCACCCAGGTGCCCCAATTAATTTATATTTCATTGCTTGCTTTACTACAAATGAACGTTTAAAAGTTTTATTGTTTGATAAACATTTTCAATCAGTGGGCTCAAATTGTTGTCTGTCTTGGCATAGTGAAAAGTTTCCTTGAAGTGTGGTGTTACAATAAAATTTTTTTTTTCTATGAGTAAAGAAAGGTAACATTTCATATTCTGAAACATTTGTTCATGTTGTTTGTTGAAGAGGATGGCATTCCCTGTGGATATGCTGGATACTTGCAGTCATGAAGAATTGGAAAATTCTGCTGAAGATTACATGTCAGATCTAAGGTGTGGCGACCCTGAAAACCCTGAACGTTTTTCTCTTCTCAATATCACGGTAAGGTGTGCTAAGGTGATTGTAATCAGTCTTTTCAGTTGAGTTTATATGTGAAATCGTATGTGCTTACTTTTTAAAATGTTAACTACTCGGGCCACCTGGGTGGCTCAGTCGGTTAAGCGTCCGACTTCGGCTCAGGTCATGATCTCGCGGTCCGTGGGTTCGAGCCCCGCGTCGGGCTCTGGGCTGATGGCTCAGAGCCTGGAGCCTGCTTCCGATTCTGTGTCTCCCTCTCTCTCTGCCCCTCCCCCGTTCATGCTCTGTCTCTCTCTCTCTCTCTGTCTCAAAAATAAATAAACGTTAAAAAAAAATTTTTTAAAAAATAAAGAAAAAAAAATAAAATGTTAACTACTCACTTTTGAAATTTTTATCAAAAGACTATTCAGTAAAGTGAATAAATATTGATTTGTTAGTATAGCAGTATGATCAAGTTTTAAAAAAACACACTCTACAGGTTATTGCTTAATATTTATATTATGCCTTTAAAATTATATGTAAGTTGTGTAACAGTTTGCTGAGACTGGTTACGGGATTTGAGCTGACTAAATTTAGATTGAGAATTTGTGATTTTAGAAGGTTTTTAAGAAAGAAAAATCAGAACACTAAATTGCACATTTTTGTACCACAGATCTTCCTTTTCCTGAAGTACTAGAATCAAGCTTTCTAATTAGTAAGCATGATATATTGTGAAAGAAAGATAATTAGACTTGGAATTGTTAGAATTTCCCTGTGAACTAGATGGTAGGCAAATTCTCTAACCTTTATAGGCCTTGTAGTTTTCTTCTAGTAAGTGATGTTTAAGGGATTCTTTAAAGTCTCTTCTTGTAAAGCACCGGTATTTTATAATTATCTGAATTGTAGTATCATCTGTAAGTGGGGAATTATGGTCAGATTAATGAAGGTAGGCAAACCTTAGAGTTTCATGTATCTCACTGGAAAAACCGATTTACCTGTCTGATGTCTTTTGCTATAAAATGGATTTTTTTTCCCGTGAAATTGTGTAACAGATAATAAACTAGTGTCTTTTTTAATGAGTTTATATGTACCATATCATGCCTTTGTTTTTATTCGTATTTGTGGCTAGAGTACAATAATAATATTTATTGAAATAAACTTCAGTTTTTTGTCCCCAAAGATAACAAAATTCTTGCAAAAGGGAAGTCTGATACAATTTTTTGACACGAGAAATACCTTCTATGAAATTACATAATTAGCATTAATGTAGGAAAAGTTTAATATTTTGGTAGAAGCATGTTGTTTTTGTCCTATATTTTCTTAATAGACTTTTCACTAATCTTTACTCACTTGTCATTTCAGATTCCTATTAGCCTGTCCAATGTAGGCTTTGTACCTCTTTATGGTGGAGATCAGACTGAGAAAATTCTTGCTCTCTTTGCACCTGAGGACTCACTCACAGGTACCTTTTTTTTTTTTTTTTGCTTAATAAATGGGGCACATTGTATTATAAAGTGTAGATATATTTATCTATATAAACCTTATCAAATAGTAATATTGTATGCTATAAGACTTAAATGTTAATAATCATTTATTCTATTTTTAGCTGTGGCACTTTACCTTGCTGATCAGTGGTGGGCTATTGATGATATTGTGAAAACATCTGTCCCTTCTAGAGAAGGGCTTAAGCAGGTAACAAGATCCTGTATTTAAAAGTGTTTCTTATGAGGCCATTTCACAGTTTGTTTCCCATTAAACATTGATAGTTCTTAAAGTTATTGAGCACTTCTCCATTTTAGTATGACCAGGTTGTATTAGATGATTAAAGTTTCATTGTTTTGATGAAGCTGGTACTCTGATTGGGCTTCCTCAGTTTTATGTGGCTCTGAATGTATCTGAGAATTGAGTGATGAAGAGTGAGTCTCTATGGGTTACTTGAATGGTAGTTACCTGTATTGGCTTCAGCTTCTGATTTCCGTATAGGGTAGAGAAAAACCTAGTTCCCTCCGTGTGTTTGCTTAGGTTCTCTGTCTCTAGGAGAGACTGACCAGGAACCTTGCCTATCAGGCCCATTTCAGGTGGTCTATTCAAGTGCTTTACACAGTGGAATAGAAGGGAGATCCTCACTAGCATACTTCCAGGCTTTGTCCCTTTTTTTCTGTCCTCGTCACCATCTTCTCATTTCCTTCGAGGAAGACATAGATGACCTGAATTCTGCATGCCGCAGTGCTGAATGGGAGAACCAGGCTGTGAAAGGCAGAATTAAGAAACAAAGAGGATCTAACGTGATGAAAAGTAGTTACCCATAGGTTCAAAAAAATAACTGCACATGTACACCGTGAAGAATAAGCTAAAACAGCGCATATGAAAACGATTGGGGGCTTTAGTTAATTAGAAGTAAAATGAAGGTAAACAAAAAAGCTAATACAAGAACTGAAGTTTATATAGCAAAGCCCCATTGTTTTAGCAGTTATCTTCAGTGTTTTTGTCTGTAGTATCTTCAAACCCCAATGGGAAGAGAGATGATAAGGATCTGGAGCATTTCAAGAGTGAGAACTGGAATGGCAAAAGTACCCAAAATTGCATTAGATCAGTCCTTTCTTTCATTCGTTCCTATGTTCCTGTGGTAGGAATTTAGGCGAATGTCATGGCTCTCTTCAATTATTTTTAGACTGTATGGCTCCAGAGTATCAAAGTACAGTCTTTGGCTGTAGTCAACTCAGTATAAAGAAGAATTATATACTGGTCAGAGCTGTTCAAGGAAGGAATGGGTTGCCTGGAAAGCAAGTGAGCTTTGTCATTTCATGTGTTGTTTGGTATCTGACATCTCCTAGTGTGTAGTATAGTTAAGGGTTTTTGTTTAGTTTTGAGAGGAGTGTTGGTATATGGGTTAATGCTTTTTTTCTCCACTCACCTAATTATAGGGCACTCTTGTTTTTCTTCAAGGAGGCTTGAGGAGAAATACCTTATGGGTAGTAAGTACTCTTGTTTTTAGTAGTGAAAGATGTCTGTGGGAGGAAAACCCCATTGTTTGATGTCAGAAAGTTGGTGAGTGGTCCCTGTGACCATGTAACCCTGCATGTAGGAAGTGAGGCTTTGTTTCTGTTCTGTGACTGCCCCAAGTTTGTTTTTTATCAGACTTGCCTGGTACCACTGTCATCACTCATCTGATCTGGCAGAAGGGTCTGTGGGTATGTATGTGGGGTGAGGTGGGTGTTTCTTATAGTTGTCTAACTATAGACATGACTGTTAAATGAACATTTTACCTGGAAAAAATGAGAGAGATTCCTTTCCTAGGAACATAATTATGGATTTCCTCATCAAGTAAGGTAATGGTTCTTAAAGATCTAGAGGATAACAGGAAGCTTTCTTTTTTTCTTTTTTTTTTCTTTTTTCTTTTTTATTTAATACTGAGACTGGAATGGGGTGAAAAGAACTGAAGCAGTAGAGGTAGCCTGGGTCTGGGCAGCTGGTAGCAGAAACAAAACACTTGAGCGCTAAGGAAGAGATGGCTAGATCATTGGTACATTGGAAATTAGTTTTTCCTGTTTTAGAATTTTGCTGAGAGACACTATTTCCATGTCTATGTGTCTATAGAAATGGATTGTTGTTGGCATGAGTGGTTACTCATCACTTTTACTGTGATGATAAGTTTAAGAAATCATTATTAGTGTATTTAAAGTGCTTTGTGCGTGCCAGTGTGAGGTGTGGAAGCAGGGAGCAAGGTGGATAGCATCTCTGAATGCATATTATAACTGTTGTGCCTGTGTCTGACTCTCTTTCCAGGTGAGAACTCTTGGGGAGAGAGTGGTACTGTATGTTCTGAATCGAATTATTTATAGAAAACAGGAAATGGAGAGAAATGAGATACCATTCCTGTGCCATAGCAGTACTGATTACGCTAAGATTCTGTGGAAGAAAGGAGAGGCCGTTGGGTTTTATTCAGTTAAGCCTACAGGTAAGTCTTTAAAAGTTATTTAAACTACATATTATGGAAGCTTCCTTTTTAGACCCCAACTGTATCTGTATCCTTTTAAATTACTCTGTAGAGTTTAAATTGACGTGATTTTACTTAGTATTTCTTAGGAGTACTTTGATTCTACCTTTCTATGTAAAAGAGGATTGTTAGGAAAGTCTTTTGAAAAAAAAACCAAAAATAAACATTTGACAGAGGGTAAGATTTGTACACATATGTGTAAAGAGAGGTGTACTTTGAGCCTCTGATTTGGCTGTCTTGACTTCTTACCATGCCCTTCTCTCTCTCCCTCTCCCCTCCCCCCCCCCCCCCCCCCCTTTAAATTTTAGTTAGTTAACACACAGTGCAATATTGGTTTCAGGAGTAGAGTTCAGTGATTCCTCACTTATACAACACCCAGTGCTCATCACAAGTGCCTTCCTTACTACCTATCACCCTTCCCTTAATTTAAAGTGGTTGTTTGATTCCTGCTGCTGTCACCATTACAGGCTCCTTTTAAAACCACTCTCTACCTGTGGACCAAATGCATGGCCTCTGTCTGCCTCACACAAGTGATTAAGCCTGATTTATTAAAGGCAGCTTTGCTAATTACCATGAAAAACAATTTATTTCGAGAATTTAGACAACTTTGAAATTGTTAATCTTCTGAAGTTTGGATTTTTTTAAAAGTTTATTTATTTTGAGAGAGAGAGAGCACTCGAGTGCACAAGCAGGGGAGGGGCAGAGAGAGAGAGAACCGAAGCAGGCTCTGCACTGTCATTTTGGAGCCCAATGTGGGGCCCGAACTCACAAACTGCAAGATCATCACCTGAGCCGAAATTGAGAGTTGGACACTTAATCAAGACTGAGCCCCCGAGACACCCCTGAAGTTTGGATTTTTGATCCTAAGACTTAGCTATACCCTATTCCTAAAAGATGGGTGCCACTTCATTTTGCTTTACCTATTTTCCTGCTGTTTCAGTTCCCTGGAGGTACTGAAGCCACAAAGCTCTAACTTGATCTGTGTATACATATATACCCACCACATAGCAAAGTCGGCCTGCACTGTACCTTGACCGGAAGACCTTTCGTAGAGAACACTCAGATTTAGCTTTTTTTTTTTTTTTTTTTTGGTCTGATCAAGTTTGGAACTAGCTCATAGACATTTGGAGCACATATTAGTTTATACTTATTTATTTGGAGCTTTGCTTTAGATGAAAGGCACACAGTTAAAGGGCATAACATTGCTCTTTGAGTGTTTCTAATCAGTACCTGATTCCAGCAGCGTGCTTCTCTTCCTTTTTCATGCTCATTTGGGCTCCTTCTCTCCTCGGTGACCTGGCCTCTAGTTTTGCTTGTTCTGGTAGTTAACTAAATATTATATCCTGGAGTTTTCAAGTGCCGCTTGTCTACCACTTTTAGCACCTTCCGCAATTTTCTACTAATTGCATTACCTCCTTACTATTTATTTTAGTTCTTTCCCACTTTTAAGTTTTGGCTCTCATCCACCAGATAACAATGCAATTAGGTGTGCTTATACCAGACTTTGAATTAATAATCATTTAATTCAGTCTGAAACTATTATTTTTTTTTAAAGGAAACCCAAGTGTAAAATATTTTGGAAAAATTGCTCAAAACAAATACTAAAGCACTTTCTATTTTATTTTTTAATTTTCTTATTATTTATTTATTTTTTTTGTAATTTAACTTTATTTTTTATTTTTTAAAGTTTACATCCAGATTAGTTAGTATATAGTGAAGCATTGATTTCAGGAGTATCTTCCTCAATGCCCCTTACCCATTTAGCCCATCCCCCCTCCCACAACCCCTCCAGTAACCCTCAGTTCTCCATATTTATGAGTCTCTTCTGTTTTGTCCCCCTCTTGTTTTTATATTATTTTTGCTTCCCTTCCCTTATGTTCATCTGTTTTGTCTCTTAAAGTCCTCATATGAGTGAAGTCATATGATTTTTGTCTTTCTCTGACTAATTTCACTTAGCATAATACCCTCCAGTTCCATCCACGTATTTGCAAATGACAAGATTTCATTTGTTTTGATTGCCGAGTAATAGTCTGTTGTATATATATACCACATCTTCTTTACCCATTCATCCATCGTTGGACATTTGGGATCCTTACATACTTTGGCTGTTGTTGATAGTGCTGCTATAAACATGGGGGTGCATGTGTCCCTTTGAAATAGCACACCTGTAGCCCTTGGACAAATGCCTAGTAGTGCAATTGCTGGGTCGTAGGGTAGTTCTATTTTTAGTGTTTTAAGGAACCTGCATACTGTTTTCCAGAGTGGCTGCACCAGCTTGCATTCCCACTAAAACACTTTCTGATAGAAGTATTCATAATCTATGTATCAGGAAAAAAACTCCCAGTAACAAAAAGATAAAATCTTTATTAAACAAATATGTATTGAATGAAAGCCTTATGATATTACTCTTTATGATTTTTAAGTTAAATAGCATATTGGTATATTGGGATATTTGTTGGGATGTAAAATTAGTTTTGATATATAAAAGGATTTATATATATATTTATATATATATAAAAGGATTTATATATATATTTATATATATATAAAAGGATTTATATATATATTTATATATATATAAAAGTATATATATATACATTTAAAAGGATTTACATATATATTTATATATATAAGGATTTACATGTATTTATATATAAGGATTTACATATATATTTATATATAAAAGGATTTACATATATATTTATATATAAAAAGGACTCACATATATATTTATATGTATATAAGGATTTATATATATATTTATAAGGATATATATTTATATATGCTTATATATATATTTATATGTGTATATAAAAGGTTTTATATATATAATAGGATTTGACTGTTTATGAAGTCAAATCCTATTACAGTGTAATGAAATTTAAGAAACTGTATAATTTTTTTTTTTGTCTCAAGTACAGAGATCACTGTGGGAGACTTAGAGTTTGTATGGTTTTGGGGTTATGGAGATGTCATTATTAAAAGTAGTTTTTTACAGTAGCTTGTGTGAAATCTGGAACATAACCCAAAGGGAATTCACAGAATTTAATAACATCATTATAACAAAAGATTTTCTGGTCCCTTCTATAGTTATTGAGTATTTTTATCTATTAAAAAAGGAATAGGATTAGTGCTGAACCTTGTCTCATTCTGGTAGTAAGTAATATTCATTAATGGACTTATAAACCAAAAAAAAAAAAAAAAAAAAAAGTGAGATACATCTATTTCATTCAAGATACATTTTGAGTAAAATTTTATTTTTCACTTAATAAGTAATTTTCCATATGTAGAATACATTTATGTTTTGATCCATTGTGTACTATTATTAATGATGATAATAACCCAAAATTTATTTTGGTTTTATAATTAGAACTGTATGGTCACAAGAAATTTTAAAAATCTATATTTGTGTACAGGTATGTTTTTGCACTGAAAAACAGTTGAATAATCAAGTATATAATCCAAGAATAAAAGTACATTACATGATGATAACATTCTGTAGAATACATATAAGAGAAATAGAAATTCAAGGAGAAAAAGGAACATCATAACATTTTTGAGTGTTAAGGAATGGTTAGTTCAATAGTAAAGGAACAGTTAAGGGGATGATAACGGTTATCAAATTGATAATAGTTTCTAGGGTCCATTAGATTTATTAAAGTGATATAATTTTTGTTTATCTTTAATATTATTTATTGTAAAGGGAAAAAATAGTACATTTACATAGAGAATCATGGCAGACACTCTGTTAACTAATAAATCATGGTTAATATCACCAGGAGTAACACCTGTCAATATCATGGACTCCTGATCTCTGATGTACTGAGAAGGGCATAACATGATTTTTGGTATTTTTGCCCAAAACACATAACCTTAATTTTATAATGAGAAGACATTTGCAAAGCCAAATTGAAGGTTATTCTACAAACTAACTGATCAGTAATCTCTAGAAGTGTCAAGATCATGAAAGACAAAGGTGGAGGAATTATCAAAGATCAGAACTAAAGACATATTAAACGAAATCCAGTATGGAATCCTAGATTGGATTTGGAAACAGAAAAGAGGCAGTAGTGGAAAAAGTGGTGAAATTTGAATAAGGTTCTAGTTAATAGTATTTTATCAATATTCATCTCTTGGTTTTGATAATAGTACTTTGATACTGTAAGAAGTTAGCATTAGGGGAAGCTGGATGAAGGGTATATTGGACTCTGTATTTTTGCAAGATTTTGTAAGTTTAAAACTTTTATAATAGTTTCTTAGAAGTTGATGTTGGTAATATGATAGAAATTCTATCCTTGAAATTATAGAAACTTAAGAAAATTTTAGATGTTACCAAGAGATGTGAATACGTGGTATTTCAAAAAGTTTTTAAGGTTACAACATGAGCAAAAATGTTTGAGGAGTTTGAAGTGGCCAAGAGAAAAAAATTGTTTGTTTTCTTTTTTTAAAAAATTTTAGTGTTGGTTTTAGAGAGAGAGAATGAGAGTGTGAGCAGGGAAGGGTCAGAGAGAGAGGGAGACACACAAGCTGAAGCAGGCTTCAGGTTCTGAGCTGTCAGCACAGAACCTGATGCAGGGCTCAAACCCACGAACTAGGAGATCATGACCTGAGCTGAAGTCAGATGCTTAACCTACTGAGCCACCCAGGTGCCCCGAGAAAAAAAAAATTTTACAAATACCAGTGTAAGTGGTTCGTCTTGGAAAGGTCCCAGTCAGATCATCCTTCTGTGAAGCTCATTGTCAGCCGTCACCACTGTGCACACAGAACATCTAGTCAGCTTTTTAATGTCTCATTCCTAACTATGAAGAAATTGCTTAGTTAGGGAAAGCCACTGATAGGAAATATAGAGACCAAAAAAGAATTAAAGCAATTTGGAAGAGACAGACAATGCAGAAGCAAAACAACTGTTAATATAGTCCTTACACTGATGAAGTGAGGACAAGATATATTAAAAGAATGTGAACAGAGCTCTTGGAAATTCAGAATTACAATGTATGAAAGATAAAGTTGAGGAAATAGCTCAGAAAGTAGAACAACTACAACATGAACCCTAAATGATGGAAAAGAGGAAAGAAAATTACAGGAATGGTCTGAAAAATAGGTGTTTCAAGAGAGAACAGAGAAACTGGAGGGGAAGAAATGACCAATGAAATAATTCGAGAAAATTTCTCAGAACTATAGAACATGCATTTCCACATTAAAAGGACCCATTGAGAATCCATCACAGTGAATGAAAATAGACTCATACTGAGCTAGTTTAGTGTGAAATTTCAGAAATCCGGGATAAAAGAATTTTGTACATCTCCAGAGAATGAGAGAAGCATATGTACAAAGGATCAAGAATCAGAAGGATTAGATTTCTCATCACTGCTGAGCACAAGAAGTGAAATAGTGCCCTTAAGGCACTGAAGAAGTGTGGTTATGGTGCAGTTGGGACTGGGTGTATAAATGTGTGGAAGAGGTAAACTCTCCCCTTCCTTACTGGGAAGTCTGTTGATGGTGCCTGGAATGGAAACATCAAGAAAAGTAGTAAGTTAATTAGAGATGGAAGTAAATACCAGAAAGATCAGTTAAACAGTTTCAGAGTGGTCATTCCTGGGGAGCAGAAAATATTTATGGATCACAGAGGCCGTCATGGGACTGCTTTTTTTTTCCTTTGAGTCTCAAAGGACTGTTGTGCTCTAAACAGTATGCATGTAAAAGTTTGATTAAAAACAAAAGTGAGGGGCACCTGGGTGGCTCAGTCGGTTAAGCGGCTGACTTTGGTTCAGGTTGTGATCTCGTAGTCCATGAGTTCGAGCCCCGCATCAGGCTCTGTGCTGACAGCTTGGAGCCTGGAGCCTGCTTCAGATTCTGTGTCTCCCTCCCTCTCTCTCTAGCCCTCCCCCGTTTGCGCTCTCTCTCTGTCTTTCAAAAATGAATAAATGTTAACAAAAAAAAAACAAAACAAACAATGGGGCGCCTGGGTGGCTTGGTCGTTTAAGCGTACGACTTTGGCTCAGGTCATGATCTCACGGTCTGTGAGTTCGAGCCCCGCGTCGGGCTCTGTGCTGACAGCTCAGAGCCTGGAGCCTGTTTCAGATTCTGTGTCTCCCTCTCTTTCTGACCCTCCCCCGTTCATGCTCTCTCTCTCTCTGTCTCAAAAATAAATAAACGTTAAAAAAAAAAAAAAACCTGAAATAAAAGTGAACATTTAAAAAATGGAACTACAGTAAAACCTTGGTTTGCAAACATAATTTGTTCTGGAAACTTGCTTGTAATCCAGAGCACTCCTATATCAAAGCAAATTTCAAGAAACATTGGTTCGGTTCTGATCATGTGGCATTCGGTGTCACATACTACTTGTATTGCAAGACATCGCTCTCATTTATCAAGTTAAAATATATTAGAAATGGGTGCTTGTCTTGTGAAACATTCACAGACCAAGTTACTTGTGATGCGGGGTTTTACTATATTTCCAGAATCTAATCAGTGTCTACCACAAAACCTAGCTGAACTTTTTTTTTCTCTCTCTTTTTTTTTTTTTTTAGGGGGGGGAGGGGGGGAGAGAGAGAGAGAGAATATGAATGAATCCCAAGCAGGCTCTTGCTCAGCGGGGAGCCTGATGCAGGGCTTGATCTCACTACTGTGAGATCATGGCCTGACTCAAAATCTAAGTTAGATGCTTAACTGACTCAGCCACCCAGGTAGCCCTCTACCTGAGCTTTGTAAGTCCTCACAGCATCTGTAATGATAAAAGCATTGTGCTAACTAGAAAACTACTTAATGAAAAATATCTCATGTAGTTGTGAAAAACAAAACAAGAAACCTGTTTGTTAATTCAGTGGTTAATTCAGTGGAAATTTTATAACGTTGCCCTTTGTCAAGATACAGAAAAGATGTAAATTTGTGTAAATCACATATCACATTTTAGCGTATATAAGCTGAGAGAAAAAAACAAAATGGAAGACACTGTCATTGGTTGCTGTTTGGGAAATGTCCATTATTATTTGGTTTCAACTGTGAACCACCTTGATCTAATTTGAAGACCCATATTTTGGGGGAAAAAAATGAAGATCCACATTTTTGGAAAGTATAATTAACCATATCAGGGAGGCACAATCTAATCAACAGCTATCATTTTGTTGAGTCACTACCAAAGGGACTTATGATCAGTACTAAGGGACATATGTTTGGTTTTTGTAACCCTCATCTGTAATAATTCATAATGGAAGCGTTTTTTTCTCTCTCATTATTTGCTAGTCAGCTTTCTTTATGATTTTTAGATCTTTTAGTTGAGATGATCTGTTGTCTTCCCTCCTTTTGTGGGCACATCACTCACCTCCTGTTCACTGAAATTCCTATCTCTGGCCCTTCTGTTTTTAAAGGAACATCAAACTGTGATATAAAATGGTAAAGATTGGTAGTATAGGTAAAGGCAAAACGTAGCAGAAATTTGTGTTGGAGGAGTGAGATTATATTGTAGGGCCTTGAGTCTGTCTAGGTATAATTTTTTTTTAAAGGAAATGAACAAAGGCACGGGGAAGTCTCAACCACTGTTGGCTACCCGAAGTGTGTCATTGGGAAATGAAGTGGCTACTTTGTTTTCAGGTGAATTTCTAGCCATCTAAAAAGCCACATGCTTTCCAATAAGGGCTCTGTTTATTAGGGAGATATAGGGGTGCTTTCATTGTCAATATAGACACAAAGATGGCTGGTCTTGGGTTCCTCTGCCTTCAAAGCACCAAAAATCTAGTGGATGAGACAGAAAACTATAGTCATTAAACAGCTACTTATAATTTAGTTTGGTAAGTACTGTATTCGAGTTATCAAACAGGAGTCACTGAAGAGTGGAGCAGCAAATTTTGCCTAGAGGAAGGTGTCACTGAGGAAGTAATAATTAAAAGTGGCTTTTAGTAGGCAGAGAAGGGGCGAAGGGCAAGAACTTCTTAGTAAACTTATAAATGGGACATAAATACATGAAAGAAGGCACAGAGTCATGAAAATTGAAGGTGTATTTGGGACGCCATCCTGGATAAGCTGGTGGGACTAAAGGGTAGGGAGGGTTGAGTGGGTGAGAGGTAAAGATGGAGGTCCCCTTGTGAAAGGTCTTAAATGCCATACTAAAGTTTGGAATTTTATTGGCAAAGAAGCTATTGATTTTATGTAAGGGTAACATGATTAAATATTTTAGTGAGATAATTTTTGTAGGACTTGGTGATTGGGTAGGGAAATTGTATTCTCAAATCAGGGAAGTCAGTTAATTGGGAGCTATTTTAGTGGTCCAGGCGTAAGAAGGACTGACATTAGGGATGCGGGAATAGGAATAGAGAAGGAAACAGATTTGAGGGAGATTTTTGGGTGGACAGAGTATGATGACTCCAGTCTGTATGTCGAAGGGGAGGGGAGGAACCAGTGATGACTTCCGTGGGTTTTGGCTTGGGTGCCCGGGTGGGAAGATGTTAAGATGGGAGTACGGAAGGAGGAGTGGATTTGGTAATACTTGAGTTCACTTTTGACATGTAAAGTTCAATGATCCAATGGGACATCTAAGAGATAGTTAGAAATAGAAGTTTGATCGCATGGGGGAGGTGTGGATTTTGACAGAAGGCAGTGCAATTCTGCTTATTATCTATGCATGAGTGTATTTGTAGATGCATGATTTTATGATTTTGTGATAAGTAATCTCTGCCTCCATTGTGGGGCTCAAACTCAACCCTGAGATCAGGAGTCGCATGCTCCAGTGAATGAGCCAGCCAGGTGCCCCAGAAATCAGTGTCATTTTAAAACAAAGATGAGATCAGTCAAAATGCTTGTGTAAAGTGAGTGTGTGTTTATGAATATTGGTGTGAGGATATAAGTTACTGGAAGCAGCGTGAAGTAAACAAACATAACTGTGGAGGGAATCTGCCTGGGGGAGGTAGTATCTGTTGAGATGTGCTCATTGATTTCCTGACAGTTAAAAAGGAAATGTTAATCTAGTGGGAGATAAGAGAAAGGGGAAAGTTAGCGGAAGCTGCCAACTGTCCACTAAATATTTGTGCTTCATCTTCTTTATTCTAGTCATTGGCCAATAGCTGCACAGTCAGGAATTATATTTTCCACTCACTTTTGAGGCTAAGCTAGGTGGGGCTGTGTGACTAGTTGTTCCCAAAGTGATGAAAAATGGTATGTGTGACAGAGCAAAGTGGTTAAGATGCACTGCTTTTCTCCATCTGTGGGGAAGCCACAAGATAGAAAGAACTTGAGTTCCTGTGGTAGTCCAGTTTACCCAGTTTCCAGTATTTATGTGCTTGTGTAGCTTGCTTGAATCTGAGCTGGCCTTGTGACATGGTTTACCAGTAGAAGGCAGCACAAGTGACGCTGTGCTAAACCTTAAAGCCTGGAAGTTTGTACTGTTAGAAGCTAAGTCACTATGTCAGAAATATGACTGCTTCGAGACTGCCATGTGGTGAGGAAGTCCAAACAGCTGCGTTGAGGAGAAATGAGGCTCCCAGCTGGTAAGTCCAGCTGCGCTTGTAGTTCAGAAGCTAATACACTGTATCTTGTGGGAGTGAAGCCATTTGGACTTTGAGCTGTTTCATTGCCCCATCTGATACCATGTGAGAGTTGTGATAAATGAAGCAAGTTTTTGTTATAAGCCAGTACATTTTGGGATGGTTTGTCGGGCAGCAATAGGTGACTGAAACATTTCTTGGATGGTTGTGCATCAGAAAACTAACCACTTTGCATTAATACCTATGTGGGACTGCTACTTAAGCAAAAATAAGTCTTACGTTAAGCTTTCCATATTGGTTTGTTAAAACAGCTAATGTTACTAAAACTGATTTATAGAGCATTTATGCTGTGATGAGACTGTGATAAGGATACTTGACTAGTGGTGTATGACAAGATCTCTCATGTAGATATAATCACATTGTTTGTTTAGAATTCACTTCAGGGGCGCCTGGGTGGCTCATTTGGTTGCGCATCCAACTTCAGCTCAGGTCACGATCTCCTAGTTCATGAGTTCGAGCCCTGCGTTGGGCTCTTTGCTGACAGTCAGAGCCTGGTGCCTGCTTCGGATTCTGTGTCTCCCTCTCTCTCTGCCCCTCCCCTGCTTGTGCTCTGTCTCTCTCTTGCAGAAATAAACATTAAAAACATTTTTTAATAAAAAAAAGAATTCACTTTATGCATGCATTCTCTGGAGACAGTCACACACTGATGCCTTCATGAGACATTAAACCAGTTTTTATGAAGGTGAGGGAAGACATATTCCTGGTGGACAAAGAAGAAATGGTGATTCCATGAGAACAGAAAGCCACTCAGTTGGGGCAGAATATCTGTTCTTGAATTTGACGCATAGACCCTGAATGATATTGTCAAATGTTATTCATCTTTTAAAAATTATTTCTAAGTGTTATATAGATAGGGGAGGAAGGAAAGGAGGAAGAAGGTGAATAGGAGAAAGAGCAAGAAGGAGGTACTGAGAGAGAGTAAAAATTGTAAAAATTCTCCTTGTGAAACTTAGATTTTAGAGGAGTTAGCAATGAACAGAGACAAGTGGACAATGCTGCGAAGAAAACTAGACAAAAGAACGGAGTGTGTGTGGGAGGTAGTGTTTTAAATAGAAAGGTCCACATACGCATCTCTGAAGGAAGTAAGGGATGATTAGATACGTGATGTTTCAGGTAAAGAGGTTTTCAGGCAAAGAACTGAAACGTAGAAGCCCTGAGGCAGAAGCAAGTTTAGGGTGTTTCAGACAGAGCAAGAAGGCCAGTCGCTATAGTAGAGGGAGTGAGTGATATGGGGATAGAGAGAGGCAGGTCCATATCTTAAATTGTCTTGTAGGCCAAGGAAAGAGTTTGAATTTCTTCTGGTAATGAGAGTCCATTGAAGGGTTTTGAACATGGGTGCAATGCGATCTGAGTTTTGTTTAAAATAAATAATTAACTCTATTGTATGAAAAACCAGGAGAGGAGATGCCGGGGTTGAGTTTAGTTCGTTAAGAGGCTGTTGCACAGAGGCCCTGGTGAGAGCTGATGGTGGCTTGGACAAGGGAGATGGGGTAGAAGTCATCATATTTGAGATAAATTATGAAGTTACTGCTGCAGGATTTCTGATGGATTGTACATGGGCTATGAAGGAAATGAGTTAAGGATGAATTATAGACTTTTTGCTATGAGTAGCTGGGTGGGTGGTGATGAGGCTTACTGAAAAGTTGGTAAGGGAAGATCAGCTTTGGGGAGTTTCCATGAAAAATCTGATTAAAAATCATTTATTGGAATCACAGGTATAAATTATTCTGTTTTGTTTAAATTTTAATAGCTTTATTGAGGTAGTATTCACATTTCATACAATTCACCTATGTAAATTATGCAATTCAGTTTCTTTTTCAGTAGGTTCACCAAACTGTACAAGTATCACCCTAACCAAATTTAGATCACTTGGGTCATCTCCAAAAGGAAACCTTGTACTCATTGGCAGTCACTTTAAACTCCCTCAGCGTCTGGCCTTAGTCACCCACTAGTCTGTCTCTAGATTTCTATCTCTCTAAATTTGTCTATTTTGGACATATAAATGGAGTCCTACAATAATATAATCAGACACAGTAGTTTTTTGTGTCTGACTTCTTTGGCTTAGAGTACTATTCAAGTTTTGTCCATGTTGCAGCGTGTTAATGTTATCACCACTTCATTCCTTTTTAGGGACAAATACTGTGCCCTTGTATGGATGTACCAATATCGTCTTTCATCATTTGATGGACTTTTGAGTTGTTGCCACTTTTTGGTTATTATAAATAATGCTGTTGTGAAGATTTGTGTGTAGGTTTTTGTGTGGATGTGTTTTTATTTCTCCTGGGTATATACCTAGGAGCGGAATTGCAGGATCATATGGTAACTCTAAGGTTAGCCTTTTGAGGAGCTGCCAAATGGTTTTCCAAAGCGATTGTACCATTTTACATTCCCACCAACAATATACCACGTTTCTCCACATCCTCACCAATACTTATTTTTATCTATCTTTCTCATTTTAGTTAGTTTAATAGGTATGAAGTGGCATGGCGTTATAATTCTGAATTGTATTTCCTTAATGGCTAAGAATTTTGAGTGTCTTTTCATGTGTTTATTGGCCATTTCATGT
Source organism: Panthera uncia (assembly GCF_023721935.1). Lineage (NCBI taxonomy): Eukaryota > Metazoa > Chordata > Mammalia > Carnivora > Felidae > Panthera > Panthera uncia. The sequence continues at coordinate 54,515,910 of NW_026057577.1, read as the reverse complement.
ATATATGTCTTCTCTGGAAAAATGTCTTTTTAGATCCTTTACGCAACCATTTGTAGATTGGGGTGTCTTTTTTGTTTTTGTTTTTGTTTTTTTTTTGTGTGTGTGTGTTTTTTTCCCCCTTCAGCTTTATTGTGGTATAACTGACATGCAAAAATTGCTAGTATTTAAAATTGATAATTTATTGTGTTTTGATATATGTATACAAGCTGTGAAACTATTAACCACAATCAAAATAATAACCATATCCA
>NW_026057577.1:54328204-54515652 GCF_023721935.1 Panthera uncia | reverse complement strand
ACAAGCTGTGAAACTATTAACCACAATCAAAATAATAACCATATCCATTATCCCCAAAAGTTTGTTTGTGTTTCTTGGTAACCATCCCTCTGCCCACTATGAATCCCCAAGCAAACTATCTATTAGTATAGATTAGCTTGCTTTTTCTGGAATTTCATAAAATGGAATCATTACATTGTGTACATTTTTGTTTTAGTCAGGTTTCTTTCACATTAGTTAATTTAGAGATTCACATATCATGAAATTCACTCTTTAAAAAAACTTTTTTAGATATTTATTTTTGGGGGAGTTCAAGGGGGGAGAGGGGCAGAGAGAGGGGGACGGAGGTTCCTAAGCAGGCTTTGCACCACAGCAGTGAGCCTGATGTGAAGCTTGAACTCAGAAACCACAAGATCATGATCTAAGCCCAAGTGAGATGCTCAGCCGACTGAGCTACCCAGGCTCCCCAAGGAATTTACTCTTTTTAAAATGATTTTTATGTATTCACAAAGTTGTGCAACCATCACCATTATCTAATTCCAAAACATTTTCATCACTTCAAAATGAATGCCTGTGATCATTAGCAGTCACTCATTTTCTTCACCCAACAGTCCCTGGAAACCACTAATCTACTTTCTATGTGCATTATTTATCTTGAAAAAGCTTTTTTAAATCCTTACTTTATTGGCTTAAGAACACAAGATTTACTCTTAACAGATTTTTAAGTGTAGGATACATTATTAGCTATAGGAATAATGTTATACAGAGGATCCATAGAATTTACTGATCTTATATTAATGAAGCTTTCAACCCATTGTTTGGCAACTCGCCATTTCCATCTCTCCTGCCTTGGTGACTACTGTTTTCTGCTTTAAGAGTTTGACTCTTTTAGATACCTCTTATGGTTGGAGTCACACAGTATTTTTACTTCTGTGGCTGGCTTATTTCATTTAGCATGATGTCCTCAAGGTTCATTCATGTTGTCATATATCACAAGATTTATTTTTTATTTTTTTACATTATTTTTGAGAGAGTGAGAGAGCGTGTGTGTGCGTGTGCACACCATCAGGGGAGGGGTAAACAGAGAAGGAAACAGAGGATCTGAAGTGGAATAGAGGATCCTGATGTGGGGCTCTAACTCAGGAACAGCAAGATCATGACCTGAGCTGAAGTCAGACACTTAACTGATTGAGCCACCCAGGTGCTCTATAAGATTTATTATTTAAAAGGCTGAATATTATTCCATTATATGTGTATATCGCATTTTCTTTATTGACTCACCCATCACTAGTGGACATTCAGGTTGTCATACCATCTTGGCTATTTTGAATAGTGCTGAAATGAACATGGGATTACTGATACCTCTTTGAGATCCTGATTTCAATTCTTTTAGATAAATACTCAGAAGTGCCATTGCTGGATGATATGGTAGTTATATTTTTGATTTTTTGAAGAACTTCTATATTGTTTCCATTGCGGCTGCACCATTTTGTATTATGATCAACAGTGTACAAGGGTTCCAGTTTTCCGTCACCAACACTTGATGTCTTTTTGTTTTGTTTTGTTTTGTTTTGGTAATAGTCATTCTGACAGGTGTGAAGTGATACTTCTTTATTGTTTTGATGTGAGTATCCCCAATGATGAGTGACATTGAATGTTTTTTCATATACCTGTCAGCCATTTGTATGTCTTCTTTGGAGAAGTGTGTATTTAAATCCTTAGCCTATTTGAAAAGATTTTTTTTAATGTTTGTTTATTTTTGAGAGAGGGAGAGATAGAGGGAGGGAGGGAGGAGGGAGAACATGAGCCAGGGGAGGGGCAGAGAGAGAGGGAGACACAGAATCCAAAGCAGGCTCCAGGCTCTGAGCTGTCAGCACAGAGCCCGATGCAGGGCTCAAACCCACGAACTTCAAGATCATGACCTGAGCCGATGTCACATACTTAACTGACTGAGCTACCAAGGCGTGCTCCAGTCCTTAGCCCATTTTAAAATACAATTTTGTTTGTCTTTTTATTATTGAGTTAATAAGCATTCTTTATCAATTTGATATACAATTCTTTTCTGGGATATATAATACGGAAATATTTTTTCCTATTTTGGGGTTGTCTTTCACTTTCTTGATGGTGTCCTTTCAAGCACAGAATTTTTAAATTTTGATGAAATACAATTTATCTTCTTTTTCTTTGTCACTTTTGCTTTTGGTATTTATCTAAGAAAGCTTTGTGTAATCCAAGGTGATAAAGATATATTGCTATCTTTTCCTCTAAAGCTTTATAGTTGTAGTTCTTATATTTAGGTTGATAATCCTTTTGCATTTAATTTGCTCATAAGTTGTGAGGAAAGGAGTCCAACATGGTTTTTTGTTTTTTTTTTTTGCTTTTTTTTTTTTTTTTTTTTTTTTTGCATAGGTGAATATCTTGTCATCCCAGGACTATTCATTGGAAAGGCTATTCTTTTTCCATAGAGTTGAGCTGGAGCCCCTGTCAAAAATGATTTGACTATAAATATAAAGTCTTGTTTCTGGACCCTCAGTTCTATTCCAACTGATCTCTGTATCTGTTCATGTGCCAGTACCATACTGTCTTGATTACTGCAGCTTTATAAGATTGAAAATGGCAAGTGTGAATCCTCCAACTTTGTTTTTCATTAAGATTGTTTTTGCTTTTTGAGGTCCTTTTCAATTCATATGAATTTAGGATCACCTTGTCAGTTTCTTTTCTTTTTTTTTTTTTTAAGTTTGTTTGTTTATTTATTTATTTATTTATTTATTTAGAGAAACAGCATGAGCAAGTGGGGAGGGGCAGAGAGAGAGAAAGGGAGAGATTCCCCAGCAGGCTCTGTGCTACTCTGTGCTCTGTTTGTGAGATCATGACCTGAGCTGAAATCAGGAATCCATGCTTAACCGACTGAGCCCTCCAGGTGCCCCAGACCGTGACAATTTCTGCAAAAAAATGTAGCTGAGAATTGTCAATTTTTAGGTCAATTTGGGGGAATATATTGACATTTAATAATTATAAGTCCTCTGACCCAAGAACATGGATGTCTTTTCATTTATTTAGATGTTCTTTAATTTCTTTTAACAATGTTTGCAGTTTTCAGTAAGCATATTAAGCTTTGCAGTTTTTTTGTTAAGTTTATTTGTAAGAATTTTATTATTTGTTAATGCTGTGGTAAATTGTTTTATTTAATTTCATTTTCAAATTGTTCATTGCTGGTATATAGAAATATAATTGAATGTATATTGACCTTGTTTCCTGCATCGTTGCTGATGTGCCTTTTATCAGTTTTAATAATTTTTTTGTGGATTCCTTAAGATTTTCTATATACAAAATCATGTCATCTGAAAATGTAGCTCTACTTCTTTCTTTTCAGGCCAGCTGTCTTTTGTTTGCTTTTCTTGCTTAATTCGAACCTCTAGTACAGTGTTGAATAGAAGCAGTGAGAATGAAGTTTTGTTTTATTCCTGATCTTAGGAGAAACCGTCCAGTCTTTCATCATTAAGTGTGATGTTAGCTGTGGGTTTTTCATAGTCCCTTTATGAGGTTTATGAGGTTTAGGAGATTAAGTATTTTTATCATGAAAGGTGTTGGGTTTTGTCAGATGTTTTTCTTTTTCCTGTTTATTGAACTAATCATATGATTTTTGTTATATTTAAATTTACGTGAGCACTTCCATTCTTAACGTTGGAAAAGTCTCATGTATTAAAGAAATTAAAGATGGGTGATCATCCTCATTTGGATAGATGGTAGAAGCCTTGGGAGTAGGTGAGATTTCCCAGAGAATATATGGAAGAAGGTGGTCAAGTTGGAACTTTGAGGATTATAAGTATTCAGTCTCCCGTGTGCAATGCTAAATTTAATTTAATTTCAGTTAGTAAATTTAATGAAACTTCATCTTTCATCTAAGTTAGCAGGTTGTGGTTTTGCTTTACTAGATAATCGAGTAGAACTTGTATACAAAGTACAGTTGACCCTTGAACAACATAGGTTTGAACCGTATGACTTCACTATATATGTATTTTTTTCAATAAATACAGTACAGTACTGTAAATGTATTTTCTCTTTCTTGTGACTTTCTTAATAACATTTTCTTTTCTCTAGATTCCTGTATTGGAAAAATATAGTATGTAATACATATAACATACAAAATGGATGTGAATGGACTGTTTGGTATTAGTAAGGCTTCCAGTCAATAGTAGGCTATTAGTGGCAGGTGGATTTTCAGCTGCTCAGGGGTCAGTGCCCCTGACTCCCAAGTTGTTCAAGGGTCAACTGTATAAATATTTAAATAAAGGAAGAGAATCTGCATGTTTTTTTTTTTTTGTTTGTTTTTTTTTTTTTTTGCAAGGAGCATCTATGTGGTAAATAAATAGAAGAATTTTAAACTTTATGGACACTAATTCCATAAACTTTAACACTTGAAGATGCTGGAATTTACCTCTTCTCTACTCGAAGAAATGTTTGTGTGAAACAAAAAAAATCAATTTGTGGAAAATTTCTGTCATGAAATTAGGATTTTTCTGTAAGGAACCTGAAACTTGTACAGTAGTGAATGGCCATAAATCCTCAGGCTCCATATTGAGAATTAGAACCAGATAGTGCTTTTACTTCTCATTTTTTCTTTGTCCTTTGAACTACTAGTGCTTATGAAGTAATGTCTCTTTTGATTTCAGAATCACTATTAGCAGTTATATTATAAAAAAACTCTGATTTCAAGGTATTATATATAAGTTGATTATGGTCAAAATAGCTTGTTGCTGAGACTACCTGTTACACTTTTACAGGTAATTTGTATATTTCAGCTTTGTGAGTAAAATTGACAATTAAAAGTGGTACATACTTAAGGTGTACGACTTGATGATATATGTATACATTGTGAGTCACCAAAATCAAGCTAATTAACATATATTGCTGCACATAGTTACCATTTTCTCTTTTTTTTTGTATAGTGATAACATTTAACTTCTTCATAGCAAATTTCAAGTACACAGTATTATTAACTATAGTCATTATTTAAGACCTTTTAACCCATAGATATACCCTAACCAAATGTTGGCAGTTAAGATCCAAGTAATGTGAATTTCCTATTGTAAACTTAAATTAGTTGATAGTCTTGGAGACTGTTACTGAAATTCTCCAATTTAATCATAAGTAATTCAAATTATTTGGTTCAACTAATAAAAAATCTTGTTATATTGACCAGTTCATCAAATGATAAGATTGGTGAAAGTCAATTTGTAAGTTGTTTGTTACCTGAAATTTTGTTTCCTCCTTGAACTGCATTATTGGAATTTATCTCAAATAATATGAATAATCTGAGAACAGTAAGTTATTTTATTTATGGCACAAAAAGAGTAGAATATTGACTGATAAATATGAACTAATTCTAAAATTAATATAGATAAGTGTGGGATACCCTACCATGATGCCCACAACTTATGTACTGTCTTAAAATGTGTTAAGGTGCTAACACATCTAATTAGAGGGTCAGAACACAAATCAGGGTTCTTAAAAGACAAACCAGTATACCTGTGTAATAAGAGGCATATTTAGTTACTATAAATTATTTATCCTGTTTAACCTTAAACATACAGGGTATTTTAAAAAATAGACTCCCAGCAAAAAGATTGCTAACATAGCCATTTCTAAGACCAGTGTTTCCATTTAGTCCTAATCTATAGTCTTTAAAAATCTGGAGAACTAATTTGCTTCTTTGCCATCATGAAGTAGACAAAAATGAGACTGTACTCACTAGAGAAAAAGGGAAAAGATGGGTGTTCAGGGACCATAGCTGGAATGAGATAACTTTGTGTATTATAACCTATATGCAGCCATCAAATACTCTTTCAGTTCTAAAATGTAGTAATTGATGAGTTTTTTTTTTTAATTTTTTTGAATGTTTATTTTTGAGAGAGAGAGAGATAGAGAGACAGAGCATGAACGGGGAAGGGCCAGAGAGAGGGAGACACAGAATCCGAAGCAGGCTCCAGGCTCCGAGCTGTCAGCACAGAGCCCAACGCGGGGCTCGAACTCACAAACCCTGAGATCATGACCTGAGCCGAAGTCGGACGCTCAACCAACTGAGCCACCCAGGCGCCCCAATTGATGAGTTTTAAAGTTGTGCAAGTCTACAGAGATGCATATTCTAGTATATAGCTCATAAAATGAGAAAGAATAGTTACTTGTGTTAGGTGATACTGTTGGCAAACAAAATACATAGCTCTTCTCATTATCACATATATACTTTTTGATGTGTAATAGCAGCTGGAAAGGATTTTATATTATGAAATTGATCCATTTATTTAACATTCTTCTTGATGTAGTAAACTAACCATTTCTAGAAAGACTGTTGACTCATGTTCTTTAAATGTATGTACATATTTGGCCTTTTAATGTGAAAAATTGTTGGGTTTCTGTTTTATGACTACAGGAAGTGTATGTGCCTCATTTCTTACCCAAAGCTACCAACTGCCAGTCCTTGATACAATGTTTGTAAGAAAGAAGTATCGAGGCAAAGATTTTGGTCTTCAAATGCTGGAGGACTTTGTTGATTCCTTTACAGAAGATGCACTTGGCTTGCGGTATCCACTCTCCTCTCTAATGTACACAGGTAAATTAAGTTAAAAAATGTTAAGCTTGTCTCAGTGTCACTTCTGAGTTGTTTCTGCAGAATATTGTAAATGTGCATATATGAGTAAGTATTAAGTAAATTTGGATTCTTTGGCTCCGTAGGGCTTCATTTTACAAATATGTCCTTATTTCATGTAATGGCTTTTTGGAAGTGTGGGAGCTTTTTTAAAAAGTTGAAATATAATTCACATACCATAAAATTCATCCTCTTAAAATGTACAATTCAGTGGCTTTTATTATAGTCATAGCTGTACAACCATAGCCACTATCTAATTCCAGAACATTCTCATTATTCCAAAAAAAAACCCCTGCACCAGTTAGTGGTCACTCTTCATTCCTCCATTCCTTCATCCCTAGCAACCACTAATCCATTTTCGTTCTCTATGGATTTACCTATTCTGGACATTTCATACAAATGTAATCATGGGATATGATTATATTATAAGCCCTTTGTGTCTGGCTTATTGTGCTTAAAATTTTTTAAGGTTCATCCATGGCGTAGCATGAGTCAGTGGTTAATTTGTTTTTATGGATGAATAATAGTCCATTTTATGGATATGCCACATTTTGTTTATCCATCATCTGTTGATGGGCTTTTGGGTTGTTTCCACTTTTTCATCGTTATGAATAATGCCTTGATTATGATAAATTGAATACCAAATGAATTATAGGTGCATGTCTATTTTTGCAAAAAGTCTTAGGGAGCTTTAGTTATCCTTCACTTTAGGCAGAAATTGCCTAATAATATTTTGTTGATGTCACTTGTATAATTTTGTGAATAAGACTCTTTGAAATGTGAAAATAAAGGAGTACATTGAAAATAGAAAATTTTAGACTAAGTGGCATCTCCATTGTCTATTTCTTGGTCTTCCTGTCTATCTTGTAGCATGCTTATTAAATTTGAAGAACTTGGATTTCCATTTGGTTTTCTCTTTCAATGTAATTAGTAGTTCCTTCATGATGCTCCGTGTCCAATATTTTTGATGATCTTCACTTGTTTCCATGAATATTTTTTTTTAATTTTTTTTTTTAACGTTTATTTTTGAGACAGAGAGAGACAAAGCATGAACGGGGGAGGGTCAGAGAGAGGGAGACACAGAATGTGAAACAGGCTCCAGGCTCTGAGCTGTCAGCACAGAGCCCGACGCGGGGCTCGAACTCACGGACCGCGAGATCATGACCTGAGCCGAAGTCGGCCGCTTAACCGACTGAGCCACCCAGGCGCCCCCATGAATATTTTTAATGATATAGGAAATATTATAGTGTTTGACACTGTAAGCTTTAGAAAGATAATTTTCATTCTGCATATAGGTAATGAGTGCCAAGTATGGATGGGCAAGCTAGAGTAGATGATTAGCTAACTCTGAGGAGCTGATTTACACAATACTATAGCATGTACCCATTCCTAAAGACATGGATTAAATAAAGTCTCCTGTATCTTTTATTCATTTGGAATTTATCCTGGGTACCGTTTGAGGTATAGATCCGACTTTATTTTACATGACAGGTATGTGGTTGTTCTAGTCTCATTTATTGAATAATGTATTTTTTTGCAGTGTTTGGCATTTATGTCTGTATCAGGTTAGCAGACAGTGGTCCATTGACCTGCTAATTGTCTTTAGAAATAAAGTTTTATTGGAACACAGCCATGTTCTTTCATTTACATAATGTCTATGGCTTCTTTTGCACTAAAACATCAGAATTGGTTAGTGCCCATATTGACAATATGACAGTGCCCATATTGCCTGTAAGCTTAAAATATTTATTACCTGTCCCTTTAACAAAAAGTTCACTAAGTTTTCATGTATAGCATATGTTAAATTTTTGTGTGTATCTATATTTGTGTAGATTTCTTATTTGCTTATTCATTTCTGTTATCTTTTAAGTTCCATTACCTCACTGTTATATTTATTTTAGCTTTTGAACATCTAAAAAGACTAGTCTCCCCCATTTAATATGTCTGACCTTGCTTATTTGTTTCCCTGTGTGGACTTGAGAATCTATTTACTAGATGAAAAACAAAATTCTGTTGGGATGTTATTGGGATTACTTTTATATTTACAGATAAGCCCCTAAAGACTCCCCAAAAAACTGTTAGAATTGATAGGGGTGCCTGCCTGCTCAGTCAATGGAGCCTGTGACTTTTGATCTCAGGGGTTGTAAGTTTGGGCCTCATGATGGGTGTAGAGATTACTTAAAAGTAAAATCTTAAAAAAAAAAAAAAACCAAAAACAAACACCAAAACTATTAGAACTAATAAATGAATTCAGTAAAGTTGCAGGATACAAAATCAGTTTGCAGAAGTCTGTTGCAATTCTATACACTAATAAGGAAGCAGCAGAAAGAGAAATTAAGAAAATAATCCCATTTACATTGGCACCAAAAATAATAAAATACCTAGGAATAAACCTAACCAAAGAGGTGAAATATCTGCACTCTGAAAACTATAAAACACTGATGAAAGAAATCGAAGACAACACAAAGAAATGGAAAGACATTCCATGCTCATGGACAGGAAGAAGAAATATTGTTAAAATGTCCATACTACCTAAAGCAATCTACAGATTGATTTATTTTTATTTTTATTTTTTATTTTTTTGCAATCTATAGATTTAAATGCAATCCTTATCAAAATACCAATAGCATTTTTCACATGACTAAAACAGGCAATTGTAAAATTTGTATGGAACCATGAAAGTCGTCCGATAGTCACAGCAACCTTGAAACGGAAAAGTAAAGCTGGAGGTATCACAGTCCCAGATATCAAAATATACTATAAAGCTGTAGTAACCAATACAGTATGGTACTGCCACAAAAACAGACCTTTAGATCAAATAGAAAGCCCAAAAATAAACACATAATTATATGGTCAGTTAATCTTTGACAAAGGAGGCAAGAATGTGCAATGAGGAAAAAACTCTCTTCAACAAGTGGTGTTAGGAAAACTGGACAGCATCATGCAAAAGAATGGAACTGGACCCTTTATACACCATACTCCCAAAATGGATCAAGGACCTAAATGTGAGAACTGAAACCATAAATATCCCAGAAAAGGACACAGGCAGTAATTTCTCAGACATCAATCTTAGCAACATCCTTCAAGATAGGTCTCCTGAGGCAGGGGAAACAAAAGCAAAAATAAACTTTTGGGGCTACATCAAAGTGAAAAGTTGCTGCCCAGCACAGCAAAGGAAATAACACAGGAGAATGAAAAGACAGCCTGCAGAATGGGAGAAGATATTTCCAAATGACATATTTGGTGAAGGGTTGTAGTATATAAAATATATAAAGAACTGATACAACTCAACACGGAAAAAACAAATGATCCAATTTACAGTGGGCAGAAGACATGAACAGACATTTCTCCAAAGAAGATGTCCAGATGGACAACAGACGCATAAAAAGATGCTCAACATCAGTCATCATTAGGGAAATGCAAATCAAAACCACAATGAGGTACCACCTCATACCTGTCAGAGTGGCTAAAATCCAGAAACAACCAATTTTGGCAAGGATGTGAAGAAAGGGGAACTCTCTTGCACTGTTGGTGGGAATGCAAACTGATGCAAACTGTGGAAACAGAATGGAGTTATTCAAAAAATTAAAAATAGAACTACCTTATGATCTAGTAATCACACTACTGGGTATTTACCCAGAGGCTATTAAAACACTAATTGGAAGCAATATATGCACCCCCGTGTTTATTGCAGCATTATTTACAATAGCAAAATTATGGATAAGCAGCCCAAGTGAATCTATACATTCAACTGTCGTACGCCTGAAACTGATTTAACACTGTATGTTCACTACCCTGGAATTAGAATTTTTAAAAATGTCAAAACAAAACAAAACCTTTACATGTTAGCTTATGGAGAATTGACTGTTTTCTTCTATCCAACATATTATAATTGTGTAATATGTACAACTGTAGGATTTTGTTCAAACCAGTTAGCATGTATATTCTCCATACAGTTCTTAGAACTAACATAGGAAAAAAATGTATATGTTTAGGAATTTTATCTTTTTTGTTGCTATTATAGATGTTGTGTTTTCTTACATTATTTCTTCTTACTAGTCGTTATAAATATGAAAGATACTGATTTGTATTAATTTTGTACCCATCCACATCAGTAAATTCGTAATAACTCGAGTTAATTATCTTGAGTTTTCTAGAATCTGCCTCTTTGTTAGGGCCCAGGCTGAAAGCCTTGCCTGATCGCTGCCCAACAAAAATGTATCTTTCCTCCTCTAAGTCTTGTGATGCTTTACATGTAGTGTTCTTATACTTCTTAAGTACCTTCTAAGTACCTTATCTTCTATTTCTTCTAAGTTTTTATTTTAACAACAGTTTAGGTGCTGAGTTCGTTGTGCATAAAGTCCACGGATAGGTCTTTTGTAACACCGCTCGGTCTAGTTCTTTGCATGGAATGAATGTGCTGAATAAATGGCTGTGAAAAGATTCTGTGAGGCAAAGAAGGTTAAAATAGTTGGGAGACATTTAGCATTGGGGAATATCTGTGGGGAATTGTAGGGTCCATATTATAAAGCTTATGCTTTAAAAGAATGTTATTGCAAGGCTGAATGAATTAGGGCTGTCAGTAATGAATGAATTAGGGCTGTCAGTAATGAATGAATTAGAATGTCAGTAAGAGGAAGAAGTCTTCAAAACTTGTTAAGGAATAGCTAATGCTGCTTAGTTGGTAGATGTTCTTTCTTGTGGGCACATACCTTCTGTATTATTTAGCTGAATGACATTAGTGTGAGAGTTCTCTTTCTGACTCTGGCCAGACAAATCTGAACTGGGACCTTCAAGTCTAGTCACCCTTTGTAAAGTACTCCTTTTGGACCTCATACTGTGTAAGGCATTCTCTACTGTTTTAGTCATTTAAATTCAGACAGATGATCACTGTGGCCTCTTGTGCTTGTTTTCTCTGGCCTCTTCTTTCTCATAGGTATAGAAGAAACTGAAACCAGAAAATGTGAGAAACATTTTCAAATATACAGGAAAAAAAAATGAGATAATAGTATCCTAGTGTCAGTGTATCCATTATCCAGATTAACAGTTGGTAAGGTTTTGCCTTGTTGTTTTTATTAACTTGTAGGGAGAAGTAAATAAAATCTTGTAGATACAGTTGATGGTCTCTTTGGACTCCTCCGTAATCCCATTCCCCTTTCTCCTTTTCTCCCCAGTGATAATAGTGTTCCTGAAGTTGGTGTATATCCTTTCTGTTCTAAGTTTCATACTTGGATCTGTGACCATAAATACCATAAGGCATCATTTAGTTTGCTATTTTATTTTATTTATTTAAAAAATATATGCAGGGGCGCCTGGGTGGCTCAGTCGGTTAAGCGTCCGACTTCAGCTCAGGTCACGATCTCACAGTCTGTGAGTCCGTGAGTTCGAGCCCCGCGTCGGGCTCTGGGCTGATGGCTCGGAGCCTGGAGCCTGTTTCCGTTTCTGTGTCTCCCTCTCTCTCTGCCCCTCCCCCGTTCATGCTCTGTCTCTCTCTGTCTCAAAAATAAATAAACGTTTAAAAAATATATATATATGCAGCTGAGATTTTTTTTTTTTAAATGTGTTATTTATTTTTGAGAGAGAGAGAGAGAGAGCGCGCGTGAGAGCGATCAAGATGGGAGGAGCAGCAGAGAGAGAGAGAGAGAGAGAGAGAGAGAGAGAGAGAAAGACTCAGAATCCTAAGCAGCCTCTAGGCTCTGAGCTGTCAGCACAGAGCCTGACACGGGCTGATACTCAAAACCCGTGAGTTCATGACCTGAGCTGAAGTCAGACCCTTAACCGAATGAGCCACCCAGGTGCCCCTATTTATTTTTTTATTTTTGAGATAGAGCGCGCTCAAGGGAGTGAGGGGTAGAGAGGGAGGGAAGGAGAGGGAATCCCACAAGGGGCAGAGAAGGGGGAGAGAGAGAGAGAAGCAGGGCTCATCCGAAGCAAGGCTTGAACTCACAAACTGTGGGATCATGACCTGAGCTGAATTTCAATGCATAACCAACTGAGCCACCTGGGAGCCCCTTGCTTTTTTATTTAAAAAAAATTTTAAGTTTTTTGGGGCTAAAATATATATAACATAATATTTGTCATTTGAACAATTTGTGTATATACAATTCAGTGGCATTAGTCACATTCACTCTCTCTCTCAATTTGCCTATTCTAGTTACTGCATAGAAGTGGAATCATACGGTATATGTTCTATGTCTGTGTTATTTCCCTTAGCATAGTGTTTAAGGGCCATCCTCGTAGCATATATCAAAATTTCATTCCTTTTATATGGCGGAGTATATTTTTATTGTGTGAATATGTCACATTTCATTTATTCATCCATTCGTCTTTTGATGACACTTGGATTGTTTTACCTTTTGGCTGCTATGAATAATGCTCTCCATACACATTGGTGTACAGATAGATATGTGTTTGAGTCCCTGCTTTCTATTCTTTGGGTATGTAGCTGAGAGTGGAATTGTTGGGTTATATGGTAATTCTGTGTTTAACTTTTTGAGGATTTGCCAAATTGTTTCCCACAGAGGCTGTATCATTTTGTTTAATCGGTGTTTTTTTTTTTTTTTTTTTTGAGTTTATTCTTGAGAGAGAGACAGAGTACAAGCGGGTGAGGGGCAGAGAGAGAGGGAGACACAGAATCCGAAGCAGGCTCCAGGCTCCGAGCTGTCAGCACAGAGCCCAACGTGGGGCTCAAACTCACGAACTGTGATATAATGACCTGAACCGAAATCAGACGCTTAACTGACTGAGCCACCCAGGTGCTCCAGTATGTTTTTAAAACTTCATATAAATGACATCATTTTGCACCTATACTCACTTGCTTTTTTACTGATCTTTTTTATACATTTATCAATGTTGATCCATATAGCTGTAGTTTGTTGTAGTTGCTGCATAGTATTTTACTGTATACATACTATTTTATTCATGTATCCCTTAGTGATGGGCACTTAGGTTGTACCTCCCACCCCTGTTTAAAAACAGTCCTGTAGTGAATATTATAAATGACTTCTTGTGCATATGTGTAAGTCTTTAGGGTGCATATCCAGAAGTAGAATTGGAGCATAAAACACATCTTTCCAACTTTACTAACTATTGCAAAATTGTTCTCACACCAGCAGAGTGTGGGAGTTTCCATTTTCCTTATTCTTTGGATGCTTGTTATTATCTGATGGGTGTGAAAATGGTGTCTTACTGTTTCATCTTGCATTTCCTTGGCAGCTAGTGAGGTTTACCTTCTTTTGTTAAGTGATCTTTCAGTTTGTATTATGTGTGAATAACCTTTTCGTAGCCTCTACCAATTTCTCTCTGGGATCATTTTATCTTTCTAATTCGATTTTAGGATTTATTTAAAATATGCTTAGAATACTAACCCTTTGTTTTATTCTGAAGATCTCCTAATCTTTGTCTTTATGGTATGTTTTTAATATAAAACTATGATGTCCAGTAAAGCAGTCACTAATATAAATTAAATATAGTTTCAATTTAGTTAAAGTTAAATGGGATTATACATTCAGTTCCTCAGTAGCCTCATGGGACTAGTAGTGGCTACTGTATTCACGGTGATGACATAAGACGTTTCCATTATTACTTTTTTAAAACATTTTTTAATGTTTATTTTTATTTATTTTTGAGAGAGACAGAGTACAAGTCGGGGAGGGGCAGAGAGAGAGGGAGACACAGAATCCAAAGCAGGCTCCAGGCTTTGAGCTGTCAGTACAGAGCTCGATGCAGGGCTCGAGCTCACAAACCACGAGATCATGACCTGAGCCCAAGTCAAACACTCAACCAGCTGAGCCACCCAGGTGCCCCCAAGACGTTTCCATTATTGTAGAAAGTTCTGTTGCATTGTTGCTGATGAAAGTTTTAAACTTTATCATAATATTTCATTATGGATTGTGACTTTTTTTTAATCTTTCATGAGAAATTGTTTAGCACTGTAATGTCCCAGAGGTATTCTCTTATGTTTTCTTTTGTATTTGTTTTTCTTTTGTATTTTTTAAAAGTTTTATTTAATCTCTGCACCCAGCGTAGGACTCAAACTGGTGATCCCAAGATGAAGAGTCACATGCTCTTCTGACTGAGCCAGCAGGGGCCCTCCTGTTAGGTCTTCTTTTAAACATTTTGCTTTTCTTAATAGGTCTAAGAATCCATCTGGAATTTAATGATATGAATGGTGTTGATGTGAGGTCAAGATATGACTTTTATTTTCTTCTGTATGGATTTTTGTTCTAGCATTACTATTTTGATAGTTTATCTGTTCCCCCCTGAGATGTAATACCTTCTCTATCATTTGCCAAGTTTTTAAAGTATGTGTGGTTTTTTCCTGGTGGGTGTTTCCCCCTAGTATTTTAATTTTTTCCCCTCCTTTTCTTCCATATCCTTTCTTAACCCTTTGTTCTTTCATTTTGAATTTGGGATCGAGTTCTTGAAAAGTTTTCCTGAAAAATAAACTTGTTGGGAATTTGTTTTAAATTGCATAGAATTTACTGAATAATTGGTGGTTTTACACTGTTGAGTTTAATAATCCTTTTGTTTTAATTTTATGCCCTCTAGTAACATTTAGTAATTTTCTCTTTAAGTGATGTGCATCTTATTTGGGGGGGGGTTATTTTTATTTTTAAATTTTATTTAAATCCTAGTTAACATATGGTATAACAATGGTTTCAGGAGTAGAATTTAGTGATTCATCCGTTACATATAATACCCAGGGGTCATCCCAACGAGTGCCCTCCTTAATGCCCATCCCCCATTTGGCCCATTCCCCCCTCCCAGCACCCCTCCACCAGTCCTCAGTTCTCTGTATTTGAGAGTCTCTTATCGTTTGTCTCTCCCTCTGTTTTTATCTTATTTTTGCTTCCCTTCCCCATGTGCATCTGTTTTGTCTCTTAAATTCCACATATGAGTGATACCATGTGATATTTATCTTTATCTGACTTATTTTGCTTAGCATAATAAACTCTGGTTCCATCTACGTTGTTGTAAATGGCAAGATTTCATTCTTTTCATTGCTGAGTAGTATTCCATTGTGTGTGTGTGTGTGTGTGTGTGTACACCTTCTTTATCCATTCATCAGTCAGTGGGCATTTGGGCTCTTTCCATCATTTGGCTATTGTTGATAGTGCTGCTGTAAACATTGGGGTGCATTTGAAAGGTGTATGTGCTCCTTTGAGTCAGCATTTCTGTATCCTTGGCTAAATACCTAGTAGTGCACTTGGTGGGTCATAGGGTAGTTTTATTTTTAATTTTTTGAAGAACCCCCATGCTGTTTTCCAGAGTGGCTGCCCCACTTTGCATTCCCACCAGCAGTGCAAAAGGATTCCCCTTCTGCCACATCCTCGCCAACATCTCTTGTTTCCTGAGTGGTTAATATTAAGCCATTTAACAGGTGTGACATGGTAGCTCATTGTGGTTTTGATAGGTATTTTCTCTGATGATGTTGAGCATTTTTTCCTGTGTCTCTTAGTCATCTGGATGTCTTCTTTGGAGAAGTGTCTGTTGATGTCTTTTGCCCATTTCTTCACTGGATTATTTGTTTTTTTTGGGTGTGGAGTTTGATAAGTTCGTTACAGATTTTGGATACTAGCCTTGTATCTGATAAGCCATTTGCAGATATCTTCTCCCATTCCATAGGCTGCCTTTTATTTCTGTTGATTGTTTCCTTGGCTGTGCAGAAGCTTTTTATCTTGATGAGGTCCCAATAGTTCATTTTTGCTTTTGTTTCCCTTACTTCTGGAGACATGTCTAGTAAGAAGTTTCTGTGGACGAATGAAAGAGGAGAGATCACAACCAACACTGCAGAAATAAATACAATAATAAGAGAATATTATAAGCAATTATATGCCAACAATTCGGGCAGTCTGGAAGAAACGAACAAATTCCTAGAAACTTACAAACTACCAAAACTGAAACAGGAGGAAGTAGAAAATTTTAACAGACCCATAAGCAGTAAAGAATTGGAATCATTAATCAAAACTCTCCCAACAAGCCAGAGTCTAGAGCTGGATGGCTTCCCAAGGGAGTTCTACCAAACATTCAAAGAAGAGTTAATACCTATTGTTTTGAAGCTGTTCCAAAAAATAGAAATGGAAAGGAAAACTTCCAAACTCATTCTATGAGGCCAGCATTCTCTTAATTCCAAAACCAAAGACCCCACTAAAAAGGAGAATTACAGACCAATTTCCCTGATGAAAATGCATGCAAAAATTCTCAACAAGATACTAGCAAATCAAATTCAACAATACATTAAAAGAATGACTCACCACAATCCAGTGGAATTTATTCTTGGGCTGCAGGGCTGGTTCAATATCTGCACATCAACCAATGTGATATATCACGTTAATGAAAAAAACTGATAAGTACCAGATGATCCTCTCCATAGATTCAGAAAAAGCATTTGACAAATTACAGCATCCTTTTTTGATAAAAGCCATCAAACTAGGGACAGAAGGAACATACCTCGAAATCATAAAGGCCATAGACAAAAGACCCACAGCTAATATCCTCAATAGGGAAAAACTGAGAACTTTCCCTCTAAGGCCAGGAACATGACAGGGATGTCCACTCTCACCATTGTTTTTCAGCATAGTGTTGGAAATCCTAGCCTTAGCAATCAGGCAACAAAAAGAAATAAAAGGCATCCAGATCAGCAAGGAAGAAGTCAAAACTTTCACTCTTCTAGATGACATGATACTCTATATGGAGAAGATGAAAGACCCCATCAAAAGACTGCTAGAACTGATACGTGAATTCAGCAAAGTTGCAGGATATAAAATCAATGTACAGAAATTAGTTGCATTTCTATACACCAATAATGAAAGCAGCAGAAAGAGAAATCAAGGAATCCATCCCAGTTACAACTGCACGAAAAACCATGAGATACCTAGGAATGAACCTAACCAAAGAGGTACAAGATCTTTATGCTGAAAACTATAGAAAGCTCATGAAAGAAATAGAAGACCGAAAGAAATGGAAAAACATTCCATACTCATGGATTTGGAAGAACAAATATTGTTAAAGTGTCTATACTACCCAAAGCAATCTACACATTCAATGCACTTCCTATCAAAATAACGCCAGCATTCTTCACAGAGCTAGAACAAACCATTCTAAAACCAGAAAAGACCCAAACAGCCAAAGTAATGTTGAAAAACAAAACCAAAGCTGGAGGCATCATAATTCTGGACTTCAAGATGTATTACAAAGCTGCCGTATGGTACTGCTACAAAAACAGGCACACAGATCAATGGAACAGAATTGAGAACCCAGAAATGGACTCACAAACCTATGACCAACTAATCTTTGATGAAGCAGGAAAGAATATCCAATGGGAAAAAAGAGTTTCTTTAGCAAGAGTTTCTTTAGCAACTTTCCCAGTTGGGAAAACTGGACAGTGACATACAGAAGAATGAACTTGAACCACTCTCTCACAGCATACACAAAAATAAACTCAAAATGAATGAAAGACCTAAATGTAAGACAGGAAGCCATCAAAATACTATTGGAGAAAGCAGGCAAAAACCTCTTTGACCTTGGCTGTAGCAACTTCTTACTAGAAACGCATCTTTTTTTTTTTTTTTTTAGAAACGTATCTTTTATCAGGATTTTTATTTTTTGATCATGTTAAAGTTTTCGTAAATGAGACTGCTGTGTGATTTTCTTGAGTTGCCTTAGCATTTTTAAGTGAGTGTAGCAGCTTTCTCTTCTTTCTGTTTTCCAAAACAATTTATATCAGGGATTTCTAGAAAATTCTAAATGTATTTTTCAGCTTGCAAGCAGTACTTTGAAAAGTATCCAGGAGATCAT
The DNA here is from genome assembly GCF_023721935.1 of Panthera uncia. Taxonomy (NCBI): domain Eukaryota; kingdom Metazoa; phylum Chordata; class Mammalia; order Carnivora; family Felidae; genus Panthera; species Panthera uncia. The sequence goes on along the minus strand of NW_026057577.1, from coordinate 54,497,228 downwards.
GAACTCCTCTGGGAAGTTGAAGGTGTTGGACACTGGTACCAGCGAATACCAGTCACCAGAGCATTACAGAGAGAAACGCTTAAAATTACTGGTAAGAATTACAGGTTTTCAGTTTGAACACGTGTCCAGCTTAAAAAAGTGCCTATTGATGTTTGTGTCTTACAGTCCAGAGTTATGGTATATTGTAATGCGACCTTTCTAGTAACAGACCCTCTTTTCTAAAGTTTGAATTTTTGTTATGTATTAACATTTGAGTTACTAATAATAAGGGAACCTAGAATAATAGCCCATAAGAATCTAACATTCTGGCAGGTATTGGTAGGTAAGAAGTAAACCCAGATATCAGCATAGAATAGGCATCAAGCGATCACAGGGTAATTCCCGATCTCATAGTCCTCCTAATAGTCACTTTCCTCACAGTCACTTTCCTCATAGTCACTAAATACAGGTAACTAATACTTTTTGTGATTTCAAGGTTTCATTGTAAGTTACTGATGAAGGAGATGTTCCACACCTAGATTTTCAACACACTCTGTTCAGGATGCTCTTCAGGGCTTTGGTGAAAATCAGTACAAACAGTGCTACAGTTAAAACCAAATACTGATTAGGTTACAATTTTTAAAATTCTTCTATACACAGCAGTTTCTCAAAATGAAGCCAAAAGACCCATGTCTGGAGAATATGGTCTTGCATCTGTTCCAGAATATGAAGCAGAAACTGAAGACAATCAGTCTAGTGAGATGCAGCTAACTGTAGGTACACTGTATGTTTATTGTAGGAAATGATTTTTCTGTTTCTTTAAACTAGATGCAGCTAATATTTGATTTTGTAAATGTTTCAGTTCATTCACCAAACTTGCGTAATTTTTACTGTGCTCATTTTCTTGGTATTTCCTGTTAATTGGTTACTAAGGACTTAATTTTCCTTGAAGAATAATTTGGAATACACACACACTAATACAAAGTAAAATAAAAATTTGTAATTCCACTACCCTAGATACAGCAACTGTGAACACTTTTGCATTTGTATTTCATATATATTACATGTATTTGTGTACATTTTTGTTTTCTGTTGTGCTGCTTCTGTTTTTCTCCATTAACATGGTATTGCAAGTATTTCCCATGGCATTACTGTTTAAAACATGATTGTTCAGTAGCAGCATACTATTCTAGTATATGGAAATATTATTGTTTATTTCTTTAACGTATTATATACTTAAGTTTTTTACATACATAAGTGGCCCAGCAGTGAACACATTTATACATGTATCTTTTTGCCTATGTAATGCTTTCCTTGCAGGGATAAATTTTTAGAAGTGATACTAGTTGTAGGTCAAAGGTTATGAAGTTACTTTGGAAAGTTTGAGGCATGGATGAATTTTTAGAAGTGATATTAGTTGTAGGTTAAAAGTTGTGAAGTTATTGTGGGAAGTTTGAGGCTATATATGCTACGTCTTTGTGGAATGTAGTGCACTTTGCAAATACTAGGTAACCTTTTAGGGACAAGTGCTTTGGGGAATTATTTGTGCCCTGTATTCCTGCCTTAATTAGCATGAGTGTTGACTGAACATTTTTGAAACATTTTTTGTTGTTTATATACTTATTTTGAGATAGAGGGAGAGCATGTGCTCAAGTGGGGAGGGACAGAGAGAGGGAGAGAATCCCAAACATGTTTCGTGTGGTCAGCGTGGGGCTCAGTCTCACAAACCATGAGACCACGACCTGAGCCGAGATCAGGAGTTGGATGCTTAACTGACTAAGCCACCTAGGTGCCCTGAAACATTTTTAAAGATAACATAAATAATATAATTACATATAAGGAGTTTTAATTTTTTCTACATTTGGAACTTCAAACTTCATGATAAGCCTGGGTTCGATTATATTGTGGTCCAGATTTCTCAGATATACTCAGATTTATGTACTGTTTATCAGACATAAAACCAGTCAGTGAATGTAGAAAAAGCTCTTCCTATGCAATGATTTACTTTAATAATAAGCCAAATACTTATAAATGTATGTATGTATACATTTTATGTCTGTTTTTCAGACATAAAACCAGTCAGTGAATGTAGAAAAAAATCTCTTCCTATACAATGATTTACTTTAATAATAAGCCAGATACTTATAAATGGGTTGTGTAAATGAGAATATATATTAAACCATATCATAAGGTTGGCAGCATAAATGGGATTTTCTTTGGTTTTAGAAATTCTTACTCAGATTACATTAAGATTTTAATTAGTTCAAGGAAAATATTTCTCACATTAAACTTTTTAATCTCTCTTTTTATCAGTAACCACATGGGAAAGTGGTCTTGTTTGTTTATTTGATCTACATTTTTTTAGCTTTATGGAGGTATAATTGACAAAAATTGTCCACATTTTGACAAGTTGTACACTTGATGTTTTGATATACACTGTGAAGTGATCAATACATGATTTATTCTTTAAGTGGTGATGGTATTTCTACTTGGTTTTTCCTATTTGGGGACATAAAACATTACATGTATTTCTCTTAGACTTTTTGTATCTTTTATTTATTGATCTTTATTTGTGTCTTTGTCTAGTTGAACTGCAGGTTTCTTGAAGACCGGATTTTTGTCTAGTCATCTGTCACAGTTTACCCTTGTTTGTGTCCTATCAATAGGCCTTAAAGTCTCTGTGCCTACTTTGTTGTAGGGTTTCAGCAAGTGTGTGATAAAAAATGAACAGTAGTTGGTCTAATAAAGTAGATGCTGTGGCAAGCACCGGATGTACAAAGATATGGTTCTTACAAGCATGGGAGGAAGTAGATGGTCCGTTATTGGAAACTGTTAAATAAGGAAATAAACCTCAGGATTACAATTGCCTTAATAGAGCATATAGCAAATGATTGAAGGTACATAGCAGAGTATGACTAATTCTGCCCAAGGAGTGGAATAGGTAAAGTAGCAACCAAGCTGACTTGGAAAGGGTAGGTGGGAGTTTTGTGCCAAAGGTTAGAGCTTTCCAAAGGCGAGCATGTAAAAAGGAGAGGTGTGAAAGAAAATGGCCTATTTGGTACGTAAGAGGCATTTGGTTTTGAAGAGGTTGAGAGTTTGTATTCTAGGCAGTGATAAACCATTAAATTTTTTTTGTTTGTTTTTGTTTTTAAAGTAAGAGAGTGAGCACAATTTGTGATATGGAAGCTTTTCTTTCATTAGATTGGAGGGAGTTACAGAGCATGTGGTTAGAACGAGGGATACCAGAGATGAGGCTATTGGACTAGTTCTCATTCAAGATGATAAAGGCATGAACTAAAGCTTTGGTAATACAAAGGAGGGGACAGTTTTGAGAGATTCATTAGAGTCAGAATTGACAGGCTTTGTGGTTCGCCAAATGAGGGTTAGGAAGTCATTACCCCCTCAGGTTTTTGGCTAGAATGGCTGACTGAATTATTATTGCCATTAACCAAGATAGAGAATAATGTTGGGAAAAGATAAGAGTTCAGTTTGGGACAGGTTGGTTCTGAAGTTGGTTGGACATACGTATTTTATTGAAAGAGAGCTTTGGAAATCAGGAAAGAGTTGGGGAGATTAAATTGTGTATTTGTTTTCATCAGCAAATAGATGTTGAAGTAAAGGTGGTAGATAGAATTACACAGGGAGAGCACATGGACAGAGAAGAGAAGGTAGTTGAGGACAGAACACTAGGAAACCCCTGTGTGTCGCATTGGAACATACTAGATGGCTTGGTTAAGTGCTCAGCCTCATAACCTGAGGCTATAACGTAGCCTTTTAATTTCTTAAGTAGGTATCCTTAATTGATGAATAGTACAAAAAGTACTACTTGAAAAATGTTTCAAAAGGTTTTCTTTGACACGGAGTGAAGTAGATTCATAGGGAGAAAAACTGATCTAAAAGTTTTGCCTTTAATCTGTATCTCTGTTTTAGATGGACTCTCTAAAAGATGCCTTTGCAAGTACTTCTGAAGGTAAGAAATTCAGCTGATTTACCAGTATGTCAGACACAAGAATTTAGGGGGAGGGGATGTCCCTTAGAGTAAATGAAGACTTACCTAAGATCTAGAGGTGAGGTTTTTGTTTTTTTTTGTTGTTGTTGTTTTTTTTTTAATTGTCCAGTTAGCCAACATACTGTGTAGTCTTGGCTTCAGGAGTAGATTCCCATGATTCATCACTTACATACAATATCCAGTGATCATCCTAACAAGTGCCCTCCTCAATGCCTTTCACCCATTTTCCCCTCTCCTCCAATCCCCCCATTAACCCTTAGTTTGTTCTCTGTATTTAAGAGTCACTTATGGTTTGCCTCCCTTTCTGTTTGTACCTTATTTTTCCTTCTCTTCCCCTATGGTCATCTGTTAAACTTAGAGCTGTGTTCTAATGCCACCACTACCACTGGTCTTGCTGTGTGAACAAAGCAAGCTATCACACCACCCTTTTCCTCATTTCCTTACCAGTAAAATCGGGAGAGTGATACCTACCTTATTTATTTCCCAAGATTATTGGGAGAGAATATAAATGAAAATGCAAAATATATTGCACAGCCCAGAGCAATATAGAAATGTGAGGAATGAATAACGCAAAGTTATTTCATAATTTAGAAAAAGACATGGGCATTGTTTCTTAGCCTGATATGAGAGAAAGAAATGTGTAATTGGGGGGGAATATATGTAAGCTAGCATAGTTCTTAAATTTCTGTGTAGTGTAACAGGTAATCCTTTCAAGACATAATGAATTAACTGTAGTTTTGCTGGTTTTTTCTCAGGTCATGATAAAACACCAGTTTCCACTCGTACTCGAAGTAGTCATCTAAAGCGGCCAAAGATTGGAAAGCGATTTCAGGATTCTGAATTTAGTAGTTCGCAAGGGGAAGATGAAAAGACTCCCCAGACTTCACCTACAGCTTCAATAAACAAGTACTGTTTATTTTACTCTCATTATTTGGTTATTCTTATTTTCATGTAATTAGTATTTAGTATTTAAGGTGGAGTCTATTATTACCTTGTTTGTGTACACATAACCTTGGTGTAAGAGTCTGTATTTGAATTCTTCTAAGGATTACTGATTACAGTTACCAGTGGTGTCACTTTGACATGTTACAGTGAGAAGTTGATAGTAAGAGAGTAAAATAAGCCACACATAACGTGTGAAAATCCCAGAGAATTTTCTAGTGATTATATTACCCCAAATGAGTCATTATCACCAGCTCTGCCAGTAGCTGTAGTTTTTTGTTTGTTTTGTTTTGTTTTGTTTTTAAAGTAGGCTCCACAGCCAGTGTGGAGCCCAACATGGGGTTTGAACTCAAGATGATGAGATCAAGAGTAGGAAGCTTAACCAGCTGAGCCACCAGGTGCCCCAGTAGCTGTAGTTTTTAGTAATGCTGAGGTTTAGTTTTTTTAAAAACCCTAAGTTTTATTTTATAACTGATTTATTTTACTGGGTTATTGGATGTAACGCAAGTTAGCGATAACCATAAGTGGTTAAGTTCAGTCAACCCCTCTAGGAACTTAATAGCCAGCTGAATCAACAGAACCCTCAGGTTAAAACTTTATCCTTTATCTTCCTTGGAATCATAAAGAAAGCAAGATTTCAAGTTTTTAGTAAAACTAGATTTTTGTCTTACTAGTTCTACCTGCTGTTTCTGAGTTAACCATTCATAATTTTGCCTTTTCATCTGTGAAATTATTTTACTCGAGTAGAAAATTCTGTACCTCTGCTGATTTCATTATGTAAATAATTTTAAATTGGAATAGTTGAGTAATGATGTAAATGGTTTATTTTTGTGAAAAATTTATGTTCAAGGCATATATAACTAAATATTTGAGGCTAGTCATTTGTGAAAAGGTAAGAGGTTAGATAATTACAGTTTTCTTAGCAGTATTTAGATGTAATACTTTTTTTAGAAGGGAACATAGCCGTGCATTTTAAATTGAACATCCCAGAATTATTGTGGAATTTTGCTTTTCTTTTTTTTTTTTTAATGTGCTAGTCAGTTTTACTGATTTTGAAGATACTGCAGTTTTTATATACTTGAGTGATTGTTCAACATTTTGCAGCTGTTTGGCTTTGCAGCACAGCAGTTCATACACTATTCTGTACAGAATTACCAGCAAGACTGATGTATTAATAGAAGGCACCATCATGCTTATTACATTACCAGAGAACAAAAACACAGTAAAGACCATTTTCACTGTACACAGTTTAAAGAGAGGAGGAAGGGGACGAGTAATGTGTTGGGCAGCCAGCCATCCCTGTACTGAAAAGGGGTAGGTGGAAAAATCTTAGATATGGAGCTACTAAATCTGGTCTAGTGTTCAAGACGATGGCATTTAAAGTTCTTCTTTTTGTTATTTGGTTCATAACTATGTTCCTTCTGGAATATACTTGTAGTCTTGCTAAGGTTTATGTGTACACACGCTGGTCACAGCAAGCAGATAAAATGCCCTCATCACTTCACAGACTATTCTCTCCTGGAAAAAGAGAGGAAAGATTTTTTTCCCCCTGTTGCCTCCTGTTGCAGATGTCCATGTTAATGAAGTCAGAGTGAGCATCAGTGCCTTTTGATGAGTGCGTAACAAGTTTCTGTTCGGTTGTATTTTTGGGGGGAGCCAAGAAAAAAGACAAGATTCTCCAGTTGCACAAATTGCATTGTTTGTGTTTCCAACATTAATAGGCAGAAACAGTAACACTTAAGATGTGCAGCAGAGGGTTTTTTTTGACTCAGAGGACCTGAATTCAGTTGGTCATGTCCTGTTAAGTTCATTTTGTTGTAGATAGTTTAAGATACGGTCATTTCTCAGCCCTTAATTCTCCAAGTCTAGATTTATAAATTAATAGTGTGAATCCTATTATGGAATTGGGGAAATAATGTCCACCTCAGTTTAACTGATAGAGGATGCTTTTCACATCAAAAAATGATCAAAAAGGCCGTCACATTCCAAAGCCAAAGAAAAAGAAAAATTAACAAGAATGCAAACATGATGCATAACGTACCACTGCTAAGACTGGCAACGGGAGCTTCTGTGATGTTGTCCTGTGAAGCAGCTTTCCATTTGCCTGGTTCCTCCTCCAGAGCCTAGTTTCTGTGCCATGCCACCTCTTGGAGGAGGTCCTCTTCCAACTTGGTCATGCATCATTCCACCACCCACTATTCCATGTGGACCACCAGGACCTCGATCATTGCACCTAATATCCCTGCGATCATAACTGCCACCTCTGGTTTCTTGCTCTCTTGCAGCTCTTGTTTTTTTTCCTCTTCCACATTTAAATGTACTTCCCCTCAAAACAGAATTGGTTTTGCAATTACGATTCTCTGAACTGGTTCAGAGTCATCAAAACCCACAAAGTTTGGAAGCTTTCTCCCAAAACCCTTGGTATTGATGCGCAGTTCCACAGCGTTTACAAAACTCATGAAGAACTTTAAGTTCATTTTCATCAATATCATGTGGGAGGTTATCAACAGAAATTTGATGACTGTGTGGATAGCAAATTATTCTACAGTTGTCAGATTCACTCTGTTCAGCATCTCTCTGCCTGGTCTTGGTCCTCTAGGAGGGAGACCAAGGTTGTACCTCTAGAGTCGTTGTTCATGCACGCAACGTGGCTGAGACTGAACTTCTGGTTTAGCTTCAACTCGTGGCTTTGATGGTTCCTGTGGCAGAGACACAGGTTCAGCAAGGAGGAGGAGAAGTAGACTTCTCCTCTAATTCTTCTACGTTCTTCTCTTGCACTTGTGGCTTTAGTTCTTCAGTCTTTGTTTCAGATTCTGGCTCAAGTTCATGAGAGGACTCTTCCAAAGGCTCCTCTCTGCCATTAGCCACGGGCTGAGCTTCATAGTAACCGCTATCAGCATTTTCTTGTACAGGTTCTGGGGATGGTTGCCTTTCTTCTTGTTTCTCTTTTTACCTCATCTCCTGATCCTTCATTGAGTTCTGATTCAGAATCACCAAATAGTTCATCTGTATAACGAAACACATCATTGTGAACATAAACTTACTTGGAACAGATCCTTCAGAAGCCGGATCCAAGGTCTGTATAAACTTCCTCTCTGGCTGTCCTCTGTTAGATAGCCAACCCGTGACCTGGACGGCTACTCAATCTCAAGGTTGCATGAGCATCCACGTGATGAATTTTAGTATGATACTCACTGAAGTTCAGAGATAATACTTTGTGTTGTGTATCATTTTGGCCATAAGCAGCCTCCTGGGGTTTCTGCTAGCATGTACTCCAGCATGAACATAGGAAGAATTCCTTCCGTAAAACCTGCATAAATATTCTGGAGCTTTATGCTGCAAAGTATAATCCTACCTCACAAACTCCCACCCTATGAGCAGCAGACTGGGCTTCTCTGTAACCATTTCTTGGCTGCACCATGTCAAATGCTCCAACCAACAGTGGTGGCAGGTACGACGTGTGGAGGTCGACAGGAGAGTCGCCGAGGACCAGCTGCAGTGGATACTACTCACTAGCTGCCTCCTCTTTCCTACAGACCTGAAACCTCAGAAGCCGGAGAGCTGCGAGCTTGTTTCCCTTACAACTACTTCTTCCTGGGCCAAATTTTGCTTTTTATAAATGGGTAGAGAGTAAGAGAAGGATTTAGCTTACATGCTTGAGGAGATGGTGACGTTACCACTCAAACTGGAGAACAAGGTAGGAAAGAACCTAAGTTTGTAAGAAGAGGAGACTGCCTTTGGACCAGAAGTTGTTGACTGAACAACACTTAGTTGATTCTTTAAAGTGTTACTTGATTAACAGACTCCTGAAAGTTTATATTCATCCTTAATAAAACAAGTAAGAATTTTTTTCTTTTCTAGATTGGAGTCTACTGTACGTACATCAGAGAGCTCAGAAGAATTCCTGGAAGAAGAACCCGAACAAAGTGTGATTGAATTTGAGGACGAAAGTAGTGATAAGGATGCTCGGCCTGCACCAGAAACCCAGGCACGTCTGGAAAAGCAAGATGGTGAAAAGGTATGAGATCCTGCTTATCAAATAAAGTGAATGAAAGTAAACTAAATTTTAACTTTCTTAATCATATATCGTTAGAAAAATATGATGATACATTTTAGAGTGGTAGTAGAAATTGTATTTAATGCTAAAAAGCATCTACCTATACTAAACAAGGTCCAGTACTAGAGTTGGGAAGAGGATAAAGTTGCAAATATCATTTTGTATTTCAAAGTGAATTTTTAAAAGTTTGACTTACAACAAAGATAAAATAGAGGATGTTTAGGTAATAAGATGCCTCAGTATTTTTAAAATACAAAATTTGAGAAATTAAACATATTTAAGAAGTGACACAAATCATAGGACTGTAAGGTCTACCTTGTAGAACCAGTTACAGTGCCTTAAGGTCCACAGCCCTCAGTTGTACCTGTATTTTGGCTAGAAGGATAAGATTCATCATCAAAACCAAAAATTATAGATAGATATATACGTATATATATTTGTATATATACGTATATATATAGTATCTATATGTGTGTATATATTTATATATATATATATATACACACATACATATACATATATATATGTGTGTATATATTTATATATTTTGACTATAATTTATTACATATTCCTGGATAAATAACTTCATTTTTTTAAACATGAGAAAACTTTATCTGGCCTGATTTCTATAGTTCCTCAAGTGTTTATCCTTATCTTTTTGATTCTCCCGTTTCTTCCTATTCTTGTTTTTTTCTTTCTTTCTTTTTTTTTTTTTAAGTTTTATTTATTTTGAGAGAGACAGAGACTGTGCGAGTGGGGTAGGAACAGAGAGAGAGGGAGACAGAATCCCAAGCAGACTCCCCGCTGTCTGCACAGAGCCTGACGTGAGACCCAAACCCCCAAAACCATGAGATCATGATCTGAGCCAAAACCTAAAGTCGGACACTTAACCCACTGAGACACCCAGGCACCCCTTTTCTTTTTTTTCAGTATTTTCAACTTTTGGTTCTCTAGAGATCCCTTATTTCTTCTTTCATACATGCTTAAGTTTCTTTACAAATCTTTTACCTGTTTGCCAAGTCTAGCCAGCACCTTAATAAGTGAAACTACATTACCATTTTTATTTTAATTTAAAAATACTTATTTTTGAGAGAAATATAGTGTGAGCAGGGAGAGGCAGAGAGAGAGGGAGACACAGAATCTGAAGCAGGCTCCAGGCTCTGAGCTTGTCAGCACAGAGCCCGATGCGGGGCTCCAACTTAGCAGCCTTGAGATCATGACCTGAGCCTAAGTTGGACACTCAACCAACTTAGCCACCCAGGCACCCCCACCAATTTTATTTTCTTAACTTACTCCACTTTAGCTCCTGCCTCCTCTATTTCATGAAACTATATTTTTATTTTTTATTAAAAAAAAAAGTTTATTTGAGAGAGATTGATTGGGGGAGGGATAGAGAGGAGGAGATAGTGAATACCAAGCAGGCTCTGTGCGGGGCTTGGAGCACAATGCAAAGCCCAGTGCGGGGCTTGAACCCACGAACTGTAAGATCATGACCTGAGCTGAAATCAGTTGCTTAACCAACTTAGCCACCCAGGAGCCCCAGTGAAACTGTGTTTTTAAATGACATTTTCTTCTTGTGTTGTAGGACATTTGGACAGTAAAGCACATGTTTAAAAAGGGGATTTATGCACATCCAGACGTTTATGAGAATATATATTTGTGGTCTTGTTCTCTTAAAAACTTAATGATTAGGGGCGCCTGGGTGGCTCAGTTGGTTGAGCTTCCAACTCTTGATTTCAGCGCAGGTCATATAATCCCAGGATGGTGGAATCAAGCGCCATGTTGGGCTCTGTGCTGAGCATGGAGCCTGCTTGGGATTCTCTCGCTCTTGTTCTCTGCCCCTCCCCCCACTCGTGATTGCTCTCACTCTCTTTCTCTTAAAAAAAAAATATCCTTAAGATTATACTGTACGTACTTCATGTAACCAGTTTCATTTGTCCAGCAATACACTGTGCACACATAGTCTTGTAGGTCACCAGTGACACTTAGTGACTTTCTGTACCTAGATCGATTACTGTGACTTCTTCAATATTCTCTAGTCCCGTGTAATGTAGGCCTTATAACACTACTGTATTTTGGTTTCTTGGTTTTTCCTATCTCTGAAGTTTTGTTTTGCTTTATTTATTACTTAGCTATTCTGCTTCCTTTTTTCCCCTTTATTTGTGGACATTCTGGAAGATTCAGTTCTTGACTTGTTGCTCTTTGGTTCATGTTCTCTCCTTTGAAAATGCATCCAATCCAGTGGTTGAACTCTCATCTCTGTGGGGATGACTAGTAACTCTAGACTTTGAATATTGATTCAGACTGTAATGCTTCAATATTGCTTGTCTCCTGAATATTTTTATGTAGACAGATGTCTTTTATCTTCTTAAATTCAACATAATCTTTATCCTTTCTTATTATTTCTGTATTGGGCCTTTTTTCCTGTAATTTTTTTTTTTTTTATCTTCCATTCTGTTCCCAAACTGAAAACTTGAGGGACAGATTTCTCTCTTCTGCTGCTTCTCACTTTTAGTTACCAACATTCTGTTTTTTTTTTTTTAAGCGTTTGCTATGTTTTTCTCAATTTTTTCTTTCAACATTTTTTCCTATCTTAGTTGATCATTTTATGAACTTTATTGTAAATACCTTCTGTGTGCAGTCTATTTTCCATATATTGTCTGGTCAGATAAAATTTTTCTAAGTCCTGATTTCAGTATCCCTATGATTGTAGGGATCCTACATAATTCAGACAGATCTATTTCTGAACACTTGAGTGCATCAGTTTTCTAAGTTTTAAAATGGTAATCAAACGTCCTCTATTAGAATCTCACTAAGATTCATTAGAACTACTAAACATTACATAGAAATATTTTGTGTTGATAAACATTGGAAGAATTTCATAATTGGAGGGCTTGTGTCATCAGCTCACTGATATTTCCGTATTTAATGTGATGTAAGGAGCAGGATTGTTCAAAAAGTGAGCCAGAGTTGACTGGAAAGTTGACTGGAAAATGAACTCAGATCGAGGGCTATTTTCTTCCAGCAAGAAGCTGTGTCCAAACTGAGCTTCCTCCAAGACTGGCAGTGCTTTCTCCCCTTGGTAGGGTAAACCGTAACTTCCCACAGGCCCCAAAGATGTCAAGTGCTGACCAAGTGTTGTGTAAAGAGCTGGCATCAGCTCTAGTCTCTGGTGCCTTTTTACTGAAAAGGTGCCCATCAGGCTGGCCCTATAAAAAGGAAGAACAAGAAGGGAACAGGGTTTCTTCACTGCATCTCAGACCTGCGCTGTGTCTGCAGAGCATCCTGGTCTGTCTGCTGTCTCCATGAGAACAGGGGGAGTTTGGGTTACTTGTGCATTTTTACCGACCCTGCCTGAGAAGTTTGTCTTTTCCTCAGACTAATTCCTTAACTCATGTCCTATAATGTGGTAAAACTTTATCTTGAGTCCTGGTGCATGACAGGTGGAGACTGGGAACGGACTCTCCTTGCATGACAAATAATAAGTTACCTTAAAATTGTATCCTGACTTACTTTTTCCCCCCATTCATGTAGGAATCTGAATTAGAGCCTCTGAATGGTGAGATAATGGATGATACTCTGAAGGCCTCACTTACGACTGAAGAGGAGGACTCCGCTAGTGAAGTTTTAGATGAAGAAACAAAATTGCAGTCTTTTAATTCCAGTGAAGACTCTGCAACTCTTGTTCCAGTGGTGGCAGAATCTTCAAAACCTCCTGAGACTGTTGCACAGGATAAGGTAAGAGGGAGATAATTTCTTACAGTCCACCTGTTCCAGTGTTGGTGACGTGGAAGGGGCATTGCAGTGGATATATTTTCCTCCACTTAATATATATAGTCCTTCAGGAAAATTAATTATATATTATCACACTACATTAGGTATTTTAAAATAATGCAATCCGTAACGTTCCATAAATTCTAATCTTTGTAACCTTATTCATACATATGTGACTTACGTTAACAAAATGAATTTTTTATTTTATATTTTACTTATTTTAAGTAAATTTATTTTGAGAGAGAGAGAATGAGCAGAGTAGGGGCAGAGGGAGAGGGAGAAAGAATCCCAAGCGGGCTCTGTGCTGTCAGAGCAGTCCCGACATGGGACTCATTCTCAGGAACTAAACCGTGAGATCGTGACCGGAGTCGAAATCAAGAGTCGGACACTTAACCAACTGAGGCACCCAGGTGCCCTGCAATGAGTTTTGTTTGTAGATTTAGAGAAATGCTTAGAAAAACAGATAAAACATAGTTTACCAAATACTTGAATACCTGTTGCTTATGTAGTCTTTGACCATTTTAACACGTTTTAACTGGGGAGAGAGATTAGATGAGTGGGGAAAACCTGATGGAATATTTTAAAAGGAGTTTCATTTTTACTTTTGAATGTTCCAGTTTAAGGCTGAACAACTATTGTATGGCATTATTTTATTAGTGTTTCACTAAATAAATGAATAAAATTTCCATTGCCCTTCCCTTTCATCTAGTGAAGTCATAGTCAAACTTAGTGGGATGGCCCAGTGTCACACTCCAGAGGACTCTTGCTTGTGGCTCAAGTAAGAGCAAGACACCAAGAAGTTTTAGTTCATTGATGGTTTTAAAGAAACTTCATAGGAAGTTTAAAATGTCCGAAGTACCTTTATTATGTCTTTAAAGGAGGAGTCAAATGATCACATCAGTTTTGAAAAAATTGACTTGTGTTCAGAGTATGCACACCTGATTAATGAAAGTGACTGAGTACTGAATTCTTTAAAATGCAGTTCATTGTCACTGAATATTAGTGTCTGCGAATAATTTATGTAAGAACTGTACTGCAAAGGTTTGTTCACCAGGTGTTTTATTTTTAGACCTCACATATAACTGACTCAGAAATGTTGCTAGACGAAGGCCCATCTGATGAAAAAGGGCACACTGAAGAGAAACTACCACTAGTTTCCAGAAAGAAAGCCCATTTTGGGAGTTCAGACAATGTTGGTACTGTCCCAAATGAAGAACGATCTGACAGTGGTTTTCCAAACTCTGTGATAGCTGAATTTTCTGAGGAGTCCATCTCTGAAAATTTATCGCCCAATACTACTTCTTCATTGGAAGACCAGGGTGAGGAGGGGGTACCTGAGCCCCAAGAAACATCTACAGCTCTTCCCCAGAGTTCTTTGATAGAGGTTGAACTTGAAGATGTGCCATTTGCACAGAACGCGGGACAGAAGAACCAGTCAGAGGAACAGTCTGAAGCGTCTTCGGAGCAACTGGATCAGTTTACACAGTCAGCAGAGAAAACTGTGGATAGCAGCTCAGAGGAGATAGAGGTGGAGGTGCCTGTGGTCGACAGGCGGAATTTAAGAAGGAAGGCCAAAGGGCATAAAGGACCTGCTAAGAAGAAAGCAAAGCTGACATGAGTCAAGAAGAAATGCAGATGCTAGAACCCTCTTCTTTGTAACATAATTGTTGTTTTTAAAATATGGTAATAAATGGCATGGGGCACAGGGCAAAAATTCTAAAATTTTACTTTGAACTTATTTATGATGCCAGTTTTCCCTCCCCCTTAGGACCTAGGATTCACCCTTCTTTTTAATTTTTCAGGCTGTTTGGTGTAAGTACAATTTTTTATTTTTATTAACCATGTTTCGATTTGGGGAAACCAGATCATACTATATTTTCTTTAACAATTGGGACACCTGACCATTAGTATTTCAGAAAATATAAATTAAGCTGAAAGTAGTAGGCTTTCCATTACTTGTAAGGATCACAGAAATCTTTTATACTATGGATTTTAATAGTAAACTTGGTGAAGGTTCCGGAAGTTTTATCTTAAAAAATCAAAACTAATCATTTTTTAAAAGGTAGGCATGTCAAAACAAAAACGTCAGTACGTGAAAATATACTTCAACTAAATGACAGCACAAATACAGAAGTTTATGGTGAAGGGTTTATGAAGGTGGTATTTTGGCCTCCTGATTCGTAGCTGTGTAGATGCTGTTTCCTCCTTTGACTTGTGTCTGAGGAAAGGTACAAAATCTGTTTCCAATTCCATCTTTACAACATCTTATACTAACAATACTGCTAGGGACTTAACTTCGGCATGTCGGCACTCATGATTATATACATTTCATTTGAAGCTGGGGACTATACTTTTGTCCTCATCCAATTAACATGTATACTTCAGAAGTGTGAGAACCTTTCCTAAGGCTTCTCCTTGATTCTGCCACTGCCTTTACTCTAGAGTTGTATATTCTCCTTAGCTTTTGTCCACTTCCGTAACTCAAGAGAGTGATTCCTACCAAAAGGTCTGCCTGCCTGTCTGCCAGCTTATATCCTTGGCATCCACACCTGGGTAGATTTGGACCATGCCCCCACCACCTTAGATCCAGATGACAAGAATAAATCTGCCTAGGGAGCTACAGTTAAAAGCTTATATCAAATTGGAGGCTTTGGGTGTTGCTCTGGTCTTGCTCACTCTTAATTTGTTCTTGAGGACAGGTTACAAGCTAGCCTGTATATATACATTGTTACTGTAGCAAAGGCTTTTGCCTAGGAAAATTAAAAAAAAAAATTCTCATTAAGTATTAGGTGTGCTCAGATTTGCGCTTCTTGTGGAGAATGCTTTGAGACCATTTAGATTGTTTTTAAAACAGAATTGGTCTTTACATGGAAAAAAAACGTTAAGTCTTTCTGCCGTTATCTGAGGTGCTAAGGATTGATGTTGAATGCTTTATCCTAGTCTATGGTCAGGTGAGGTCATTAAATTTTATTTTGAGATACTGATATTTTAGATCTAATAAGCTAATTGTTTAAGCAGGTAAAATGACAGTAAATTTTGAATGCTTGTATCCCCTACATTTTCCTTCGTTACTGCTCAGAGGCAAGCCAGATGACTTTACTCCAGATGAAAAATTAAAGCACTTTGGCCATTTGTTTTCTGAACAAATGCTGATTAGTCGAAAAAATAAGTATGACTGGTACTAGTACTAGTGTATCTATCATGTTGATGCCGTTTTATAGATTTTGTGAGAAACTTTACTACCACAATTAGGGAAATAAAGATTGGAAGATTTAGTAAATTCTTAACCTTTCCATTTTTAATTTCTTACAATAGATTTAAAAACCTAACACTTAGATATTTTACTTTTTTACTTGGACTGTTCATTATTCTCGGGTATAGTTTAAGAAATTTGAGCTGACAACTCTTGATAGGTGAATATATAGTTGCTGAGTTCACAAAATAATCAGTTATTCGTGTGTAAGTGAGGACTAACAGTATACACTCACCTTGTTAAACTTGTTTGGTTTATTCTTAAACAGTAAGAGCATTTTCAGCAACTGCAGAACTTTTTGCTTAGCATACCAGAAAACTTTTGATACATATTATCTCTGACAGAGAATGTTATTTTGGGGGTTTGTAGATGGTAGAGAAAGTGAGGTCACGTAGAAAAACCTTACTGTCATGGTAACATGTTCGTGTCCAGTAAATGAGTTCTGTACTCAGTGAGTATAGAATTGATAACAAAATTTGTCCTCAATAAGGAATCTGAATAAAACGAATCAGATACCTAGTTTTTGCCAAGGCATTGGAAAAACTTCAGAATTAGAGAGGACTGAAATCTGATTTCAGCCAGCCAGTCTAGTTGTTGAGTGTCTAGTCACATGCTATAGTCCTTTGTGGACTGCTTTTTTCTGTTTAGAAGTTTTATTTCTGGAAAAGATTTCACTTCAGTTTGTGTAAATACTTATATATTTCCTTATGTAATATAAAACATAAATATTAGCAAAATTTTAGTTCTGCTTTCAAGTTTAAATTCTCCAGTTGCTAGACATCACAGAAATATATTTAAGAATTTATTATAAAGCTCCTCTACAACTTTTAAAGGTGAGAGGATCTATTATGATTTTTTATAAAATCAAATAGCATGACAGAATGTCAGTCTTCTACTTAAAATGTCTATATTCATGGTGTTTCCATTCACTGCAGAATGAACATGGCAAGGTAACAATTACTGGTGATCAATGGTTCACTTTTAGCTGACCACCAGGACACTACCTAAAATTGTTTCAGTGACTTTAGAAAATTATCTTGAAGGTTTATGATTACATCAAACTGAGTCTTAACGTAGTATCTGAATACCTGCTATTAAGTACTGCTTTACCGTTAGGGATTACCTTCTAAGGTTTGGTCACACCAGCAAACTGATACAGATCTTAATGTAAATAAAGAATTTATACTAACATTACCCATCTGTGTAATAGCATTTTAGAAATTTCTGCCTTGTATGTCCACTAGTGGCTAATCTGATGTTAGGGTGTTAGCCAGTCTTTCATGAGTGTTATTAGTTACAAATGTTAGGCTTCTGTTGGTATATTTAATATCAAGCTTTCTTTGTACATGATAGTTAATTTGCTTATTTTGGGTTCTAAAAGATAAGCAGACCTTAGTTCTGTAGTATTGTGCTTACCTTTAACCTTTTTTTCCCCCCACCTTCCAAAACATAGTCATTCACACATTCCCCATTTCTATTAGTGGCAAAAATCAGTCGTTAAAATCTTAATTGTTAAGAAAAGTTCAGCTTCTGTCATCCTAAAGTAATTGTATCATACTGGATAGTCATTCCCAAGGAAATAGGCTTTCTTTTCCTAAGTGTGTATGTGTTCTAAAACTTCTATGTTTACAGTATTTAGGAAAGATGTTACGTTATTTAGAAGAGCAAGTCTTACTGAGGTACTCATGTTTGTTTTCTTGGTAGTTTTTTTTGTTTTGTTTTTTAAGTTTTAATAGTAGTATGTTTTGTGATCGTTTCCTGGCCTGTGTTTTGATAACTGAATTTGTTTAGACATAAAATAATTTTGTTAAAGGCACAATTAATCACATTGGTTGTACTTTCAAGACAGACTTTAAAAATAAACAATTTAAAACCATTAACGTGATTATAGATTAATGTGATATTACACCTTAAAAGCTCAGAGCTACAAACATTCACATCACAAGAGCACTTTGACTAAGTTACAAAACCTGAAACATTATCTTTTTTGTATCATTCAAGTTAACTGCAAACAAATTGCTCATAAAGAGCATCAGTGCAGTGTTTTTAAAACTTTTACCTGGAATTACTTACATTTTTAACCCTGTTAAATATATGAAAGTATAAACATTTTAGTGTATTTTTTTCCATATAGTTTGAGTAGAAAATACAGTTCCTAGTAGATAGAAGTATACATGACTGAGAGGAAGAAAAAATGTGTAAAATACAAAACTAGAGGTGAAAAGATTTTTCTGAACTCTATTTACTGTAGTGTGCCTTCTCTCCTGTACTTTAAATACCTTATAAACAAAGGTTACCAGGGGTTAACACTACCTTTCTTAGGATTAATGAAGAAAAAAGACTTCAGGTAAGGTCTCAGAAATGACAGTTTCCTAGCATAGGCTTTAGTTTTAAGTGTGCACGAACCTTTATGATAAAAGGTGTTTTCAACTATATTAATTTTTCCAGTAACAAAAAATCTGCATTGCTGAGTATCCACTTCTTAATGCAGATACAGACCAAGATACTTCTACAATTGCTTTTTTAAATCTTTTTTAAATGTATTTTTAAATCTTTATTTTGAGAGAGAGAGAGGGAGAGGGGCAGAGAAAAGACATAGGATCCCAAGCAGGCTCTGCACTGTCAGCACAGAGTGCTGAGTAAGCTACCCAGCTCCTCTATAATTGCTTTTTAAAACATTATTCAGATTTATGAATGCCTAAATGCTCAACAGACTAAAAAATAAAGACCAATTTGTAAATAAGCCTATTTTAATGTTTCTTACAATAGAATAAATAGTTCTCTTGAAGGCTGCAGATATGTAAGGCTGTTGGGCAGTATTTGGAGAACCACCACAGAAACGGTGTCTTCTTAACGGGTGAGTAGTCTTCAGTAATTGTCAAGAGTTACTTGTCTGAAAGTGCTGTCAAACCAGCAAGACTGCATTTATGCATCCATCGTTTTCAGGATTGTTGGTAACCTGGGCATATTTTCCTGAAGAAAACAACGTGGGAAAAAGGAGAGATTTAGCTAATAAAAATTAACTTTGCCCAAAATATTTCTAATGGACACTTTTAAGAAAGAAAAAAATAAACGATAGTAGGATCAATGAGATTTTACAAAATCACTCAAAATCAAACAAGTTCTGGAGGCAATTTTTACATACTGTTGTTACACTTCTACAAATAGTAGTCAGCTCCATTCTGTTAGTACGTTGTATTAACAAGCCCTTGTGGATTTACCTGAGCATTGTTGCTTTTCCACACACTTTTCTTACTAGAAAATGCAGTAAGTTTTCATTAAGTTTCAAGTTAATCTAGCAACCAATTTTAAAACTGATGTCTGCCAATATGAAGTAGGAGTTAATGACTCATATAAAGACTCAATCAAGAAGTCAGAGTGTACTCTTCAATTTTGAAGAACATTAAAGCTTACCTGGACACTAAAAGCAGAAAACCAAGAAAACGAGGCATGGCATCTTTCTGTTTTTTAATTATTATTGAAATAGTGTGGCTATGTGTTTGATGTAGGTCTCCCTTCCCCCATTCCTGGGGGAATTGTAATTCCTTCCAATATGTTACTTATAATTGTAACTTTCCATCTGCTTCTTTCATAGTTTCTCTTAAAACAGCCATAAATCTAAAAATCTAGTACACTTTATAAACTGATATCAATAATCCAAACTAAAAAGAATCACATTCATAACTATTGTGTCTACAGAAGTATTTTTCATAAGTTTAAGTCTGATTTACATCATTTTTACTTATCCAGCAATTCTGCATTAAAATTTGCTTACACACTTCCTACCAACTTAAAAATTTCAATTTTAGGGTTATAATAGCAGCAGCCCCATATTCACAACTTTACTTACCCCAAATAACCTTGCCTCCTTGTGTCACAAGGCCCAACTCACTCACGTTCACTTCAATGACAGTACCTTTGGTAATAACACCCAAAGACGTATATAGTGGGGATGAGGGATTCTTTTTTACACCAAGTATTGGCAGGCAAAAGGTGGCTTTCAATTCAGGATGTGTTACATGGGCCTTTTTGAAACGTAAGCCCTAATAAGTCAAACACAAAAACGTTACGAGTCTAAAATGTTAACGATGAGCAATCATCTGCTTTTCCAATGGTCTTCCCCAACAAAAATCCTCATGGATTGAACAATGTCAAATCTTAAGGCATCAATTAAATATTTATAAATTCTACAGACTACAAACCTGATAAATACATGGGGGAAAAACTCCAAACACATACTCCTGGAGTTGTTACCATGGAGCTTTACCTAGCATCATACTCAGATTTTCCTCTGTAGTTACGTACATTTACTGAGAACTTGCTATATGCCAGGCACTGTGCTGAAGTGTACAAATGGCTCATTTAAGCATTATAACCTTACAACTCCCATTTTTTTTTTTAATTTTTTTTTTTACGTTTATTTATTTTTGAGATAGAGACAGAGCATGAATGGGGGAGGGTCAGAGAGAGGGAGACACAGAATCTGAAACAGGCTCCAGGCTCTGAGCTGTCAGCACAGAGCCTGACGCGGGGCTCGAACTCACAGACCGCGAGATCATGACCTGAGCTGAAGTCGGCCGCCCAACCGACTGAGCCACCCAGGCGCCCCCTTTTTTTTTTTTTTTTTTATAACATAAGGATTGACATGTGAAATGACTTGTTCCCCAGGTTAAATGGCATGTCTCTATATACCTTAGCTATTTTACATGATGAAAAAGGTGGGGTGGACTGTCAGCTTTTCATTGATGGTAATACTGGTCAAAGACTGGAGAAAGCCCAGACATCTTTTACAGAGACCACAGTCACTCAGTCACCTAGATATGGCCTCTTGGGGTGTAGCACTTTAGAATCCACAACACTCTGCAGTCTCTTAAATTTGATTTTTCCACGTATGGGGTAAGGGTACATCAAGTACTTAGTAATGGACTCTTTAATGAAGCTTGTAATAAACTTACACAGTTGGGAATGCCCTTTGACTAATGCACCATAAGAGACTTACCTGTCAAGCTACAGAAAGCCTAGAACAACATGACCAGTATATTCTCTCCCTACAGAACTGATAAAGTTACCAAACTAGATTTAAGAGATTATGAATATGAAATCAAAATAAGAGGCATCCATGATACAATCCAGGGACGGGTCAAGGTTTTCTGTAAAGGGATAGTGAACATTTTAGGTTTTGCAGGCCATATGGTCTCTCCTGCAACTACTCAAAAGTCTTCAGGAAAACACAGCCATAGACATTATGTAAATGAAAGGGCACAGCTGTGTTTTGACAGAAATTTACAGAAACAGACTGTTTGACAACATTTTAATCCGTTAAAAATTATTCAGGTTGAGAAACGGGAACACTGCCAACCTTCCTCTGATTGTTTTTCTAAGCAGGTTAGATATCCAGTGGGGAGAGTAATTCAGTCTGTTTAAAGGGATTTTGCAAAAATACACAGCTGACCCACAAAAACAGGTTTGAATTGCACAAGTCCACTTACATGAAGACTTTTTTTTGATATTTATTTTTCCTTAATGATATTAACATTTTTTTTTTTCTTTAAGTAGCCTTCATGCCTAGTGCAGAGTCCAATGTGGGGCTTGAACTCAACCCTGAGATCAAGACCTGAGCTGTGATCAAGAGTCAGATGCATAATTGACTGAACCACCCAAGTGCCCCTTTTTTTCTGGTGCCCCTTTTTCTTTAGCTTTAAGAATACAGTATATGATACACTTAACATACAAAATATGTGTTAATCGACAGTTGATGCCATCAGTAAGGCTTCCAGCAACAGTCTATTAGTTTAGTTTTTGAGGAGTCAAAAGTTATATGTGGATTTTCAGCTGTGCAGGTGGTGGGCATCCCTAACCCAAGTTGTTCAAGGGTCAACCATATGTTCAATTACATCTTGGGAAAGGGGACGAGACTGGTTTTGACCATTGGTGTCAAAGGAAATTAAAGTCCCACTCTTATATTAAATTCTTTTTCCAGTGATTACATACTGTTTTCAAAAGCATTAATTGCCCTAATAAATAGGATTTGCTTCTTGAAAAAAACTGTCCCTACTGAAGTTTTTGAACTGTTCTTAAATATAACAAGTGTCAGGTATATAGATTACTTGCTGAATGAGTAAAATGACTTCATGTGGAAAATGAAGATTCTAATATGCCATTTATTTAAAAATCAGGATCCACTGACACTGTAATGAAAACTACTTTTCATCTCGTTTCTTATGAAGACAACATTCTTGACAGTACAGGAAAATTCCTAAGCCATCCCTGTCAATAACTTAAAATAGCAAAAACAGCCTAAAAAATGTCTTTCAATCTCTTTTCATATCAATTTCAGGAAATTCTACTTTACCCAATTTAACACAGCAACGAATATTTAGTCCATCCCACTCTTCAAGGGACTTACCATTGGCCTAATGAATCTTTCATATTTAGGTGGTTTTCGAGTAAAGCCATCTCCAACAAAGCAGACTTTTGTAACCATCCTCTTCCATGCTTTCTTCTTTCTCTTTCCTGTTCGAATAACTTTTAATACTTCTGTTTCTCCCTGGGCACGAACTTTGGGCAAAGGGACTTCCCATTTTCCCTAAAAACAGACCATCATTTAAATTTGTTAGTAAACGGCAATGAGAATGAAAAATGAAATTTTTTTCCTAAACCAACAAGATTTTGGCTCAACTGTTCCTAGAGGTCTGTACTGTCTCCTCACAAGCCCCGAATTAATTGGAACTAATGAAGTTTCATATTATGAACACATTAAATAAAATGGTTTGCTTAAGCTAAAAATCTTAATGGCTTGTTATGGATGAAAAATGCCACCTGTAATAAGTCAGTGACTTCTTGACACTATATGTGCTGACTACCAAATAGTTCATATGTAAAATTAGAAGACTGTTTCCACCTCTTAATATATCTATTTTTACCTCAAGTGAACGGTTAGATTTTATTACTAGTAAGGCAAAATCATCACCACATACTTTGAACCTCCCTAGAATGCAAATTGTTTGAAAAAAGTGAAAGGCAGTATAAAGAATCTGACTTTGGGGCATCTGGGTGGCTCAGTCAATTAAATGTCCAACTCTTGGTTTTGGCTTAGGTCATGATCTCACATGATCTCTGTGCTGACAGTGAGGAGGCTGCTTGGGATTCTCTGTCTCTGCCCCTCCCCTGCTCTCTCTCAAAATAAACACTGGAAAATAAGTATTTAGTAACTTTTAAAAAAATACTAAAAATTTTTGTTGACTTATTACTAACACATAGGTTCTAGAAGCAGTTCTACCATTTCATAGATCTGTGAGCATGAAGAATGATTTACAACCTTCTGGACTTCAGTCTTTTTATTTGTAAAATGAGGAGAGGTTAAGTAGATAACCTCTAAAGTTTGTTTTGGTGCTCAAGTTATACCATTCTAAATGTAGATTCTTACACACCAAAAAACTGTGGTTTTTAAAATCAAATTTGGAGACTGAAAATTCTTTAAATATAGATACCACATATTCTGTTGCTACCTAGATTTCTGTCAATTTATCCACAGGTGTTTAAAAACAGTACCTATATCTTTTCCTGTTTTTAGCAGAATTTAACCTAATTTGACACAAGCGCAATTCAGTAATGTTTTTAAAAATTCTGAATTTTTATTTAAGTCAAATCAATTAGAGGGTTTTTCACTATTCTACTTCTGAACAAATTTTAGCACAGCAGGGCAGCAAAAAAACAGCAGTCGTATCTTTCTCTGCAAGAGCACAACACTAGGAGGTGTCAAATGTAGGAAGTTGTTAAAACTCTGAATTTGAGATGCACTGCTAACTTTTTAAGTACTTTTTTTTACACTAAAGATGTGTGGTATTCTAATACATTTTTAAAAAGCTGTTAAACACTAACGTGTTCTGGTGATGAGAAAGTAAATATTTTATTAAATAATACAAAATGAAATTTACAAAGACTTTGATACCTGAATAATGGGAATAGTAGCTGGATTTCATGTATCCAATTAAACTGAAGGAAAAAAACTAAGATTAAATTTAAGTAATTCTCTCCTGAACAAAAAAGAAATAAATGCTTCAATTTTCATTACTTACTGCTTTCTCTTTTCGTTTTTGTTTAATCATATTGGAAAGTACTTTAGCTCGGGACTGTCCCTCCCTGTCCAGCAGATACGCAGGTACTGCTCCTTGTGGAGTCTTTTCATCATTCTTTTGCTTGGTGTTTCTCTTTTCATGCATCTTGATACTATCAAGAAAGAAAAAGATTCAAGATTATCCGTTTTAAAACCTATTACTAAAAAGACATTAACTTGTTACAACAAAGAAATGATCACTTACGTCTTTTTCATTTGTATTTTCTCAGCATGGCGCTGTTTATGGTAGAGCTTAGCTTTCAGACCAATCATCTTTTTTGCCTTCTTTGAACGTTCATGAGCCTCTCGACCTTCCTTCTTTCTCTTTTTCTCATGGTAATCCAAACGATAGCCATAGCGCTTCCGGTGTAACTCAATATATTCGTTTTGTGGCTGTAACAATGCCAGAAACATTGATTTTAAAAATTAATGACAGAATTATGTTAAAAAACTTTCTGAGCACCATATGAAGTATAGAAGGCCTTATGTCATCCAAATGTTCACTTGGTTAAGTAACTCTTGTGCTATTAAGCCTAGTCAAGTGAGTTAAAAAATGTTTGATCCTGGATGATATCAGGCATCAGGATTCACATCTGTAATCTCAGTGAAAGTTTCTGTTCATTGAAAGGAACTTCCAAAATCCACTGGCCCCACAAAAAGGATGACCTGATTCCAGGATCTCTCTCTCTCTTTTTTTTTTTTTCTTAACATCAGTAATCTGGTTTTTCGATATCGTCATCATTATCCTTTTTATTTAAAAAATTAATAAGTTAGTTTTATTTACATACAATTTACATATAATGAAATGTGCCCTTTTAAGGTGCAGGTGTATAGTTTTAAGTTTTAACAAACTGTAACAGTTTTGTAACCACCACAATCAGAGTAAGAGAGTCTTTCCATTACCTCAGAAAACTTCCTTGTATATCTTTGAAAGCAATCCTTTTTTCCACCTCCAATCTGTGTGTAGTATATTACTCTAGTTTTGCCTTTTGCAGAGCATAGAAACTTACATATTAACAATTTGTAGCCTTTTGCGTGTAGCTTTTCACTTAAGGCTTTTGAGATCCCCCACGTTGTTACATTCATCAGTACCTCAATTCTTGTTACTGCCTTGAGTCCCATGTACGGATATACTGACCAGCTGATGGGTATTTGGGTTGTTCCCAGTTTTTAGCGAATTAACACGCGCCCATAAGTCTTTTGTGTGGTCATATGCCAAAATGCTTTCAAAAGTGGTTGTACTCTTTTGCTGTCACCAGCAACGCCTCGGATCCCCTTTTGCTTTTTAAGGGGCAGTTTTATTTTACATGGCCACTTTTATTTTAAACATGTGGCCACAGTCCATTTGTATTTTAAGACTGCAAAAATAAAATAATGACGCAGTCAACTCCAGCACAGAGAATAATGCCGAGTGACAGTCAACCAGGTACTACGTATCAGCTGCGGTGTTTTCAACCGCTATCACATAAACGTTGCGGCAACCACCAGGAAGGTACGTGGGAATACAACTTTGCAGAGAAACACTAAAGATTCAGTAGAAAGAGGGCAGATGTGGCAGATCTGTGCTGTATGCCTGGCTCCGTTTCCTCAGCAATAAAACGAGGCGGCAGAGGGATTAAGCTCTGTCTATAGCACAGGGATATCCCTAGGCTCTGGCACTGACGACACACAACACGTGGCGAAGCCGGCAATTTAACAGACTCTGTGTCCCCCAAACAAGTTTTTTTTCACTCAACCGAGCCCACCCTTCCCTTCAGCAGTACCTCCCTTCCGCCTACCACCCCTCACCCAGGGCCCCCGCCCCAGGGCCCCTGCCTTCCACCAGCTCTGTAGCCCTACGACCCGAGCGCCCGAAACTACCCCCCTCACCATGGTGACAGCCGCAGAGCCGCCGGGTGCAGGTGCCGGGGCGCAAAGAAGCTCTCAATTTTCGGGTCTCACGGACCCGCGAGTTCACTCCACGCACCCCGACGGGAAAGAGTTCTAAAAAGACCGAGTGCGGAGAAAGCGCGACACATCAGTTCCGAACCTGGGGTTTTGACGTTTAGATAGAAGGGCGGAAGTTGCCGACAGGAGGCATTTGGGTGGTGCACCGCCGGAAGTGGTGGAGTGCGGCGACCGGAGGACGTGGGTGAGGAAGCTCGAAGTTCCTTTCTGGTGGTACTAGGGCTTTCGCCGACGTAGTGTATCGTGACGGTGAGGCCTTTGCGGACTTCGGCGCGGTCTGCACCGGCGACTCTCAGCACCTGGCGGGAAAAAGCCGACCTCCGGTATGCGCTCCAGTGCCAGATGGGTCGAGGACCGCGCGGTGCGACTCCCGCGTGCCTATGACCCTGCCCCCTTGGCCACCGTGCCCCCTTGTGGGATACAACAGCCAGCCACGGAGGGGGAGGAAAGGATTCCCCACCCCACCCCACCCCCGCCCCGAGGGCCATCATCCTCCCCCTCAATCTCAGTGTATGGATTCGAGGCAGTTTTTCATGGCTGTATCTTCTAATGTGATTTATTTTCTTTAAAACCCTAATTCTGACATTTGTGCATTTTCAGGTGCAATACATTACGTAATCTTTCTTCCTAGAATACACTTCCCCCAGGTATTGCTTCACACACTTGAGTTCTTTGCTTAAATGTCATTTATTTTTGTTTTGTTTTTTAATTTATTTTATTTTACTTTATTTTTTAAATTTACATCCAAGTTAGCATATAGTGCAACAGTGATTTCAGGAATAGACTCCTTAGTGCCCCTTACCCATTTAGCCCACCCCCCTTCCCGCAGCCCCTCCAGGAACCCTCTGTTTGTTCTCCATATGTAAGAGTCTCTTCTGTTTTGTCACCCTCCCTGTTTTTATATTATTTTCGCTTCCCTTCCCTTGTGTTTATCTGTTGTCTTAAAGTCCTCATATGATTGAAATCATATATTTGTCTTTCTCTGACTAATTTCGCTTAGCATA
Source organism: Panthera uncia (assembly GCF_023721935.1). Lineage (NCBI taxonomy): Eukaryota > Metazoa > Chordata > Mammalia > Carnivora > Felidae > Panthera > Panthera uncia. Next base: position 54,470,147 of record NW_026057577.1, on the reverse strand, counting down.
ATACCCTCCAGTTCCATCCACGTAGTTGCAAATGGCAAGATTTCATTCTTTTTGATTGCCAAGTGATACTCCATTGTATGTATGTATATGTGTGTGTATGTATATATATGTGTGTGTATGTATATATATATACACCACGTCTTCATTCGTCCATCGATAGACATTTGGGCTCTTTCCATACTTTGGCTATTGTTGGTAGTGCTGCTGTAAACATTGGAGTGCATGTGTCCTTTCAAAACAGCACACCTGTATCCCTTGGATAAATGCCTAGTAGTGCTATTGCTGGGTCCTGCGGTAGTTCTGTTTTTAGTTTTTTGAGGAACCTCCATACTGTTTTCCAGAGTGGCTGCACCAGCTTGCATTGCCACCAACAATGCAAAAGAGATCCTCTTTCTCTGCATCCTCGCCAACATCTGTTGTTGCCTGAGTTGTTAATGTTAGCCATTCTGACAGGTGTAAGGTGGTATCTCATTGTGGTGTTGATTTGTATTTCCCTGATGATGACTGATGTTGAGCATTTTTTCATGTGTTGGTTGGTCATCTGGATGTCTTCCTTGGAGAAGTGTCTGTTCATGTCTTTTGCCCATTTCTTCACTGGATTATTTGTTTTTTGGGTGTTGAGTTTGATAAGTTCTTTACAGATTTTGGATACTAACCGTTTATCTGATATGTCGTTTGCAAATGTCTTCTCTCAGCTTAAATGTCATTTAAATGTCACTTGAGTAAGTGACCTTGGTTACAGTTACTGCCCAATTTTTCTTTCCTAATTCTCTGTAGCACGTATTACCATATGAGATGCTATGTATTTTATTTATTCCCTTTGTCTATTTCCACCAAAAAAGATAGAGACAGTATGAGCCTAAGGATGTCTTTTGTACACTAATTTTATTTTTATTTTATTTTATTTTATTGTATTGTATTAATTTTTTTTAAATATATGAAATTTATTGTCAAATTTGTTTCCATACAACACCCAGTGCTCATCCCAAAAGATGCCCTCTTCAGTACCCATCACCCACCCTCCCCTCCCTTCCCTTCCACCCCCCATCAGCCCTCAGTTTGTTCTCATTTTTTAAGAGTCTCTTATGCTTTGGCTCTCTCCCACTCTAACCTCTCTCTCTTTTTTTTTTTTTTTCCTTCCCCTCCCCCATGGGTTCCTGTTAAGTTTCTCAGGATCCACATAAGAGTGAAACCATATGGTATCTGTCTTTCTCTGTATGGCTTATTTCACTTAGCATCACACTCTCCAGTTCCATCCACATTGCTACAAAGGGCCATATTTCGTTCTTTCTCATTGCCACGTAGTACTCCATTGTGTATATAAACCACAATTTCTTTATCCATTCATCATTTGATGGACATTTAGGCTCTTTCCATAATTTGGCTATTGTTGAGAGTGCTGCTATAAACATTGGGGTACAAGTGCCCCTATGCATCAGAAATTTTAATCCCTTTACTTAGAAGGCAGTGGTAGATACAACAACAGTAAATTCTTGTTGAATAAATGAACTTAATTCTCATACTGATCCCGTAGTGTTATAGATGGAAAGATAGGCTCAGAGATTTTAACTGATATATTACAGATCACAGAATTGGGACTCCAGCAGGTCCTCTAAACTAGTAGGATCTTTGCACCACAAGGGAAGGGTCCACTTGAAGTTTGTATTATAATTAGAAGTTTATGAAAAGTTTTTAAAAGACTTTCATTGCATTGTAACATACACGCAGAAAAATGCATACTATAGACATATGCTTCAGTGAGTTTTCAGACTCTGACCACACCCTGTAATTCACACCTGAATCAAGAAATTATATTAGCCTGCACCTTAGAAGTCCTCCTCATGCCTCTTTCCAGTCACTGGACTCCCAAGTAGAAGAACTATCCAGACTTGTAGCAGAATGGATTAGCTTTGCCCATTTTATACTTTACATAATAGGAATCATACAGTATGAACCCTTTTGTGTTGGTTTTGTTTGGTTAACATTGTGAAATTTATCCTTATTGTTTCCTGTTGTAGTTCTTTCAGCTTATGGAAACTTTTAGTACGTTTAAGTTGTGAGATCATCAGTATGTTTTTTCATTTCTGATTGTCAAAGCCACTCATGCACTCTTTGCCTTTTGAATTAAGAACAGAAAATAAATGAAGTTCTAAAGGTTAAGCAGTTGTCACATTTTGATTTGTGTAAAATAGAGGAGGCAAAGTGGTTGGCTATGTTGTTTATCATTTGTTTTTACTTTCAGCTGTGATTGCAGGTTAAAAATGGTTGCTTAAGCAGATTAATGTCAGCAAAACTCTTTTAGAAAAACTTACTTCCTATATATATGGTAGTAGCCAAATTGGCTATCATCACTTCTTTTTACCTATTAAAGTCTATAGTAGCTATCTGTTGTTTGCATGCTGGCAGTTAGAAGCATAAAAGTGCATTCTTCTGATCTGGATGAAACTTTAGGTAGAATTTATTGATATAGATGAGATTATAAGTGAAACGTCCGGAGGTTGTGAAAGCTGATTTATAAATTGATTGTGTGTGGTTAAAAAAGTCAAGCTTCTTTACATTAAAGAATAGGTATGGTAAGACCTTTGTAAAAATTGCCATGAATGAAATAGTTACTACTGTGACATGCATGAGACAGAATAGAATTTTTAAAGCTAACCTTTTTCTTGAGGTTGGGGATCATGTGTTACTTACTTTTTTTATTTCTGATAACCAACTCCCTGTGTTGCTGCAGTAAATGTAGATGAACCGGGGAATTGTGAAGTGCTTTATCAGTCCAGTTGATATAAATTTAAGAGAATCTTTACCTGAGCTTTTTTTTTTCCTTTAGCGAGTAAAAGTTAATTGGGCAAACTTTTTTCTTGAATGAAGTTAAAGTCTAGAACTGATTTTTAAAATTTAGATAAAATGTACCTCACTTTAGATGATTTGTTTTAGAACTTCTGCTAGAAATAAATAAAAACGAGTGTTTAGATTGATAGCATGAGATGACCTAGTCAACATAAAGAGAAAAAGCAAAGATATTAGGGATTGACATTAATCAATAATAAACATATTGGGCTAATTCATACTTGATATTTTTCTAAAAAACATTGAATATGACACAGATCTGAAATGAAGTTTCTAATTGAGGAGAAATTACTAAGTACAGTGACAAATATCATCTGCAAACAGACCATTTGAACTTGATGCTGTAGCATCTTTTTTCATATATTACTTGATTCTTAGCAACATCATCTTCATTTTGCTTGCATACTGATGTATTTTGTGGTTGTTCTTTAGTGGTCCATGATTTCTGTTTTTGTATATTAAGTTTTACAGGCATGATTCTCTACTGATGTTTTAAAAAACAAACCATGAGTTCTTTGTATTTGTTCATAGTGTAACTTGTTGCTAGTAATGTAGAATGGGTAGTTCCCCTTTTTTCCCCTTATTATTGCTTTTGTACCATCAGGTGTTAAAACATTTAGTGAGTTCTTTATTCTCCAAGGCCTAAGGAGGTCTGGGCCTTATAGAATAACTCACTTTATAGCACCAGTAGTAGGCATCCATTTTTGTTGAAGATCATTGATCCACAGGGAAGAAGAAAATCACTGGAGGGCCCTAATCAACTTAATAAATCAAAAAGTATAGCATTTTGCTGGGCAGTGTTAGTGGAAGATCCTTCCTTTTGGAGAGCTCACAGTAGTGGAGATAGCTTATAAATATTTTATATGTCGTGAGTAAATATAAGTTCTGAGTGTTATAAAAACATAAAGAAGGTGGTATTAAAACTTCCTAGGAAATTAGGAAAAGGTTCCAAGCTGGGACTTGAAGATTGAATGGAAATTTACCAGGTGTGGGGTCTTGGGGATTCTAGGACTGCTTTCAGGCTGTGGCTACGTTACATACAAAGATGCCATAGCATGGTGTTCCTGGGGAATTTTGGCTACAGCTCCCCGGTTTAGAGTAGGGAATAGGAGAGTACAAGTCATGAAGGTAGTTTGGGACAGGTTTTGTTGTATTAAGAACCTTTAAATGTTTTGAGTAGGGAAGTGACAAGAGGATGTTGTTTATTTGAAGGATATGTGTAAAGAATGGATTAAAGCATTATATCCCACTTCAGTGATTTGAGTACTACTTTTTGAGACTGGTCATATCTGAATGTCAGCTATGTTATTATTTCCTTAATATTTTTCCTTAAATTCACCTTTTAAAGCAAATTATTTTAACTTCTTAAGCATTACTATCTACAAAATGGATTCTCTTGGCTAGTTTTTCTGATATTTGGTAAATCATTTTTTTTTCTTAGAACCTAAAATAATCATGGGCATTCACTTGGGGAAACAGGGTGTTGGAATAAGTTTTAAAAATGTAGCTAAAGGAGCTCTTCACACTCTTAAAAATGATTCAGAACTCCAAAGAGTTTTGTTTATGTGTGTTATAATTCATATTCAATCTTTAGATATTAAAACAAAACTTTAAAATATTTTAGTAATTCACTTAAACATAGTAAATCAACTAACTGTTGATGTAAGTTATACAGTTTTATGAGAAATAACCTATTATTTTCCAAAACAAAAATAATTTCATTTGAGGAATCTTTTACACTGCCTTAGTTTTACAAATCTCTTTAATTTTGGGCATAACAGAATACAGCTGACATCTCATATCACCTTCTGTATTTGTTACTATATATGTATGTTTTTTATTTTTGATTGAACTTCTGAAGTAAGTCCAGCCTCATACATATAGGTGGTTGAGAAAAGGAAGAGTATTTTAATAGTCTTTTCAGAAAATTGTGCATGACTTTACCAGGCTTTTGACAAGTGGTAGTTTCTTAGTGCAATGTGAAGTCAAACCCTGTTAGTGAGTTTTTTCGTATTTTATTGTGTTAAAATCTGTTCTCTTTTAGAATGGATCTAACATGCATGATACTGCAAACATTCTTTGGTACTGGAAATGAAGAGGGATTGGATTCAAGGTATATTTAGGAAATAAAATCAAAAGGATTTGATGACTTCCTAAATGAGGGCTAGTGAATATGTCTGTTCCAAGACACAGGAACAGATTTAGGAGGAAGAATAATGAATTTTGACATGGATTCTTGTATAACATAGCACACAGTCTATCTCCCTGCTCCCCACCCAGTGTCAGATACTTCCATGAATTTTTATAGCCTTGATGGTGTACTTGAAACATAGTGAATATTCAGTTCAGTAAATAGTTTTGTTTTTAATTTTTAAGTTTATTTATTTTGAGAGAAAGAGAGAGAGTGCGAGCAGGGGAGGGGCAGAGAGAGAGGAAGAGAGAGAATCCCAAGCAGGCTCCATGCTGTAAGCACAGAGACCAATGTAGGGCTCCAACTCAGAAACTGTGAGATCTTGACTCAGGTCGAAACCAAGAGTCAGATGCTTAACCGACTGAGCCACCCAAACACCCCATCAATTCAGTAAATATTTTTAAACTAAAGTTCCTTAGTTTTGGAGGGGAGGAGTTAAGATGGCAGAGCAGCACGGAGACCCTGAGGTTGTCTCATCCCTGAAATGCAGCTAGATCAGCACCAGACCATTTTGAACACCTGGGAAATTGATCTGAGGATTAACGCAACAATCTGCATAACTTGAGCCACAAAACTTGGCAGGTACTCGGTACAGAGAGGTGAACTGGTGGAGAGAAAAGCCATGGAGGGTGGGGAGCCATTTTCATGGAGAGAGCACAGAAAAAAAGGGGATAGTGCAGTGCATCAGGATTGTGCAAGAAAAGCACTCTCTGAAAGTAGCTGGAGAGAAAGAGGAAGAGTGAAAACACTTGCAGGGGACTGAACAAGAAATCTGTTCTCCAAAACTGACAGGGTGAAAGTAGAGGGTTTTAGTACCACCAGGATTCTATTAACAGTGGAGAGCAGAGTCTGAAGTTTCAGAGCTCAGTGACTGGTGGTGCTCTAGGGAGGAATTAGGGTGAATCCCCAGGAGTAGGCAGCAGGGTCTGAGGGGTCCCTGTGTCACATGGGGAGAAGTGGTTCCCCTGCTTGGAGTACATTTGGTAAAGGCCATGTGGCCTCTCCTGGACCACGGTCCCAGTGGACCCTGGAGAGCAGCCACGTTTGCTGGTATTGGGACAAAGATACCAGAGTGCAGTAAAACCTGATGCTGGCTGTGTGTTGTGGTTTGCGATAATTTCTGAAACTCTGCTGCTGCACTATTGCATGAATGTTTTCTGAGGCAAGCCAGCACCCGGCCATCGCTCAGTGAGACCCTCCTCCAGAGGGTTGGTGTGGGTCCATGCTGCAGGGTCCTCTCAAGTGTGGAGTTTTGAAACACAACCCCATGTGAGATAAAACTCTGGAGGGAGGTGGCACCTGGAAGGCGGGTGGACAGCTTACAGGGTAGAGACAGGGGGTGGACAGAGGCCTGAGATGGAGGAGGGGTGCTTGATTACGGGTGGGTGAGAGCGCAAATGTCCTGTAACAGAGAGGAGGGAGCTGGGTGAAGGCATTTCCACTTCTCCCGGGCTTGCACACATGTGCCACCCCAGTAAGGTAAGCAGCGCCACCTAGTGGAGAACAGAGCCCCACCCAACTGCGCCCATCAAGCACATCCCCCAGAAGATCAGCACAAGTCACTCCACCAGCTTAATGTACAGAATGCAGAGTGCTTCATAGTTTCATTTCTAGGGGAGACTGCATATAACTTCATTCGGGTTTCATTCTGTTTGCTGGTTCATTTGTTCATTTTCTTTGCTTCTGTTTTTGCTTAAATTGTTTTCTTTTTTTTCTTTCATGGATACAGAAAGAAAATTTTTAAAAATTTTTTTACTTTGATTTTTATTTAAAAAATTTTTTATTCTATTTCATTTTATTTACTTTATTTTATTATTTAATTTTTTTAACTTTAACATTTTTTCTTTACCTTTTTTCTGTATTCTATCAAGCTTCTTTAAGCAAGCAGAAACACACCTAGGATCTAGCTTCTTCCTTTGTTTGATTTTTTTGTTTTGTTACTAATTTTTTAATATTTTTTATTTTATTAATTTTTTCTTCCTCCAAAATGACAAAATGAAGGAATTCACCGCAACAGAAAGAACAGGAAGAAATAACAGCAAGGGACTTAACACAGATATAAATAAGATATCTGAACCAGAATTTAGAACCATGTTAAGAATACTAGCTGGGGTTGAAAAAAGCATAGAAGACAGCAAAGAATCCTTTTTTGCGGAGATAGAAGAAATAAAATCTAGTCAGGCTGAAATTAAAAATGAAAACATGACAGCCCAAAACCTCTGAGATGCAGCAAAGGCAGTCATAAGAGAGAAGCATATAGCAATTCACACCTTCCTAAAGAAGGAAGAAAAGTCTCAAATACGCAACCTAACCTTACACCTAAAGGAGCTGGAAAAATAACAGCAAATAAAACCCAAAGCCAGCAGAAAAAGGGAAAAAATAAAGATTAGAGAACAAGTCAATGATCTTAAAATATAAAAAACAAAACAGTAGAACAGATCAATGAAATCAGGTGATGGTTCTTTGAAAGAATTAAGAAAAGTAGAATATTCCCTAGCCAGATTGATCAAAAAGAAAAGGGAAAGGACCCAAGTAAATAAAATCACGAATGAAAGAGGAGAGATCACAACCAACACTGCAGAAGTACAAGCAATAGTAAGAGAATATGAGGAGCAATTATATGCAAACAAATTGGGCAGTCTGGAAGAAGTGGACACATTCCTAGAAACATATAAACTACCAAAACCGAAACAGGAAGAAATAGAAAATTTGAACAGAGCCATTAACAGTAAAGAAATTGGATCACAGACCAAAAATGTCCCAATAAGGAAGAGTTCAGGGCCAGATGGCTTTCTGGGGGAATTCTACCAAACATTTAAAGAAGAGTTAACACCTATTCTTTTGAAGCGATTCCAAAGAATAGAAATGGAAGGAAAACTTCCAGACTGATTCTGCGAGGCCAGTATTACTTTGATTTCAAAACCAAAGATCCCACTAAAAAGGAGAACTACAGGGGCGCCTGGGTGGCTCAGTCAGTTGGGCGTCCGACTTTGGCCCAGGTCATGATCTTGGCAGTCTGTGAGTTCGAGCCACGCATCAGACTCTGTGCTGACAGCTCAGATCTGGAGCCTGCTTCGGATTTTGTGTCTCCCTCTCTCTCTGTCCCTCCCCCGTTCACACTCTGTCTCTCAAAAATAAACATTAAAAAAAATAGTGTTGGGAAAACTGCTCAGTGCAGAAGAATGAACTTGGACCACTTTTCTTACACCATATACAAAAATAAACTCAAAATGGATGAAAGACCTAAACCTAAGACAGGAGGTCATCAAAATACTAAAGGAGAAAACAGGCAACAACCTCTTTGACTTCAGCCACAGCAACTTCTTACTTGACAAGTCTCCAAAGGCAAGGGAAACAAAAGCAAAAATGAACTATTGTGACCTCATCAAGATAAAAAACTTCTGCACAGCAAAGGAAACAATCAGCAAAACTAAAAGGCATCCAGCGGAATGGGAGAAGATATTTGCAGATGACGTGTCAAATAAAGGGTTAGTATCCAAAATCTATAAAGAACTTACCAAACTCCACACCCAAAACCCAAATAATCCAGTAAAGACATGGGCAAAAGACATGAATAGACACTTTCCCAAAGAAGACATCCAGATGGCCAACAGACACCTGAAAAGATGCTCAACATCACTCATCAGAGAAATATAAACGAAACCCACAATGAAATACCACCTCACACCTGTCAGAATGGCTAAAATTAAAAACTCCTAGCAACAACAGATGTTGGTGAGGATGTGGAGATGGGAATGCAAAAACTGCTTCAGCCACTCTGGAAAACAGTATGGAGGTTCTTCAAAAAATTAAAAATAGAACTACCTTATGACCCAGTAATTGGATTACTAGGTATTTATCCAAAGGATACAGGAGTGCTGATTTGAAGGGGCACGTGCACCCCAATGTTTATAGCAGACCTATCAACAATAGCCAAAGTATGGAAAGCCCAAATAACTATCGACTGATGAATGGATAAAGGAGATGTGGTATATATATTCCATGGAATATTACTTGGTGATCAAAATAATGAAATCTTCCCGTTTATAACAATGTGGATGGAACTACAGTGTATTATGCTAAATGAAATAAATCAGAGAAAGACAGGTGATTTCAGTCATATGTGGAATTTAAGAAACCAAACAGATGACCGTAGGGGAAGGGAAGCAAAAATAATAAAAAACAGAGAGGGAAACAAACCATAAGAGACTCTTAAATACAGAGAACAAACTGAGGGTTGTTGGCTGTGTGTAGGGTGGGGGGAGGAGCTAAATGGGTGATGGGCATTAAGGAGGGCACTTGTTGGGATGAGCACTGGGTGATACATGTAAGTGATGAATCACTAAATTCTACTCCTGAAACAATTTTTACAGTATATGTTAACTAACTTGGGTTTCAATTAAAAAAAATAAACACACTTAGTTTTTATAGTCACAGAAGACAACTTGCTCTTGTGTATTTTTTTACATATTTATGGTATGAATGAATAAAATCAGAATATATAAGTAAACCAATAAGTTACATTACCAATGAGAAATTAACAAATTAACATGTAGAAGCTTACCTTTTTATACTAAATTTTATGTAAATACATAAATGCATTTTGGTTACATTTTTATAATTCCAATCTTTTTTATGGTATGTACATATCTTGAAGAATTAAAACGTTGAAAAAATAAAGAATATTTTAGCTTGAGAACCATATTTCTCATTTGTGTCAGAATTTTTATTTTCTGAATGATGCATGGAGTTTTTGATAGCTAAAAGTATTGCACCTATTGTTTCAACATAATACATTGTTACCATATATGTTGCATATGCTTTACGTATGTCTTCCTGACATATAATATGCAAACTTAGTTTAAAATTTTTGTATATTTCTTTTCCAGAGAATAACAGAGGATCAACATGTTGTCCAACTTGAGGAAATTTGTAGTCAGTCATAAGAAAATACCCATCCTGCACGTTAATGTAAGTTTTTCTTGCAAAATTAAATGTACTTCAGCACGTTCAGTTCCTTTACTTCCCCAAAGGCCTAGTATACTCTTAGACTAGTGTATCTTTATTTTCAGCAGTTTTTCTTAACAGGGAGTGTGGGAGAAACTGTAACAAAGAAGCAGCAGACCTTATCACTAGTCTGTAAATTCATTTGGCTACTTGAAAATTCACTGTGCAACGTTTTAAAGAATATCCATTTGTATATTCCATTTTGAAGTCATTAGTGTCCCAAAGACTTACACAGGTTTTCTTTAGTGTGTTCATTGCTGATGCTTTCAGACTACATGCCTGTGACAGGTAGCTACTCTCTTACCCAGATCAGTATGCAGTGGAAATTTAAATATCTTTGAGTCCATACTTTTGAAATATTTCTTAGGATAACAGTGTTTTATTGACAAAAACTTGCTAACTGATGTAGAAGTGATATAGAAGACAGGCATGCATTCCAAGATAGCATTAAAAGGCAGATTGTGACAACCCCAAATTATTATACTAACTATAACAATTCCAAATGTATTAGCAGCCATTAAATGTGTATCTCGTTGTTTGGGGATAAATTGGGATGGGTAATAATCAACCTCTGTGTGGAAACACTGGGAGAAGATACTAAAGAAACTTTTAAAAAATGCCAGTCCCTAGTTCTCCCAACTACCCCCCATCTCGCCAAATGTTTTTTAAAGTTTTCCAGGTGATTCTAATTTGTAACCGCTTTTATAAATCCCCAAAACAGCTAATGGTTTTAGAGTTCATGACCCTCACCAGCTCTTAGCAGCTGTAGAGGAGAATCAAGAAGTAGCCAGGGTGAGAGACCTGATTAACTTTTCTGGCTCTCTGGAAACTTCAGGGCTCTGGTTCTCAAACTGTAGCTATCAGAATCACCTGGAGGGCTTGTAGAAATGCAGATTGTTCAGTACACCTGAAAGTAATACAACACTGTGTTCATTATACTTCAGTTAAATGAAAATTCCCACAGATTGTTTGCCTCTGTCCCCAGAGTTTGTTATTTTCTTGTCTGGAGTAGATCTGTAGAATTTGTGTTCCTTGTGATGTTAATGCTGCAGATGTTAGAGAACCATCATCTAAGATCAGCTCAAAATAGCAAGTCAGTTTTAGTTTTATTTTTGTTCTTTCCTGTAGTATAATTTTGGGTTGTCACTTTTTAAAGGAGCTAGAGTTAATAAATTCAGACTACTTTAAGGAGATTCAAAGTATTTCATCTTCTCACAAAGCATAGTTATGATGTTAAAAGTACTGTAATCAGAAATGCTAAAATAAAATTAATGTCAGGGTTCTTTTTCTCCTCACTAGAATATGTGTTGCTCTAAAATGAGATCAAGTTTACAAAGACTAAAGCCACATGTGCCTCTTGGAAGAAACTACAGTTCTCTACCAGGTACAAAATTTGATTCTCATTTTACTGCTTGTTTGCTTTTTCTCTCTCTTGTTGGCAAGCATTCCATTCAGAATACTGCTTCCTTTTTACTTCTTGGCTATTTCCTTAAGATTATTATGAGTTGGATGTGGTCTGATAGATGCCAGGGGTAGTAGGCCTGTGCTCCTTATCTGCTCCCCATCCACATGAGCTAAACAAAGAGAAAGGTTGGTGGCTTTAGTCGCTGGCTCAAAAGTTTAGCGGGTTGTCTATTTGTAGAGTGCTCTTGCTGTAAAATACTTATTTTCTAGTCCTTTTCTGGTTTTTATACATAAGTATTTTCTGTCATTCGAGGTTTGCCCAAATAATTTATTTTAAAGGTTCTTAAGAGTAGTTGGTTAAATACTTATCTGGGATAGTTTACGTTAGGTAGTATGGCTATTGAAAGCTGGTAGCCTGAGCAACTAATTCTGAATGGTCTTCTGTGTTTGAAGCAAGCATATGGGAGACTCATTGAAACTAGTTGCATTCTGTTGCTGTTCGAATTACCATCTTTGTCATGTGAGAGTAATGGAGTAATGATACTGATTGTGTGACTGTTAAGGGCATGTGAATTTAATGGTCTGCAGTATTGGCTTGTATCTACGTTTCTATATTTTGCTCATCAAATTTATCTGCAGCCATACAGGCCATCCTTCAGTCTTAGAACTGCTAGGAGGTTTTCAAAATACAATAGAACTATTCTTAATTTATTGTAGAAGTTTTGCAAAACTGATTTAAATAGGTGTAGATTAAATTTATAAATGTAACTGCATTTTTGCTTTAAAATTAATAAAATATATAAGTATGGAGTAAATTATTATGGGCTTTTTGTATTCGAGAAATACTACTTGGCCTTTTAGAAGTCTTAGATTGTTATAACTCCAATTCACTGATACTTCCCAGGCCATCGTTAAAGATATTGTATGCTTGGAAGTACTGAGGGAAGATGGGTTTCAAATTGTACAAAAATTCATCGTCATCTGATATGAGGATCACTCTTAACTTTTTAGGCCTTGACATTGCAGGTTCACAGGACTGTGCATTTTATTTTTCTTTGGTTCAGGAGCTGTTGCCTTAAGATCATTGCTATGAACATTCTACTATATTTTTTATGTCTATTGTAGAATTGTAGAAAGTGGCAAAGATTAGGGGCACCTGGGTAGCTAAGTCGGTTGACCTCAGTCAGTTGGTTCAGGTTATGATCTTGCGGTTCGTGAGTTCGAGCCCCACATCGGGCTCACTGCTGTCAGCACAGAGGCTGCTTTGATTTTCTAGCCCCCTCTCTCATCCCCTCTTTCTGCCCCCCTCCTGCTTATGCTCTGTCAAAAATAAATAAACATTAAAAAAAAGTGGGAAAGATTGGGGTAAATTTATATTTTTCTAAGGATGTCTTCTAGAAATTTATGTTTGAAAATTTACCTTATCATCATCCATTGCCTTTTCTTTAGAGATATAACCTTTAGGTAAAAGAAAGTTTTATTTATCTTGGATTTTACTGTACTTGGAATTACTGTATTTGCTTAAAATTATTTTAACTTCTTTGTCAATTAAAGGAAAATTTCTTAAACTTTTCAATTATAACCCTCTTTCCATTAGGTTTGATAGGAAATGATATCAAATCCCTTCATTCTGTCATCAATCCTCCCATAGCTAAGTAAGTACTATCATTGATACTGTCTTTTTCATTCACTGTGTGAAAAGGTAAAGGTTTATGTCATGGGCTTAATTTAGCATTGTTAATTTAGCTTTCTGCCCTCGCTAACTATAAATAGATGTTGGTATATATCTTTAAAGCTGTTTTTTTTCCATTTCAGTGCTAAATATTTTTAATGTAGCAGCAGCACAATTTTCATAGAACTAAAAGTAAAATTCACAAGATCGTAGTTAGCTGTTTGTTATTTAGTTGTTTTATCAGAATAATGTGGTAGGGATATATTTTCTGGTTTTGTCGTTTTTATGAAATAGTAACTAGCTTTGAAATTTGCACAGCATATAGAATACATATTTTGGTTGTGTGGTTTTAGTAATGACCACTATGTAACACATGCTTTTTTTTTTCTCCACCTTTCAAACAGAATCCGAAATATTGGAATTATGGCTCATATTGATGCAGGCAAAACTACCACCACAGAAAGAATATTGTACTATTCTGGATACACAAGATCGCTGGGAGGTTAGAATGGATTCCTCCTCACCCCAACCCCATTAGCAAAAACATCACTGGAAAATATTTTAAGAAGTCAACCTAGAGATCTTGAGTATGGCATGGAAGTACTGATGTCTAAACCACAACATAAAGATAAGGTAGTTGCAACACCCACCAAAGAGTTTTCTTAGGTTCAACTCAACATTCAGACTCACAGGACTATCTTGGACAACAATTCGCCCTCATCTACTCAGAATGCTATAGGACAGGAACCATAGCTTCCCAGCATATTAGCATTAGGTGTTTCTTTCTGCAGGAGTCCTTAACGCAGTGCACATAGCTATCTGGGAACTAACTTCTTTGGCCACTCAAAAGTGACAGTACAGGGACACCTGGGTGGCTCAGTCGGTTAAGTGTCCGGCTTCAGCTAAGGTCATGATCTCGCGGTTCATGAGTTCGAGCCCTGCGTTGGGCTCTGTGCTGACGGCTCAGAGCCTGGAGCCTGCTTCGGATTCTGTGTCTCCCCCTCTCTCTCCCCCTCCCCTGCTCATGCTCTGTCTCTCTCTATCTCAAGAATAAATGAACTTAAAAATATTTAAAAGTGACAGTACAGTTTAAGGCAACAGAATTCACAGGAGCTACCCTGGCTTACAAGCTTCAGGCCCCTTAGGACCCAAAACCTCTTGTTACAGCTCCGTGGGCTCTCTTCCAGATTTACTAGAAAGGCCGTGCCATATCCCACTCAGGGGAGCTTAAGGTTGTGTATCTCCATCAAGTATTTACAATTCATGTATAGCTCTTCCCAATTCAGATGTACCTTACCAATCACAAATTATTTTTTCTGTAAGATATGTTGCTGCGGCACCTGGGTGGCTCATTCAGTGGAATGTCCGACTCTTGATTTCGGCTCAGGTTATGATTTTACGATTTGTGGGCTCGAGCCCTGGGTCGAGCTCTGTGCTGACAGCCTGGAGCCAGCTTGGGATTCTCTCTTTCCCTCTTTCTCTGTCTCTCCTATACTCACACGTATGTGCACGCATGCTCCCTCTCAAATATTTAAAAAAAAAAGAGATTTTGCCTAGCAACATAGTTGACATACTTGTGTTCTCTGGTTTCTAGAAGAAAAGAACTAGAAAGTTAATTGAATCAAATTCTCTTGCAGAAGAAGAAAGGATTTTGTTAATCCAATCCACAGTAGAAGTAGTAGCAGTAGTAGTAGTGTTTACTTAAGTTTTGATTTCATTTTTTAATTATAAGATGTCAAAAACGGTAGTTCTTGACCAGTCTTGCACATTTGAATCCCCGTGTAATTTTTTTGTTTTATTTTGTTTTTAAATAACAGTGCCTTAGCACCACGCTGGAAATTAAGATTCAGCAAGTATGTGGTATCTCCTTGGTGTCTGTATTTTTGTGTTATGTATTTTAAAACTCTGTATTTATCATATACACATTTATGATTGTTGTGTTTCTCTGACGAATCAACTTTTTTATCATTATAAAGTACCATTCTTTATCTCTGGTAAAACATTTTGTTCTGAAATTTGAGGTGGAGGTCATCATGTCCATAATACCAGAAGTGGAAATCTTTTTCAAAAGCTCCACAGAGATTTTGAAGTGCATTATATTGAGAACCATTTCTCTAGACCTTGAAATTGGTTGAGGACCTAGCATAGTATTTATAGAAGAAAAGAACACCCAGGATTAGAATATTCATGATGATAGTTTCTGAAATGTGTGAACACATGCATTTCTCATAGAATTACTGCTGTGTAAGTGGGGATATAACAGCAAAACGTGGAACATTATTAGGCTTCTTCTGTTGTATCACAGGTATGATGATAATTCTTTTCTCACACCCCCAGTTTGTATTCCTGAAGTGAGGATCCAGATTAGGTGGGCAATTTTCAAGGCAACCTTTTTTTAATTGTGGTAAAGAATACATACATATAAGAAAACATTTACCATATTAAGCATTTCTGAGTGTACATTTAAGTAGTGTTAAGTACTGTTGTTAATGTTGAGAACGTTTTAATCTTGTAAAACCTAGACGCTTTACCCATTAAATAACTCCATGTTTTTCCCTCTGCTCAGCCCCTGGAAACTATCATTCCACTTTATCTTTCTATGAATTTCACTACTCTCGATAACTCATATAAGTGGAAAGAATCATACAGTATTGGTCTTTTTGTGACTGGCTTATTTAATACTTAGCCTGTGTCCACAAGATTTGTCCCAACGGGAGCACTTGGGTGACACAGTCTGCTAGGTGTCCCAGTTTTTGGTTTCTGCTCAAGTCATGATCTCATCACGTTTTGTAAGTTCGAGCCCCGCGTCAGTCTCTGTGTGGACAGTGCGCAACCTGCTTGGGATTCTTTCTCTCTATCTACCCCTCCCCTGCTCTCTCTGAGAATAAATAAATAAACTTTAAGGAAAAAAAAAAGATTTGTCTCTATGACAACTCTGTCTTTACGACAACTTTATACATTGTTATGCTCACCACAAGTATAACTACCATCTCCTACCGTACAACACTATTACAGTGCCATTGACTGCATTCCCTGTGCTGTACCTTTCATCCCCAGCTCTTATTCATTCCATAACTAGAAGCCTCCCCCTTCCTTATACCCATTTGCCCATCCCCCTGCTTCCCTTCCGTCTGGCTACCATCCGTTCTCTGTATTCACAGGTCTGCTTTTGCTTTTTGTTTGTTTTAGATTGCACTTAGTGAAATCACATGGTACTTGTCTTTCTGGATATGACTTATTTCGCTTAGCACGATACCCTCTGTTTTTCGGATGGCAGGATCTCATTCTTCTTTGTGACTGTGTAATACGTAATATTCCAGTGTGTGTGTGTGTGTGTGTGTGTGTGTGTGTGTACATGTGTATATATATATATGTGTGTGTGTACGTGTATATATATATATACACACACACACACGTACACACACACATATATATACACATGTACACGTGTATATATATACATACACACACACGTAAACACACACACACATATATGTATATCTCACATCTTATGTATTGTTGGACACTTAGGTTGCTTCCATTATCTTCGCTGTTGTTAATGCTACAGTGAATTTGGGGGTACAGATATCTTTGTTTTGTTTTTTCTTTTTTATCGTTTTATTTTTTTCATCATAATTATACTCTTTAATTCTCACGCTCTGTTTCCCCCATCCCCCACCCACTCTGTTAACCATCAGTTCTCTATAGTTGAGTCTGTTTCTTGATTTCTTTTTTTCTCTTTGTTTTGTGTCTTTGTTTTTCATTATTTTGTTTCTTAAATTCCACAGATAAGTGAGATCATATGATATTCGTCTTTCTCTGACTTATTTCGCTTAGCATTACACTTTCAGCTCTATCCATGTTGTTGCAAATGTCAAGATTTTACTTTTTTATGGCTGAATAGTATTCTGTGTGTGTGTGTGTGTATCCTACATCTTTATCCATTCATCTATTGATGGACGTTTGAGCTGCTTCCGTATCTTAGCTATTGTAAATAATGCTTTAGTAAACATAGGGGTCCATATATCCCTTTAAATTAGGCTTTTTGTATTTTGGGGGGTAGATACCCAGGAGTGTGATTCCTGGGTCCTAGGGTAGTTCTATTTTTAACTTTTTGAGAAAGCTCCACTGTTTTCCAGAGTGGCTGCACCAGTTTGCATTCCCACCAACAGTAAAAGAGGGTTCTTTTTTCTCCACATTCTCATCAGTACTTGTTATTTCTTGTGTTTTTGATTTTAGCCATTCTGGTAGGTGTGAGGTGATACCTCATTGTGATTTCGATTTGTGTTTCTCTGATGATGAGTGATGTTGAGCACCTTCGTGTGTGTGTTAGCCATCTGTATGTCTTCTTTGCAGGTATGTCTGTTCACATCTTCTGCCCATGTTTTAATTGGATTATGTGTTTTTTTTGGGTGTTGAGTTGTATCAGTTCTTTATATGTTTTGGGTACTAATCAGTTATGTCATTTGCCTATATCTTCTCCCATTCAATAGGTTGGTTGCCTTTGAGTTTTGTTGATCATTCCCTTCACTGGGCGGAAGCTTATTATTTTGATGTAGTCCCAATAATTTATTTTTGCTTTTATTTCCCTTGCCTCAGGAGACATACCTAGAAAAATGTTGCTATGGCTGATGTCAGATAGATGACTTTCTGTGCTCTTTTCGAAGGTTTTTATGGTTTCAGGTCTCAACATTTAGGTCTTTAATCCATTTTGAGTTCATTTTTGTGTATAGCGTAAGAAAGTGTCCAGTTTCATTCTTTTGTTTATAGCTGTCTAGCTTTCCCAGCACTGTTTGTTGAAGAGACTGTCTTTTTTCCCACTGGTTATTCATTCTTCCTTTGTCAAAGATTAATTGACCATATATTGTGGGTTTATTTCTTCGTTTTCTGTTCTATTACACTGACCTCTGTGTCTGTTTTTATGCCAGTACCATACTGTTTAATTACTACTGCTTTGTAATATAACTTGAAATCTGGAATTGTTATACCTCCTGTTTTGTTGTTCTTTTTCAAGATTGCTTTGGCTATTCTATATCTTTTGTGGTTTCATACAAATTTTAGGATTGTTCTAGTTCTGTGAAAAATGCTGTTGATATTTTGGTAGGGATTACATTAAATCTATAGATTGTTTGAGGTAATCTGAACATTTCACCAGTATTTGTTCTTCCAGTCTGTGAATGTGTTTCATTCCTTTGTGTTGTCTTGAATTTCTTTCATCAGTGTTTCATAGTTTTCAGAGTATAGGTCTTTCACCTCTTTGGTTATATTTTTTCCAAGGTATTTTATTGTTTTGGGTACCCTTGTAAATAGGCTTGTTTTCTTATTTTCACTTTCTGCTACTTTGCTATTAGTGTGTAAGAATGCAACAAATTTCTGCACATTGATTTTGTATCCTGCAACTTTATTGAATTCATTTATCAGTTTTAGCAGTTTTTTGGTGGAATCTTTAGGGTTTTCTGTATGTAGTATTGTGTCAGATGGAAATAGTGCAAGTTTTACTTCTTTCTTACCAATTTGGATCCCTATTATTTCTTTTTCTTATCTGATTACTATGGCTAGGACTGCCAGTACTATGTTGAATTAAAGTGAGAGTGGATATCTGTGTCCTGTTCTTTACCTTAAGGGAAAAGTTTTCAGTTTTTCATGATAGAGTGTGATGTTGGCTGTGAGTTTTTCATAGAAGGCCTTTGTCATATGAGGTACGTTTCCTTCTTGACCTATTTTGCACAGGATTTTTATCACGAATGGATGTACTTTGTCAAGTGCTTTTTATGCATCTGCTAAAATGATTATATAGTTTTTATCCTTTCTCTTATCACATTGATTGTTTGCAAATACTGGGTCGCCCTTGCATCCCTGGAATAAGTCCCACTTGATTGTGGTATATGGTTTTTTTTTTAATGTATTGTTGGATTTGGTTTGCTGATATTTTGTTGAGGTTTTTTTGCATCTATATTCATGAGAAATATTGGCCTATAGTTCTCTCTTTTTTTGTGTGTGTGGTTTCTGTTTGGTTTTGGTATCGGGGTGATACTGGCCTCGTTGAATGAATTTGGAAGTTTTCCTTCTGCTTGTGTTTTTCAGAATAGTCTGAGGAGAATAGGTATTAACACTTTATTAAATGTTTTGTAGCATTCCTGTGAAGCCGTCTGGTCCTGGACTTTTGTTTTTTGAGAGTTAAAAAAAAATTTTTTTTAATGTTTATTTTTGAGAGAGAGAGGGAAGAGAGTGAGAGAGAGAGAGAGACACAGAGTGGGGAAGGGGCAGAGAGAGAGGGAGACATGGACTCCAAAGCAGGCTTCAGGCTCTGAGCTGTCAGCACAGAGTCCCACGTGGGGCTTAAACTCACCAACTGTGAGATCATGACCTGAGCTGAAGTCAGACACTTAACTGACTGAGCCCTCAGGCATTGCTTTTTTTCTGAGTTTTTTGATGACTGATTTCATTGCAGGTAATTGGTCTGTTCAATTTTTCCATTTCTTTCACCATAGGTTGGGTAGGTTATATGTTTCTAGGAATTTATCCATTTCTTTTAAGTTGTCCAATGTGTTGGCATTTAGGTTTTCATAATATTCTGTAACAATTATTTGTATTTATTTGGTGTTGTTATTTCCCCTCTTTCATTGGTGATTTTGTTTATTTGGGTACCCCCAACCCCTCTTTCTCTGCTTTTTTTTTTTTTTTTTTTTTAATGAATCTTGCTACGGGTTTTTCAGTTTTGTTGGTCCTTTCAGAGAATTCTCTCTTGCTTTCGTTGATCCATCCTATTGGGTTTTTTGTTTGTTTTTTTACTTTCTGTGTCATTTATTTCTGTTCTAATCTGTATTTTCTTCTTTTGCTGGGTTTGGGTTTTATGTGTTCTTCTTTTTCTAATCCCTTTAGGTGTGAGGTTATGTTGTCTGAGATTTTTCTTGCTTCTCGAAGTAAACCTGTATTGCAATAATACACTTATCTCTTAGAACCATTTTTGCTGCTTCCCGAAGTTTTTGAATCATTGTAATTTTCATTTTTGTTTCCATGTAATTTTTTTATTCTTTGATTTCTTGGTTGACCCATTCATTGTTTACTAGCATGTCATTTAACTTCCATGTATCTGTGGTCTTTGCAGAGCCTTTCTTGTAGTTGCTTTCTAGTTTCATAACGTTGTAGTCAGGAAAGATGCGTGGTATGACTTTGATTTTTATAATTTGTTAAGACTTGTTCTGTGGCCTAAATATGTGATCTGTTCTGGAGAATGTTCTGTGTGTGTTTGAAAAGAATGTGTTTTCTCCTGTTTTAGATGGAATGTTCTGATACTCCTGTTATATCCATCTGGTCCAGTGTGTCATTCATAGCCACTATTTCCTTGTTTATTTTCTGGTTTGATGATCTGTCCGTTGATCTAAGTGGGGTATTCAAGTCACTTTACTATTGTTGTGTTACTTTTGATTAGTTCCTTTATGTTTGTTGCTAACTGTTTTATGGAATTGGGTGCTTTCATGTTGGGTGCATAAATATTTACAATTGTTATTCTGTTGGATTGTACCCTTTATTATTCAGTGGTTTTTGTCTCTTGTTACAGACTTTGTTTTAAAGTCTATTTTGTCTGATATAAGTATGGCTATCCTGGCTTTCTTTTGACATCCATTTGCATGATAAATGTTTTTCTGTCCCTCACACTCAATCTGCAAGTGTCTTTCTGTTTGAAATGAGTTTCTTTTTCTTTTTTTTTTTTAATTTTTTTTTTTTCAACGTTTTTTATTTATTTTTGGGACAGAGAGAGACAGAGCATGATCGGGGGAGGGGCAGAGAGAGAGGGAGACACAGAATCGGAAACAGGCTCCAGGCTCCGAGCCATCAGCCCAGAGCCTGATGCGGGGCTCGAACTCACGGACTGCGAGATCGTGACCTGGCTGAAGTCGGACGCTTAACTGACTGCGCCACCCAGGCGCCCCTGAAATGAGTTTCTTGTAGGTAGCATTTAGATGGGTCTTGTTTTTATTCATTCTGTCACCCTGTGTCTTTTGATTGGAGTGTTTAGTCCATTTACATTCAAAGTAATTACTGATCAGTATATATTTTTGCCATTTTGTTACTTGTTTTGTGGTTGTTTTTGCACCTTTTTTCTGACCCTTTCTTTCATGGTTTGTTGGCTTTCTTCGGTGATATACTTGGATTCCTTTTTCTCCATTCTTTGCATATCTATTACTGGTTTTTATTTTGTGATTACCATTAGGTTTGTGTAGAACCTCTTCTGCATATAGTAGTCTATATTAAGTTGATGGTTGCAGAACTTTAAACCCCTCTGTAATCCCACCCCCTATGCTTTTGGTATAGGATGTCATTTTTACATCCTTTTATTTTCTGAATATTTTAACTGGTTTTTACAGAAGCATTTACTTTCTTTAAAAAATTTTTTTGTGATGTTTATTTATTTTTGAGAGAGACAGACAGACAGAGCATGAGTAGTATTGGGGCAGAGAGTCTGAAGCAGGCTCCAGTTCACCCTGGGGCTTGAACTCACAAGCTGTGAAATCATGACCTGAGACAAAGTCAGACACTTAACCGACTGAACCACCCAGGTGCCCCTGAAAGTATTTACTTTTAATGTTTTTTTGTGTTTTTTACTTTTTTACACTTTTACTTATGGTCTTTGCTTCCCACTCAAAGAGTCCCCTTTAATATTTCTTGTAGGACTGGTTTAGTGGTCTTAAACTCCTTTAGTTTTTGTTAGTGTGAGAAAGTCTGTCTTTCAATTCGAAATGATAGCCTTGCTGGATAGAGTATTCATGGCTGCAGAAAATCCTTTCAGCACTTTGAATATATCATGCCACTCCTGTCTGGCCTGCAGTTTCTGTCTGAAAAAACCACTGATAGCCTTATGGGATTTCTTTGTATGTAACTGTCTTTTCTCTTGCAACCTTTAAAATTCTTTATCATAATTTTTTTTCCATTTTATTTTATTATTTTTTTAACGTTTATTTATTTTTGAGACAGAGAGAGAGAGAGAGAGCATGAACGGGGGAGGGTCAGAGAGAGGGAGCCACAGAATCTGAAGCAGGCTCCAGGGTCTGAGCTGTCAGCACAGAGCCTGATGCGGGGCTCGAAATCACAGACCGCGAGATCATGACCTGAGCCGAAGTCGGACGCTTAACTGACTGAGCCACGCAGGCGCCCCCTTTTCCATTTTAATTAATGTGTGTCTTTGTGTGGAATCCCTTGAGTTGCATCTGTTGGGGAGTTTGAATTTGCTGTGGCAATTTGTTTGTTGGGGGTTGAATTTGTTGGGGCAATTTGTTGTGCCTCCTGAATCTGGATCTCTGTTTCCCTCCTCACATTTGGGAAGTATTCAGCTATTTTTTCTTTAGATACATTTTCTGCCACCCTTTCTCTCTCTTCTGGGATCCGTGTAATGTGAATGTTACTATGCTTGATTGAGTGAGAGTTCTGTAAGTCAGTTCTTATTATGCAGTATTTGTCTCTCATCTGTTCATCTTGATTGCTTCCCATTTCTCTATCCTCCGGGTCACTGATAACATTCCTTTGCTTCCTGTAGCCTACTTTTTATTCCATTTATTATATTTTTTTGTTTCATTTATTGAGTCTTCATGTCTGATGTTATTTTTTTCTCTCTTTGCTAAGGGTCTCAACAATATCCTCCACTCTTTTCTCAAGTTTAGTGAGTATCTTTGTGATCATTATTCTAAATTCTCTATCAGGCTTAGTAATTTCTGTTTCACTTAAATCTGTTGTGATTTTGTCATGTTCTTTCATTTGGGACATATTCCCCTGTCTCCTCATTTTGTCTACCTCTCTGTCTGTTTCTGTGTATTAGGAAAGTCAGCCATATCTCCTGCTGTTAAAAGTAGTGGCTTTATGAAGAAGAGGTCTTGTAGTGCCCCGCAGTGCACTGTTCCCTATTCACCAGAAGGTGACACTTCAGAGGAGTCTTCTGTATGTTGCTTGCATTGCTTTGCTTGCGTTGCGTTGTTTGCATTGCGTTGCTTGCGTCCTACTATTGTGCTTTCTCTTTCAGTCCAGACTTGTGCACTGACTATCTACTTGTTGTGGGCTGTGCTTGCTTTCTGTGGTATTAGACCCAGGCAGGCCGGCCTGAGAGGGCATGACCATAGGAGGGCTCAGGGGCCAGGCAGCAGTGTTAACCAAAATTTGCACCGAGTCAGTAGTCCCAGGCCAGATCCCCTAAATCACGGTGGTGGCCAGCGGCGTGGCATGTGTTAGCGGCCGGACACAAAGCACACGGCTGAGGTAGTGACAAGAAGCGTACGGGTCTGTGCGTGGTGGCTGGGGACATTCAACTTTAGCAAAATCTGCACTGAGCTGCTAGACCTGGCTAGATCTGCCAGAGTGCGGTGGCCACAGGGCCACAGCACGCGGAGGCAGTGATTGGGTGGGGCGCACGCAGTGTTAATAAAATTTGCCCTGAGCCCAGGGCCTAGGCCAGCATACTTAGAGTGGGTGATTCCTCAGGAGAACTCAAGGCACAGCGCACTGCTGGCGCTACCTCACGGGTGTCTGTGCAGCACTGCCTCCTGCCTGTGTCTGTTTATGCTGAGGGGTGGGAGAAAAAATGGCACCTGCCAGTTCCTTTGTTCTCATAGGAGTTCCTCAGTGTGCTCTGAAATCTCTATAAACAGATCTCTTTGCCTTTGTGCAAGCTGTCACGTCTGTGTTGACTCTTCTAAAGGTCCTTGTCTCTTTAAGGGCGGGGACCTGGCTATCACGTGCACTCCTGACTACCCAGTGCTGAGTCACCTGACCTTCAGAGCTCTAGACTCCCAACTCCCCTAGTTATACAGAGTCATGGAGTTCAGTGCCTCTGGTTTTCAAGGCTGGAAGTTATGGGCATTCTTTTTTCCTATGTAGACTCCCCGGTGCTTTGCCTTCTCTGTGACCACAGCTTCCTTTCTCCTGTGGGCAGTGCTCCTGGCTGCCTTTCTGCCCTTTCTAACCTCTCCAGGGCTGGCTTCCTGTATTTGGCTGTGGAGTTTGTTCTGCCAGTCTTCAGATCACTCTCCAGTTTATTGACTCAGATGTGAGTGATATGTAGCTGTAAAAGTAGGATGGGATGAGCTTAGGGGTCCTCTTACTCCACCATCTTGCATCCCCTCCTCCTACAAATGTTTTACAAGTTTAGAGCTTTTGGGCACCTGGGTGGCTCAGTCGGTTAGTTGTTCAGCTTCGGCTCAGGTCATGATCTAGTGGTTCGTGGGGTTCGAGCCCTGCATCGGACTCTTTGCTGACAGCTCAGGGCCTGGAGCTTGCTTCGAATTCTGGGTCTCCCTTTCTCTCTGCCCCTCCCCTGCTCACGCTCTGTCTCCCTCTCTCTCTCAAAAACAAATAAACGTTAAAAAGATAAGTAAATAAAAACTTAGCGCTTTTGGCTAGGTATTTGGTCTTTGTCTCATTAATGATGTTTGTTTTCTTGGTTTGTTATTTTGTGAGTAATTGGCAACACTAATTTTTAACATAGATATTTGGGGTTCCTGAAAAATAAATTTTTCTTTTCCTCCCCCAGTTGGCACATATGTGTACATATGTTTATATACATCTATATATACGCAAACAGTGAGGAAAAGTGGTTAGCATTTTTAGAGGTTTAATGCTGACATAAGTAGTGGTAGTATAAGGCCATGATCACTTGTGGTTTTGAATTTTGAATGGTAACGATAAACTCATTTTTACTTCTTTTACTGTATAAATTTAATGAGAGTACAAGAATTTTAATGCAGAATAATTTAGTAGTCAAGATGAACTTTATCCGTAACTTTTTACTATAGAAGTTCCACCAAGACTATTTTCATTTGTACACATAAGTGTCTTTGGCTGGGGGGTGGGGCGGGGGGAGGGGGGGATTTAGTAATCAGAAGGGTTTGTAAAGGAGAATTTTACTTGGGAGGAGTTTTTTCTTTACCTTGTTCCCTGTAGCTACCATTTACTTACCATTTACTGGGTTGGTACTTTATGTAGTCTCATTTTATTCTTACGGCAACCCAGTGAGGTTGCCTTTGTTAACCTTGTAGTACAAATTAGGTTAAGTAGCTTGCTCAGGTTCATACAGTAGTAATGGTAAAGTTGGGATTTAAATCTAGATCTGTCTGTGCTCTTTTCATTGCACTACCCTCCCTCCTGTCAAGGGATCAGATATGAGAAACATAAAAAGGGATACTGAAAGGTAAACTAGGGGAAAAAAGTGAAAAAATAAAAAGTTTAGAAAAATTAAAATAGACAGAATTTAATCTTAGAGAAAAAATATTTTTTATGGAAAAATTACTCATTTTGCTGGAAAAGCTTTTTCTAGAACAAGGACTTACGTAGAGCAAGATTAAGGCCTCTAGATATTAAGCCAAATATTTTATAAACAGTCTTAAAACAAATTAAGCTGTCATGTAGATATCTTATCTCAATGAAATATACTTGGTATGAAGCCTAACAGTGTCATCTTTTTCCTTGTCAGATGTTGATGATGGAGATACAGTGACAGATTTCATGGCTCAAGAGCGAGAAAGGGGCATTACTATTCAGTCTGCTGCTGTTACGTTTGATTGGAAGGGATATAGAGTCAATTTAATTGATACACCAGGTATGGTGCTGTTGGAGCCATGCAGAGGTGCTGCATCGTTTGAGGTTTTTATTCATGTTTGTGTTCCCTTTTAAATTGTGGTCAAAAATATATCATAAAATTTACCATCCTAACCATTTTTAAGTGTACAGCTCAGTAGGTAAGTATATTTACATTGTTGTGAAACTGATGTCCAGGAGTACTTAGTCTTGCACAACTGAAACTATATATCCATTATATAACTACTACTCTTTGTCATCTGCTCCCATTGCTGGTAATTACTCTTCTACTTTGTAATCTAGATTACTTTAGATACCTCATATGAGGAGAACCATACAGTTTTTGTCCTTTTGTGGGTGACTTTGCTTAGCATGAAATCTTTCAAGGTTTATCTGTCTTATAATATGTGAGAGGATTTCCTTTATTTTTAAGGCTGCATAATATTCCATTGTACATATATAACATAATTTGTATGTAAATATACATCATTCATACATTGATGGACGTTTGGGTTGTTTCCACCTCTTGGCCATTGTGAATAGTTTTACTATTAGTGTGGTGTGCAGATATGTCTTTCAGACTCTCCCTTCAGTTTTTTTGGATATATACCCCAAAGTGGGATTGCTGGATCATGTTTTGTTTTTTTTTTTTTCAGTTTTTAAAAGATTTTAAGTGTTGGGGCTCCTGGGTGGTTCAGTAGGTTGAGTGTCCAGGTTTAGCTCAGGTCATGATCTCACAGTCCATGAGTTCGAGCCCCGTGTCGGGCTCTGTGCTGACAGCTCAGAGCCTGGAGCCTGCTCAGATTCTGTGTCTCCCTCTCTCTCAGCCCCTCCCCTGCTCATGCTCTGTCTCTCTCTCTCTCTCTCTCTCTCTCTCTCAAAAATAAATAAACATAGAAAAATGAATAAAAGATTTTTAAGTGTTATGTTTCTCATCTTTTTTTTAGGTCATGTAGACTTTACCTTGGAGGTTGAGCGCTGCCTTAGAGTGTTGGATGGTGCAGTAGCTGTGTTTGATGCCTCTGCTGGTGTAGAGGTAAAAAATATTCTCAAAGTAAAGTGAAGATACCAACAACACGATTTTTTCTTAAAGTAGAATGTATCAGATTTAGTTACAATAGCCCTGTGTTTGTTAAGTTCATATTAATCAAATTATGGTGAAATTGGAATTTAATACTGCAATCACATATACAGGTCTATATGTGATCTCAGATATTTTGTAGTAAAAGGGAAATAGTTGCTTTTCTGTAGAAAATATGAAAGTTAGTGTTGAAAACTGTGAAGGGCTTGAGATTCTTACCTGTTTTTTTAAGCTAACTAGTTAACCTGCCACAGTGTTATGGCATGCTGGCATAAGACATAAGACTTTTGAGTCAGAGACAAAGGACTGTTAGTCACAGGAATAGCAATAGCCAGAGTGTCGATAATTTCTTGTCTTAGTTACCCAAGCCCCAATTCCCACAGGGTGACCTAAAGAGAGTCAAGAGAGTCAAGAGTTGCACATGCCATGGATCCCTGTGCTTAGAAAATGCACATGTTTTATAATGGGCAGTAAGCATGCCTGCTGTTTGCTCTGGAGAGAGATGTTATCTTCCAGGCTTATAAACAAACCTACCTTTTGACTCAGAGGAAGACACTTCTCTTTCTAAGCCGTTTACTATATTTGAAGACATCTTTGAAGACATAGTCCAGAACAAAGGCAGTTAGTGCCTTTCCTAACAAACTATGTAGAAAGGTGAAATACACATGAAGAATTGTGTCCTAACAGTTAACTGAGTTTTTTGAATAAATCTTAAAAGTGGATTTATAATAAATTATACTGGGGTCAGTTATGTACTCTTTAGCATATCGCTATATGTCTTACAATTTCAAGATTGGCTTTTTATTAAATATAGAATCCTCTTCACTTCTTCTAATCTTAAAATTACTAAAAGTGATACGCTAAATGATCGATATTAACATTTCCCAAATGATACAAATCGACACCATGGGCTTCCTCATAGGATGCACTAAGAAGGGCACAACATTATGTTGTATTCTTGGCAGCATGTTTGGCCCAAATCTAATCATGAGAAGGCAATCAAATGAAATTTCTTAAAAGTTTTTTTTTAATGTTTGTTTATTTTTGAAAGAGAGAGAGTGCGAGCAGGAGAGGGGCAGAGAGAGAGGGAGACACAGAATCCGAAGTAGGCTCCAGGCTTTGAGCTGTCAACACAGAGCCCCATGCGGGACTTGAACTCCTGAACCATGAGATCACGACCTAAACTGAAGTTGGATGCTTAACTGACTGAGCCACGCAGGCACCCCTGTAGTTGAAAGGATTCTAAACAAACAAGAAAACTAAATGTAATATCATCTTTGGAAGGATCCTGGATTCAAAAACAAGAAGTTACAAAGAGCATCAGTAGGAAAACCAGAATAATTTTAATATAGATGATATGTTATTAGAAAAAAGTATTGTAGGGGCACCCGGGTGGCTCAGTTGGTTAGGCGTCCGACTTCAGCTCAGGTCATGATCTCACGGTCTGTGAGTTCGAGCCCCGCGTCGGGCTCTGTGCTGACCGCTCAGAGCCTGGAGCCTGTTTCCGATTCTGTGTCTCCCTCTTTCTCTGCCCCTCCCCTGCTCACACTCTGTCTCTCTCTGTCTCAAAAATAAATAAACATTAAAAGGAAAAAAAAGAAAAAAGTATTGTATCAGCTTAAATTCTTTGAATATGATCTTTATAAATGGTTATGTAGGAGAATATCCTTATTTTTAGAAAATACAGGCTGAAGTATTTAGGATTAAAGTGTCATGATATCTGCATCTTGCTCTAGTGGTTCACCTCCCACGCACACATACACGTATGTTGTTAGTTTGGGTACTTTGAGCATTAGATGCCAAGTTGGGATTAGATGCATAAGAGATTTATTGGTGGATATCCCTGTGAAGAGTAAAGGAGAAAAGAGAGAAGTGTAAGAGAGCTTTCAGACCAGAGGGCAGATCAAGGAGCTCTTGGTGACCAGACGATTGGGTAGGAAGAGTTTCAGACTATAGCACATTTCCAAAAGGGGTTTGGCTAGGCTGATGGAAGTCCTCAAGGCAAAGTTGCCTGTTGGAGAAGGCGGAATGTTTTGTAGGAATAACCTACATTAGAACTTCTGCTCTGCTTGGCCATTAGCTGGTCCTTGAGAGACCTTGGTAGTTAGTAGTCAAGATGACTAGCATTTGGAGCTATCATTTAATTATGCTCTGTGTAGTGGATCCAAGTGGCACATTCCCATACACACTGCACACATTCTAATGTGTTCATATGCACATTTGGGGAAAAAAAGGCAAGTGTGGCAAAGTGTTCATACTTGGTGAATCTAGGTGAAGGGTACATGGGTATATATTGTACTGTTTTTTTACCTTTTTTATAGGTTTGAGATTTTTCAGAATGAAAAGTTGTTGGGGGGAAATAATACAGTGATGGAAAGCCCGACCTGAGGACTGCTGACAGGCAGTGATGGTTTTTTGATCTAAATACAGCCTGACCTTGAGGTCTGAGGTTGGTTATACATTATTCCCATTTCTTTCTGATCACTTCACGTCCTAATGGTTGCATTCTTTCTGTCATTATGACTTGTATATGTACATTTGACAGATGGCATTATTTACAAAATTGAAATATATTGGAATAGGAAATTTCTGAATTTGTGATACAGAAGCCTTTTATGTGCTAAAACAATAAATGGACTTTTAGCTAGCAGGTGGGATAATGGAAGTCTTTCTATATTTTTTTAATATGCTTTTTTCTTGGAAAATTTATAATATACCCCCAGCCCCACCTCACCATATGCAGAAATTAGTTACCTTGGGGGTAGGTAACAATATCTTAGGATACAAAGCATACTAGAAGAAGAAAAGTTGATTCATTGGACTTTATCAAAATTACATCTTCTCATTAAAACTAAAAAAATTAAAAAATAAAAAGGGAAGCTGTAGGCTATGAAAAAATTTCTCATGTTAGATATAGTATATGAATGTTAAATTTCCAGAATGCGATAACGCTATTGATTACGTAGGAAAATATCATTGTTTTAGGAAGTATGTGCTGAAATTTTCATAGTACACGGTACATGGGTGTGATCAAGGACTTGTATCCAGAACATATGAATAACTACAAATCAGTAATAAAAAGTTACAACTCAGTAAATAAATGGACAAAAGACTTGAGTGGATTTTTCACCAGAGACATGAATGGCCCAGTGAGCACATGAAAAGATGCTCAGTCTCATTGATTATTGAGAAATGCAAATTAAAGTTACAAAGAAAAACTATTTGACACCCACGAGAATGGCTAAAATTGAAAAAAATGATGGCAAATACTGGCTGAAGTTGTGGAACAAGTGGAACTCTTATACACTGTCGGTGGAACTGTAGAATATTATACTTTGGAAGACTATTTGGCAGTTTCTTATAAAATGAAGTCTGCACATAACCTCTCACCCAGCACTTCTACTCCTGTATCTTTATCCAAGGGAATGAGAACATTTGTCTCCTAAAGACTTTTTCAAAATATTTACAGCAGCTAAATTCATAATAGCCCAAAACTAGAAGTAATCTGGGTGCTCATCCACAGGTGGACAAACAAGCTGGCACATTTATACGAAGGGGTTTAGCCAAAAACAAACAAAACAACAACAACAACAAAAATAACAGCCATCATACCTAACAACATGAATGAATGTCAAAAACTTTATGTTTAGTGAAAGAAGCCGTGTTATTTATATGAGATTCAGAAATAGAATGAATCTGTGGTGACAAATGTGAGGACAGGTTGTTTATGGGGGATGGGACATAAGAAAAATTTCTTAGGTTCTATATCTTGGTTGGGATAGTAGCTATACAAATCTATACATTTATCAGAACGCACTATACACTTAAGATGAGTGTTTTTTTATTCTATCTAAATTTTACCTAAACAAATTATATAAAGTGGCTTCTGTATCAGGTAATGTCAGCACATTAGGCTTTGTATGCTCTGTTCTAGGGCTTTGAGACTCCACTAGGCAGAGATATTGTAACAGACTCAAACTATTTATATTTAAAATGTGTAAAAATTAGAATTAAAAGAAGTCAAATAGAAAAGCATATGAGGGGCGCCTGGGTGGCTCAGTCGGTTAAGCGGCCGACTTCGGCTCAGGTCACGATCTCACGGTCCGTGAGTTCGAGCCCCACGTCGGGCTCTGTGCTGACCGCTCAGAGCCTGGAGCCTGTTTCAGATTCTGTGTCTCCCTCTCTCTCTGACCCTCCCCCGTTCATGCTCTGTCTCTCTCTGTCTCAAAAATAAATAAACGTTTAAAAAAAAAAAAAATTAAAAAAAAAAAAAAGAAAGAAAAGCATATGAGAGGGGTGCCTGGGTGGCTCATTTGGTTAAACATCTGACTCTTGATTTCGGTTCAGGTCATAATCTCGTGGTTTGTGGGATCAAGCTCCGTATCGGGGCTCCGTGCTGACAGCCTGGAACCTGCCTGGGAGTCTCTTTCTCCTTCTCTCTCTGTCTCTCTGCCCCCTCTCATGCATGCATGCGTGCTTTCTGTCTCTCTCAATTAAATAATTAAAAAAAAAATACGTGAGAATTGCTACTAAGAAATACAGTTATTGGCTTTTTTCTCCCTTACTCTTCAGTTTAACTCAACATTTAAACATTCACAATAAAAATGCATATACTTTTAAAAAGTTTTATTTAAATTAAAAAAATTTTTTTTTTAATGTTTATTTATTTTTGAGACAGAGAGAGACAGAGCATGAACGGGGGAGGGTCAGAGAGAGAGGGAGACACAGAATCTGAAGCATGCTCCAGGCTCTGAGCGGTCAGCACAGAGCCTGACGCAGGGCTTGAACTCACGGACCGTGAGATCATGACCTGAGCCGAAGTCGGACGCCCAACCAACTGAGCCACCCAGGTGCCCCATTTAAATTTTAATTAACACATAGTGCAATATTGGTTTCAGGAGTAAAAATGCATATTTTTATCACAATATCATTTTTTATAGTACAGTCCTATTCTTTTTACATTACGACAACAAAAGAATTAAGTCAAAAGTCCCTATTTTGCTGGTCAGCAAACTGATGAGTTCAGTATTATGTGACCTGTACTGGGTAAGGTGAAGCCAGACAAAAATGACATCTTCTGGTTCTTGATTAAGTCCTCTTTCCATGAGTCTTAATACCTCCCAGGTGTTTGTTCTCCTTGTGTGGCAACCTAGACCACCCAAAGGAGTATTCTCAGTTTGAAGCACATTCTGTATCACACTTCATCATGTTCTTTGTTCTCTTACCCACTAGCAGAAGAGTAACTAGAGCAATGGCACTAATTCTGTGTTGGAACAGGGCCCAGTTCCATGTTATAATAGATTCTTAGATCTATTTGTTCCATGTGTAGTGGAGTTATTTTTGTCCCATATGTGGTTTTTTTTCCCTTTCTCTTTGCTCCAGGCCCAGACTCTCACAGTATGGAGGCAAGCTGATAAACACAAGATACCTCGAATCTGTTTTTTAAACAAAATGGACAAAACTGGAGCAAGGTATTTCAAGGCTTCCCCCCCGCCCCATTTGTTAAAAGTAGAAATACAGGGGTGCCTGGGTGGCTCAGTCGGTTAAGCATCCAACTTCGACTCAGGTCATGATCTAACGGTTTGGGAGTTCAAGCCCCACGTTGGGCTCTGTGCTGACAGCTCAGAGCCTGGAGCCTGCTTCGGATTCTGTGTCTCTCTGCCCCTCCCCTGCTTACACTCTGTCTCTCTCCTCTCTCTCCCCCTCTCTCTCAAGAATAAATAAACATTAAAAAAAAAAGTAGGAATACAATTTTGAGTTTTTAATGGACTATAACTTAAATTTATAAATAGCTGTTCGCTCTGGAGTATAAATATTCCGTGGGATCTCAATTCAGTCCCATTAAAAAAGGAGTTTCAAAACAGGTAGAAATGTGATAAGGAGAGATCCTGGTCAGTGTGTAAGTGGCAAATACAAAACACCAACTGTCCCTCTCCTCAAACCACACAGTATGCTTTGTGTTTATGTAATTTTCTATCCTAATTCTGAACTGATAACATGATACCAAGAACGCCTAAGGTAAAGTTATAGCAAAATTGGGCTGGCTTTTGGAAGAAAGGGGATAGCTGTGTGTGATAGCAAATGTAGCTGTTAGAAGAATCCTTGAGTTATAATGACAGATCATGCATTTGAATGTCTAACTAATTATTGGTGACTTTGATCAGTTTATTTAATCTTAGTTTCAAACTATAATAAGTGAAGCTTATAAATAATAATACCCTAGATATCTCTGTGGCAGGATTATGGTAGATACTCAAGCACTGTTTTTTGAAGTTTACATTGAAAGTTTACTCAAGATATTGTCGTGTGGAAAACTGTTCACTGGTGAACATTAGGGACAGTGAAAATGGTTGTGATTTTAGAGACCATTCTTAAATCTGTTTTAAGAATCTTAACATTTAAGGGGTGCCTGAGTGGCTCAGTTGGTTGAGCATCCAATTCTTGATTTCCGCTCAAGTCATGATCTCACAGTTCATGAGACAAAGCCTGCATTGAACTCCTTCTGACAGCAATGAGCTTGCTTGGGATCTCTTTCCCTCTCCCAAAATAATAAATAAACATTAAAAAAAAAATCTTAACATTTTTTAAGTTTACTTATGTATTTTTGAGCGAGAAAGGGAGGGAGCAAATCAGCAGGGGAGGGTCAGAGAGAAAATCCCAAGCAGGCTCCGTACTGTCAGCACAGAGCCCAGTGTGGGGCCCTAACTAATGAACCACAAGATCATGACCTGAGCGAGAGTCGGATGTTTAACTGACCGAGCCACCCGGGCGGCCCAAGAATCTTAACATTTTTAATTATAGTTATTTTGCTTCCTGCAGTTTTAAATATGCGGTTGAAAGCATCAGAGAGAAGTTGAAGGCAAAGCCATTACTTTTACAGGTTGGTTGATTAATATTTGGTTTATTAATAGCAGCAGCTGCAAATTTCCTCATCATTTTATTGTGACATATATATCTGAAACTATCTCAGATGTTTTTTGGAAGAAGTTGGCATGTAAATAAAAGATATAGATTATGGTAATAATGTTAATAGCCATTTGGGGGAAAGTGGAGAAAGGTAACATTTTCTCATCAATGCAGTTCTAATTGAGTTATCATTTAATAAAGTTAATCTCGCTTTGATTTGCAGTTACCACTTGGTGAAGGCAAAGCTTTCAAAGGAGTTGTGGATGTAGTAAATAAAGAAAAACTTCTTTGGAATCCTAATTCAGATGATGGAAAAGACTTTGTGAGGAATCCCCTTTTGGAAATGAGTGATCCTGAGTTGCTTAAGGAGACAACTGAAGCAAGGAATGCCTTAATTGAACAGGTAAAGTAAATACTTTGAGTTTACATTTGCATATTTAGAAAATTTAAAAATATTTTATATATTATGAAATTTATGAAGTAAATATATACTTTATGTATATTTAAAGTGTAATATAAAGTGTAATGAAGAATACGATGAACACCAATGTTTCCACCACCCAGCTTAAGAAATAGAATATTAGCAATACCCTTGAATCTTTGTGTAACACTTCTGTTTAAATCTCTCTCCTTTCCACTTATCATTTACTCCCCCCACCACTATTTTGGTTGTAGCCTTTTTCTTTCATTTGCTTTGTTTTCTAGTTCACTACAAATGTATATATTCGTGAAGGACTTAGTTTTCCATGGTTTTGAACTTTCCTTAAGTGGAGTGATATTGTTTGTATTTTATAACAGTACATTGCAGATTCATCTTTGTTGTTATGTGTGGTTATGCTTCATTTTCAGTCTTACGTCATGTTCCAATATGATTATACCACATTTGTCCGTTCATCTGTGGGTGGACTTTGAGGTTATGTTGTCTGTTTTGCTGTTACAAACAGTGTTGCTGTGAACATCTTTGTATGTATCTCCTTGTACACACTTGTGACAATTTGTTTAGGGTTAAACCTAGGAATATCAGAGAGTGTGTCCGTCTTTTATCAAATGTCACATTAACTTAGAAAATTTTAAAGCCATTAATTTTATAGGTAATAGATAACTCTGGACCTCATCCACCCTCAAAATTTTAATAGAAAGTAGTAAGATTGTTAATATTTATGATATTTTATATGGTATTGTTGGCATATATACTAATAAACGTGGTTTATTTATGCGATAAGTTTAAGTGCAGTGGCACTAATTCTCTTTGGATTCTGTCTCTCTCAAAATAAATAAACTTACATAAAAAAATACATACATACATTTCACTACCATAAGATTCAGAGAGTGAATGGCACGTTCCATAAACTCTCTGAATCTTATGGTAGTGAAAAACATTTGAATCTGAACTGTTTGATTTTTTTATTTCTGAATTAAATTGGTCAGAGTAGATCCTGTCGTCATTAATTGTTTTCATTAATCTTTTGTATGAAGTTGTTCTTGAAGTAATTATTTCCCTTTATAACATACAGTAATCATCAACTTTATCATTAACAGAATAATGGTCATTGTTCTTTTTATTACTAGGCAACTGTTACTAAGGACTTACTGTGAACTAGCTCAAGTGCTTTACATGTAATACATTTAATCCTCATAGCAGCCTATATTATCCTCGTTTTACTGGTGGGGAAACAGAAACTTAGAATCCTTAACGAATGTCGTATAGCTAATAAGGAGCAGTGCTGGAACCTGAACCCAGGTCTGATTCCATTTAGAGCTGGAGCTCTTACCCACTTTGCTTTACTGCTTCTCTAATTTGGGGAGCCATAAACAGAATAAAAGTAGAATTGACATTTATGTATGTATGTGTGTATTTTTTTATATAAGTTTATTTATTTTGAGAGAGGATCCAAAGCAGGCTCCGTGCTGTCAGCACAGCCTGACATGGATTTTGACCTGAGCAGAAATCAAGAGTTGGCCTCTTAACCAACTGAGCTACCCAGGTGTCTGAAATTGACATTTATTCGTCAGTAATTGGGTGCATAATTAGTTCTCCTAGAACTAAGCTGGGTGGTGGAAACATTGGTGTTCATTGTATTCTTCATTACACTTTATATTACACTTTAAATATACATAAAGTATATATTTACTTCATAAATTTCATAATATATAAAATATTTTTAAATTTTCTAAATATGCAAATGTAAACTCAAACTCAAAAATCTCCTAGATTTTTCTTTGTTTTATCTTAGGCATGTCTAATGCATGTCTTAGGACAGGATAGTATATAACAAAAATTAGATTTGAGACTCTCTGTAGATGATATTAAAGTGATAATTACAAGGAATACATGTGTATTTATAGAATTGGAGAATAAGACCACATCACACCTGTTAGGATAGCTACAATCAAAAAACCCCCACAAAACCCCTCAACCGGAAGATAAGTGTTGGCAAAATATGGAGAAACTGTAACCTTTGTGCACTGCTGGTAGGAATGAAGATGATGCAGCCACTGTGGGAAATAGCATGGTGTTTCCTCAGAAGATTGAAAATAGAATTACCAAATGGTCTAGCATTTCTGCTTCTGGCTGTATATCCAAAAGAATTGAAAGCAGGGTCTCAAAGAGATATTTGCATTTCCTTGTTCATAGCACCATTATTCCTAATGGCCACAACGTGGGAGCAACCAAGCGTTCATCAACAAGACGAGTAGATAAAATATGGTATAAACATACAATAGAATATTATTCAGCCTTAAAAAGGAATGACATTCTGACACATGCTACGATACAGATGAACCTCGAGGACGTTATGCTAATTGAAATAAGCCAGTCCAGGAAAAAAGACAAATACTGTAATGATTCCACTTATATGAGGTATTTAGAGTAGTCAGATTTGTAGAGACAAAAAGTAGAATCATAGTTGCCAGGGGATAGGGGATAGGAGAATGAGGAAGAGTTGTCTCGTGGTATAGAATTTGGGTTTTGTGAGATTGAGAAAGTTCTGGAGATTAGTTTTACAACAATGTGAATATACTTAACACTACTACTCAACTGTTCAGTGAGAAATGGTTAAGATGGTAAATTTTATGTTCTGTTTATGTTAAATTTTACCACGATTAATTTTTTTTTTAGAGAATAAGATTAGTGTGGACTAGAAGCAACTTCCTGTGTTCTAGAGGTGAATAGTGATAATAAGTTACACTTACTGTATTCTTACTATACGTTCTGGAAGCATAATTTCACTTGGTTATTCAATCCTTGCCCTCTGAAGTAGGTACTATTATTATCTCCATGATTAACCAAGGTAAAGAGAGGTGATGTGGGGGCGCCTGGGTGGGTCAGTCAGTTAAGCATCCGACTCTTGGTTTCGGCCCAGGTCATGATCTTGTGGTTCGTGAGATTGAGCCCTGCATCGGGCTTTGCACTGACAGCATGGGACCTGCTTTGGATTCTCTCTCTTCCCTCACTCTGCCCCTCCCCTGCTCATCCTTTCTATCTCTCTCTTTCAAAAATAAATAAGTAAACTTTAAAAAGAGAGAGAGAGAGAGAGAGGGGTGATGTAACTTAAGTTTTTGAATAAATCAGCAAGTAGTGGAGCCATTTCAAGGCAGTTTAATTCCAGAAGCTGTGCTTATCCATCATATATGCTCCCCACTACGGAGAATGGTTAGGTATGTTTCTACAATACTTAGCTGTTAAAAGTGTGTTTTTGTCTCCAAGTTTGAATGTTTTGCTCTTTTGTACTATTACAAACTTTTGAAACTTTTATTAAATTTATTGTCAGCTGAATTCTCCTATTTCATACAGGCAGATAACTAAGAAAAGAACATGAATTAGATAATTGCATTTGTATTGCTGAAATGATGCCTATGACCCTCAACTTATATCTGTTCCTGCAGTGCCGGATTAGAATAACATGAGTTATTTTAGTTGGACTGTCTTAGGACATCTGGTGAATATTCATAATGTTAAACAAATACCAGATGAAACTTTTTTTTTTTATGTTTTACTTATTTTGGGGAGAGAGAACATGTGCACATTAGCAGGGGAGGGGTGGACAGAGGATAGGAAGTGGGCTCCTTGCTGGCAGCAGAGAGCCTGATGCGGGGTTCAAACTCACCAACTATCAGATCATGACTTGAGCCGAAGTCAGATGCTTAATTGACTGAGCCACCCAGGCAGGAAACTTTCCCCACAGGAAACTTTTCAATGAACTAAGACTTCTAAATCTATCTAAAAACAGCAATCCATTAGATATGTTATCACTGACTGCGAATTGTGGTATTTTATTTCTTTTGAGCACTCCGAGTGGATAACACTTTATTGAGATACTTCATCTGGCTATTGCTTCTCATGTATGTAGGGAACTTATAATAGCACATCTTCAGTTTTCAGTCTCCTTTCCTATGAAAGAAATACTGTTTATCTCTTGAGATGTTGAGGAGAGTTCTGTGGCCTGGATAAGGTAGGTCATGTAGCTGTCTTGAAATATTTGGATAATGTACATTTATTTGGACTTAATAGTTGTGACAATAAAAGCAAGTTATAGAACTAAAACCTTTCTTTGTAGGTTGCAGATTTGGATGATGAATTTGCCGACTTGGTTTTAGGAGAATTTAGTGAAAATTTTGATTTGCTACCAGCTGAAAAGGTAAATTTTATTATTCATTTACTTTAATGAAGTTTTACTAATTGGATGTGGTTTGATTTCTCTGTCTCAGGTGTTTAGTTTTTTTCAACTTTGCATAGCATTAGAAAATGCTGACTTAATTAGGAGAACATTAAGATAAAGTCACTATTAATACAAGTGCTTAAATAATGGTAGTGATTTACTGTTTTCAGATATGCTTTACAAAATCAGAAATTGAATTTTTTTTACTCCTATTGAGTCAGTACAAGTTACTCATTCCTTCTTTGCAGTGCTTTCCTTGTGATCATTTCTTTAGTAGGGAAATTACAGGTGGAAATTTTATATTGAAAATTTACTGGTTTTGTAGACTACTGCAATGATTTTTCTTATTTTCTCTGACACCGTTTTAATTCTTACTAGAAGCTCGTTACAGGTCTTTACTTATTTATTTTGTTTCCTTTTGAAATACATTAAACCAGAGAATAGGCATATAAAATAGTAGTAATAATTGAATTAGGACAGATTTCTTCAAGGCATTTCTGTTATTTTCTGCTAGGGACCTTCCCCTATGAATTTGGCAAACAATCTTTATTTTTCTTTATGAAACGAGTTACCAGGTAAAGTTGTTTTTTGTTTGCTTGTTTGTTTGTTTTTAAGTAAACTCTGCCCAACACAGAGCCTGAACTCAAGCACCCAGGGTCAAGAGTTGCATGCTCCACCAGCTCAGCCAGCCAGGCGCCTCCCAAGTATTTTAGGGGGATTATATATATGTATGTAATGGGGTCCAGACTGAGCCCAGAAAATGTACTTAGTTATTTTTCACAAAAAGAATTAAAGAAAAACATGAGTCTCAAGATTAAGTTTGAGACCTTTGAAGTTAGGAATGGAAAAAAGTACTTTTCTTTTGAACGAAATGCCATAATTATTGAAATATGTTATCGTTTAGTATTTGAGCGCTTAGATGTGATGTTTGTTGTGCCCTGTAGTCACATACCATGGTTTCTCTTTTCAAAGAGCTTATGATCTGAGGAGGAATTGATATACCTTTCTCCTTCCAGTAGGTTGCAAACACACCCATGCTTTTCTTCGTTTTTGAGGTCTTTCAAATTTGATTTCTACCCTGATTTCTCATTTTTCTTTGGATTTGATTTTTTTTTTTAAGTTTATTTATTTTGAGAAAGAGAGAGCACAGGGGGGAAGGAAGAGAGAGAAAGAGAGAGAGAGAGAGAGAGAGAATGAATGAATCCCAAGCCCTGCACAAATGCAGAGCCCGTTGCGGGGCTCGAACTCATGAACTGTGAGATCATGACCTGAGCCGAAATCAGGAATCAGACGATTAACTGACTGAGCCACCCAGCCGCTCCTCAGTTTGATTTAATGTTGGTCTAATTCCTTTGAGGAAGTTGTAATTCATATATATGTTCTTAATTTCTGTACAGGTCCTCTTTTAGACAATCAAGGTTAAATCAGAAGTACGTTTAATTCATTTATTTGAGAAATATTTTTAAATACCTGCTTATTTTAGGTACTTCTGTAGTTTCTGGGGATTTAGCAATGTTTGATGGGACTTATTGTAATGCTCATGTAGATTTTATATTCTGGGGTATAAGGACACAGACAATAAACCATTAAATATATATCCAGTATACCAAATAGTAATTAACATTATAAAGAAAAATACAGAAGAATAAGGCCATGAAGAATGATGGAAGTGTGCTGAGTGGTTCTGTTTTACATGGTTGGTTGGCAAGGGTGTCTAATTCTGAGATACTTTAGTTGGAGCCAGTATACTGCACACAGAATACAGTACTTCTGTCTCTGCTTTATAGCTCCAGACTGCAATTCGCAGAGTAACACTGGCTCAGACAGCAGTGCCTGTGCTTTGTGGAAGTGCCCTGAAAAACAAAGGTGTCCAGCCCTTGTTGGATGCTGTTACTGTGTACTTGCCTTCACCTGAAGAGCGCAACTATGAATTTCTGTAAGTATGCAGTACAGATTAAAATCTTATAGCCTCGCAAAAGCGGGAAAGTAGGTCTTGTTTCACAAAGAGCATTTGAATCACCATTTTTGAATAACATTGGTGAGGAATATCATTATAAATGATATAGAGCTATATAAATTTTTACTTGAAAGGGACATTTGTTCGCATGTCTTATAACCTGCTATATTTACAAATGGAGCTAGAGTGTGTGGCTGTCATCTTAGTTAAAAAAAACAAACAGTAGAGTGGAGTTGTTTGATAAATATTCTGTAGATAAATTTATACTAGATTTGAAGATTTTTAAAAAGCTCAAAATATTTTGTGGTTTAAGGGTATTGTTTTACTTCTGTCGTCACTAACAGCTTTGTACTTGGTAATAAATCCTCTAAAATCCGAGTGACTCTTCAGGCAGGAATGGACTTTGTTTAATCCTTTAACTAGGACATTAATCACTTTTCATATCTCTCAATTGGAGAAGCATTAATGGTAAAGTGATTATGGGCATGGACTGTGTACTCCTTGGATTTAAATCTGAGCTCTCCCAAGTTGTTTAACCTTCTACCTGTAAAATACAGAGACCAGGACCTATCCTATTGGATTGTTACAGG
Organism: Panthera uncia; assembly: GCF_023721935.1. Classification (NCBI taxonomy): domain Eukaryota; kingdom Metazoa; phylum Chordata; class Mammalia; order Carnivora; family Felidae; genus Panthera; species Panthera uncia. Next base: position 54,429,273 of record NW_026057577.1, on the reverse strand, counting down.
AATCAAACGAGTTAATACTTATAAAGCAAATGGAATAGTGCCTACCTAGTATATGGTAAACTCTATATGAGTATTTGCTAAAGTTAAAAATTGGAGGGAATTAGGGATGAGATGGAGAAGTTCTATAATAGGAGTGTCTCACCTACTTTGAGTCATGGGCTCCTTTGAAACTAATGAGAACATGGAGCTTTTCCTCAGAAAAATGTGCTTGTGAACAAAATTTGGCAATTTCAGAGGGATTCAGGCTTTCTGTAACGTATCAGTGCGCACCAGTTTAAGGACATCAATCTGCAAGAATTGTAGATTTCTATGATCATGCAACTGGAGAGAAGGTGGGAGGGCAGAGTGTAAGTAGTAGTTAGAAAGAACCTATACATTTACCCTGTACAGGTTTTTGTGAGAAGGTATATTCTCACAAAATAGGAAGGTATACCTATCCTAGGTACATTTTTTGAGGAGTGAACTCTAGGCAGTGAAATTATTTGCGAGTAGAGGTAATATCTGGGAGAGAATCCATTATTTTTAATTTTGAGCAATTAATGATCTCCGTTAAATAATTTAATTTTGTGGAGGAAGAGAGGTAGTTAGTACTGACATAATGTAATCAGCCAGAGTAGCTAAACTAGAAGATATGAGGGAGGACATTAGGGTTAAGTTTGCACAGTGATTCTGATTTGATCTGCATAGATATATGGGAAGTGTATTTTAAAGGCCTTTCTGGAATGTCTCAATTTTGTAGGCCATGGTATAAGGGTGACTTATGTGCACTGGCATTTAAAGTTCTTCATGACAAGCAGCGAGGACCACTGGTGTTTATGCGCATTTACTCAGGCATGATAAAACCCCAATTGGCCATCTATAATATTAATGGAAACTGCACGTAAGTAGAAGCTTATAGGTTCTGTTCTTTTTTTTAATGTTTATTGTTTTGAGAGAGAGTGAGAGCAAGTGGGAGTGGGGCAGAGAGATGGAGAGAGAATCCTAAGCAGGCTCCGCATGGTCAGTGCAGAGCCTGATGCAGGGCTCAAACTCATGAACCGTGCAATCGTGACTGGAGCCGAAACCAAGAGTTGGATGCTTAACCAACTGAGCCACTCAAGCACTCCAGAAGCTTAGTTATTTTCTAAAACTGCAGTCATTTCTTTAAAAATTCTTTTACTGAAATAAATCATGGTTTTTACAGGGAGAGAATAAGTCGTCTTCTTTTGCCATTTGCTGACCAACATATAGAAATCCCTTCACTGACTGCTGGTAACATTGCTTTGACTGTTGGCCTTAAACACGTAAGCGACCAGATGGTTTCCCTAGGAACTATTAGCTTAAATGTTAAATTAAAACCAGGCATTTTGCGGTAGCAAAAACCCACGAACGATCCAAATAGTCATCAGTAGTGGGGTAATGAATATTGTAGCATATTCATCAACATGGTTGAATCTCAGAAAGAAAGAAAATTATAGAAGACTGTAAACTGTGGATTATATTCATGTAAAATTCAAATCCAAGTGAAAATACACTATAGATACATACCTGTGTTTTAAATTTAATAAATATTTTGTTATTCTCATTGGGTATTTTCCTTGATCATTGCTGACAATTTAATCTAACCTTATAACTGATCCGGGTAATAACTGAAGATATATTGCCAATGAAGGCTTTGTGAGGGCAAGGACTTGGGTTTCTTTTGTTCTCTGTCCTTAGTCCCTAGATCAGTGCATCACATATAGGAGGCAGTCCATGACTTGTCAGATGAATGGATGAAAATAAGTTGATGCTGTGTATGTTTTTGGTAAGGTAAAACTAAGGACATTTCATTTATATATGGATTAAATTGAATACATTTTCTCATTAAACTTTGGTGTATTTGGCATTTAGGATAGCCATGGTTACTTTGAACATTTTTTAACCTCTTTATGGTTAATTGCAGGATTCAAGATCCTTTAGTATAAAATGTCCACAGTCCAGATATAGGACTTGTAGCCTTGAAATGTCCTCTGTCCACCCGAAGGCAGGAGCTCCATGTACATATTTGAAGGAGTTACACAGAGACGTTTGAACTATTGCTTCATTAGGAATATCTTTACAGAGAAGGAAATTGGCATGGAATGTTGTAATATTAAAGTTTAAAAGTGAAATTATAGTTTTAAAAAATAATGAGTCTGTAAGGATGCTATCAATTCTGCATGGTCTAGAGAATTCTGGTTAATTGCTTATTTTATTTTAGTTAATGGAAGATTTTCTGTAAAACAGTTATAGACATTTTTACTGGTGGTAAAACTCTTAAAATGGACTTCTACTAAAATTGACCTATTTTGATATGATTGAAAATTTAGGAAGGTACATTTGTTTTACCAAATGAATTTTGAATGTGTAGTGAGTGTATGTGAGAGAGAGAGAGAGAGAGAGAGAGAGTGTGTGTGTGTGTGTGTGTGTGTGTGTGTGTGTGTGTGTGTGTGGTTAGAATTTATTACAGCAGTATCTTGGATAGAATTCTTACACAAGTTAAATTAGCTTTACCTATGCAAAGTTGCAGTGAGCTTTGTGAATTTGTTCCTGTTTTAAGTTCTGATGAAAGTGTCACATTGGAAGTTTTCACATTTCGTGATTCTCGGTGTAAGCTGAGTGCTCACTGAGCCTGTCTTGTTCCAAGCGCGATGTTTGCTTACAGACCGCCACAGGAGACACCATTGCCTCATCCAAGTCCAGTGCATTAGCTGCAGCTCGTCGAGCCGAAACAGAAGGAGGAAAAAAACATAGACGGAACAATGAAGCCGAAAGACTTCTTCTGGCTGGGGTGGAGATTCCAGAACCTGTTTTCTTCTGTACCATAGAACCCCCTTCGGTGGCTAAGCAGCCAGGTACAAATAGTTTTGGTGTATCAATTAACTAGTAATTAGATACAGTTAATAATTTAGATACAGATAGTTATGTTATGCCATCAAAAGATTTCTCACATGATTGAGTTCAGTTTTATCAGAAGTCATGGGTATTACTTGGGATTAGTCTTGTTTTCTGTTTAAGATGTTTTGATTTTTACAAGCTCCTTTTATTTATTCTTTTCCCACATGTTGGCCATTTTCAACTATCATCATCTTCCTTGCTCTGGTTCTTGTGGTGCTGTCATTGGCATCCGAAGTAACTGGCGTCAAGATTCCCCTTCCAGTTATAATAGATTAGACAGTTAACAGTTCAGAAGGATTCATTTTCTCATCACCATTTACAAAATGCTCCTTTCCTTGTTTTTTGGCTCAAGCTTTAGAACTCAGTGAAGATATTTATATACTATGGTTAATGTTATTTGACCTTTTTGAGTGTTGTGTACTCGTGCTTTAGCCTTTTTAAGTTCTCAGTGGCTTCTCATTACTTATATATAGCACAAACCCAGACTCCTTTCTGTGGTATATAAATCTCATGATTTCAGCTGTATCATTTCCAATTGGATTTGGTTGCATATTCTAGAAAACCCCCAAGTAACAGTTGCTTTAATGACAAAAGTTTATTTCTCTCCCTTGTAAAATGTGCCTTGGGTTGGGAGCCCAGGAGTTAGAGGGTGGCTCTACACCATCATCAGGCCCCCGGGCTCTCGTTTTTCTGCCCTGCCTCTCTGAGTCTGTAGCTCCTATCCTTAGTTATCACAGACAGGATGGCTGCTAGCACCTCTGGCATCACGGCCAAGTTCCTGACAGAGACATGGAGTAAGGAGGAAGAAGATGTGTCCTTTTCCCCTTAAAGATTTCTTCTGTGTCACTGGCTATTACTTAGACATCTGGCCGCTCAGTTGCAAGGAGTTTGGTAAATGCAGTCTTTTAGGCAGGCGGCAGCAGAATAGAGAGGAAGACCACTAGCAATCGCCGACACCAGCCTTCTTGCCTGGCCTCATTGTTTGAAACTTCCTCCTTCATTCTGAACCCTCTTCTTTCACCAAAAAAAAGTAAGACAGAATAACGACTCACACCTTATACTTCTGTAATAAACTAGTTCCAGTTTTCTGAAGATACCATGCTCTTTTTGCATTACTATTTCTTTTCATTTGTTCTGTCTTGCATTATAATGGCATAATGCAGTTTGTCTACCTGGAAGATGTTTACTCTGTAATTAGAAAATCTCATCTCAGGCATCACTTCTTTTTGAGGCCCTCACTGAATTCCTATATTAAGTTGTTGAAGGACAAATCTAGTTCTAGAGGTGGCATTAGAAGCTATTTTTTCCCCTTAAACAAGTTGGGCTCACAGATGATGGAAAAACAAAAGCACCCATTTACTGCCTCCCATGTCTTGAGTACCAAGGGGAAAAGAAACAGGAAGATCCCTAGACAAGTAGGAGTTCCAGTTCCTCACCATTCAAGCTGGAGTTCACATAAAGAAGTGTGAATACTGGTTTAAGACAGCCCCCAAATACTGAAGGAAACTGGATCTGTTCTTGTCCAGTTGGTAAAGATACAGCAATGAAATTAAAACAGGTATAGCAGCAAGTTTTCTTGTCACCTTAAAATGCCCTGAGACCAACTAAGGGTATAGTCTTGACCCTAAGGAAGGAGGATCAGGTGATGTGAATCTGGCTACCCAGGTTGATGTGTATCAAAGTTGACCAAACTAGTTATATCAGGGGTAGCCAGGCACTTAAGAGCAGGGGCTGCCCAAACAAAATAATCTGACTTTTAAAAAATATATTTGAGGGGCGCTTGAATGACCCAGTCATTAAAATGCCGATTTTGGCTCATGTCATGATCTCACAGTTATTGAGTTCAAGCCCTGCGTTGGGCTCTCTGCTGACAGCTCAGAGCTTGGAGCCTGTTTTGGATTCTGTGTCTTCCTCTCTCTCTCTGCTCCTGCCCCACTTGTGCTCACGCTCTCTCTCTCTCTCTCTCTCTCTCTCTCAGAAATACAATAAACATTTAAAAAATAAAAAATAAAAATATTTGAAAGTAATTTCATATTTCAAACATTGTGAGTACATAAATTCAAATTGTGACATTGCAGTTAAGTTGCACCAGCTCATTTTAAATCTAGCGCTTCAGCTTGTAACTACTTGAGGAAGAAAAGTCTGGGGTCCAAAGTAAGTCTAGTTAATGGGTATTAGCTTAGAGGTCCGAAGTCCCACAGGGGATGGGACTTTATAGAGTCTCCCTTAGACTTCTTTCAAGCAAATCTACCTTTTCTTTATTCTGGCTCTCCATTGTATTTGCCCCATGTTCCTATTATATTGACCCTCTGTCTCATGATGCCTTCTTCATCCCAATAAACTCCTGAAGGGTAGATTTGTCATAAATATTTTTGAATGAGTTTGCATTTTACAATAAAGTTACTGTGTTTTCATTTCAAAAGCTACAGTGTCATAAGCATTATTACTTTCTTTGAATAGGTGCTTAAAAATAAGATACTGTGTAAAATAATGCCTCTTAACCTTAATGGGCATAATATATTTCTTGAAATTCTTGTTAAGTGCAGCTTCTGATTCAGTACTGGAACCTGATATTTTGTCTTTCTAACAGGCTCCATATCATGCCAGTGTTGCTGGTTCTTGGACCTGACTTTGGGATGTCAAGAGTCCAGGAGAATACTGTTCAATAGAAATATAACATCAGCTGTAATCTAAAATTTTCTTAGAGCTACATAAAAAAATAATAAACTGGCAAAATTAATTTTAATAATATATTTAACCCAGTATATCAAAAATAGTATTTCAACATCTAATCAATATAAAAAATTAATGAGCTATTTTACTTTCTTTTTTTCATATTTAGTCTTTGAAACCTGGTATGTATTTTATACTTAGAGTATATGTCTGTTTAGACTCCTAATATACTAATTAGATGGCTAGTGGCTACTACTTGGACAGTGTATATCTAGAAGCGTATGTCCCTGGAATATAAGACCACTTTAAATGTGTGGTAAGGTTGGTTCATGAATCCGTTGCTCAGCTCTTTTCTTTAGCCGCACTTCATGTCTGAGAAACTTCGAACATCTTTTGTAGAGGGGGAGAATACAGTTAACAGCTAATTGGTTGTATTAAAGTATCACTTGACTTTAGAGGCCATATTTATTTCAAATAATATATTCTTGTTTCCTCATTGGGTGTGATAATTCATCATAGAGTGATCACATTAGCATCTCTTTATTCATGGTGTAATTCAGTTTCCTTTGCCAGTTTCTCATTGCTTGTCTTTCTGAAGGCATTTTGCTTTCTTGTCTTTTCCTAGATCTTTGTGAAACACAATCAGATGATGTTAGTGGCTTCCCAGTGCAAATTCAAATTCTGCAGCCTGGCCTACAAGCCCTTACATGATGTGATTACCTGCTAATAGCCAGCTACCATCTTGTTATTTTTCTAATAGCAAACCATTTCTTGCACAGGCATTTTCTCTGGTATTCTGTTTCTTCAGGATTTTGCATATATGGCCATTCTTTATTTGTGTCTTGATCTAACTTACCTTGGGGAGACCCTTCCAGATCATTCAATCTTAAATAACTTCCCATCACTGTCTTATCACCTCGTTTTATTCACTACAAAGCATTGATGCTGTTTGAAACGTTCTTTTTGAAAATTCGCTTGCTCATTTTTTCCCCCACTAGAACATATGTTACATTATCTAAAAGATGAAATGTAAAGATAACATTTACTGTTTATCCCCCAGATTTGGATTATGCATTGAAATGCCTTCAACGTGAAGATCCCAGTTTGAAAGTGAAGCTAGATGCTGATTCTGGACAGGTTCACATTTTATTACAACTTTACTTCCAGAAATCTTTCAATAGTGGTATTTGTGTGTGTGTGTGTGTGTGTGTGTTTCTGTATTTAAACGCATATATCTAAAACAGATTGGTCTATGCCCCCGAAAGAAAAAACCTTCTCTTTTGGTTCTCCGATAATACAAATTTCTGATTATCAGGTTGACTGTCAAACTAGATAGAAAAATTTTCCTTACTTCCTCAATATAATTAATTACGCCTCACTTCTTTAAACCACTTTTTAATTTTTTTAACATGGAAGCTTTGCAAATTTGCGTGTCACCCTCACACAGGGGCCGTGCTGATCTCTGTATCGTCCCAGTTTTAGTATACGGGCTGCTAAAGTGAGCACATGAAGACCACTGTCATTTCAGTTTTCCAGAAGACAGCCTTTTGTGAAACTTTGAAATAAAGTTCAACCCCAAGACAAAGCCTTGAGCTTCTTATGCTCCTAAGGCTTATAAACACGGCATACTAAAGGGAGGATGCAAAGGTGCTTTTCTGGTCAGTTACATATAAGGTGGGGGGAGAAGTGATGGCTAACAACCTAACACTGTGGGAGGAAGTAGAGCTGTAAAGTAGGTGCTAAGAAGTTTGTGGATATTACATTACAGCAGAAGAACACAAGTTCATTGTGTCTTTTTAGGAAGGCAGGGTAAAGTTTGTGTAAGATTTTAGAACAAGTTCCTTTAGAAGATTATAAATTTAAGGATAAACTAAGGATTTAGTTAATCTGAAAACTATGGAGTATTTTATTTCCCAAATGCCAGCTAAATGAGGTAGTAATTTAGTTTAATACTGAAGGAGACAGCAACAAGCACTTAAACTTTTTTTTTTATTTTGAAAAACTTTCATTTAAAAATGCCAATACATACTTTTTTTAGAAAAATGGCAAATAACACACACGGGTTCAGAGTACAGAATTAAGGTGTCCCTTTTTTCCATCTTAATTTACACAGGTAAACAACTGTGAAAATGTGAATAGACTTTCACACTTTCCCAAATGTCTTACGCTGTGCTATGTTATTAACCACGGTTTATTTTTTCCAGAGATATATACAGATACATAACAAGTCTTTCTTTTTGTATTATTCTACAACTTGCTTTTTCCAAATTCACTGCTTTAACTTTAAAGTACAGCAATTGAAACAAAATAATCCTTTTGTTTGTTTGTTCCTTATAATTACAGCTCTATTACGGCAGAAGGATAAAATTAGAACCAGCCAAAGGAAGAAACAAATAGGGCAAAATCTGGGAGAGTTCTAAATGCATTATCTTCCTTCATCTTCAGGGATGTATTAACCCTTTTGGTAAAGGGTATTGCCTGTCAGGGAGGCTCACCCCACCCCTCCAGAGTTTTTATTAAGGCTTGATTACATACTGCTCATGTGGTTGACCTTTAGTTTCCAGTACCTCCTATAAGTTGAGGCTATTACCTTGACTTTCCAGGTCGGAACAGATAAGGCTATTCTGAAGCGCACACCATAAATCACATTGTTACACTGTCCGGTGGACAAAATCCCCCAGACGAGTAAAGACACTTCCATCAGGCAGCATCCTGGCCTAGAGATTACCTACTAGTAGCTGAGGGTAGGGGCCATACCTCTTTTTGGGTGCAGTTAATTCTTTACTACATAGATGGCATATGAATAAGACTGAGCAAATATGGATTCCTTGCACTATACTCTTTCATACACAAACACCTTAAGGAATAACTAGTGTTGTAAAAAAAAATTTTTTTTAAAGCATGTCTTGATTGGTTTTGATAAAAATTTGGCTTGTTCTAACAAGGGCCCTAAGTAACAATGAAAGATCAAAGATAAAAGATAATTTCACTGCCAAATAAAGGTCCAAGCTAGTCTGAAAAATTTAACTAGTCACAATACTGTAAGGGGCCCAGGATGATTGGGAAATAAATGCCAATGTGGTTGGGAATATTTGGGGAAAAGATTATCCTCTTCACCCCCCAAATAACAAGATGTCACTTTCATCCTTAAGACAGTTGCTTACATTTTCATTAAGACAAGGGCTTTATCCTTTCTTTAAAGGTATAACCCAGAAGTTGCCAACATCAGTTACACTCATGTTTCATTGGCCAGAACTAAGGTATATGGTTGGGAATATAGTCCTGGCTAGATGCTACTTGCCTAATTAAACTGTCATGTAATAAAGACAGAATAGCCTAGAAATTTACTTTTAATCGACCTATTATTCCACTCAGAAAAAAACAAAAATGTTTTGAGGAAGAACCAAAAAAAAAGTTGCAGAGAAACTCAGTTTGTAATTAATGAAAAATAACATATATTGATATAATGCCTTTATATAGTATTTTGTGATAAACATTTTTTCTTTGATCTTGGTTTTATTTTCTTCCTGTTTTAACCAGACTGTCTTATGTGGTATGGGGGAGTTACATATTGAGATTATTCATGACCGAATCAAGAGAGAATATGGATTGGAAACCTATCTAGGGCCTCTCCAGGTGGCATACCGAGAGACTATTCTAAATGCAGTTCGTGCCACAGGTAAAATAAAACATTTAGGATTTGCTGTGCTTTTCTCTCTCTCCAGGATCTCTTTTCCAAATCTTTCAATGTAGTTGCATAAAGCAAGGTTCATACTCACTAGCGTCTTCCATCAGTGGGCATAGGTTTTGTGTGTGTGTATTTTTGGGTCTCTTTAGGATTTTGTTCTATTTTGTTTTAAACCCAGCCCTATTCCTGTACCACTCAATACATCAAATAAATGATGAGCCCTCATCAAACAAACGTACTTTTCAGTGGTGGTCATGGGGTACAATAAGCCCTTCGTGTAGAGATATTTCACAAAAAGGATATCCAGAGGGCTCATGAACATATTAAAAGATTCTTCATATCAGTAATGATTAGGGTCATGCAAGTTATGAGATATCTTACACCAACAAAATTGGCAGGGAAATCAGACAGCATCAAGTGTTGGTGAGATGTTGAGCAATGGAAACTCCTAAAAACTTAGGGTGGGAGTGTAAATTATGTAACCACTATGAAAACAATTTGGCAACTTCCTTGTGAAGCCAACTGTGTGCAGACTTTACTACTTAGCACTTCTCACATGCCCTAGAGAAACTCATACATGTGCACTGAGAGATGGATATAAGAATGTTCATAATAACATAATAATAATAACCACCTCTGAATAGAAAAAACCACCCCAAATATTTATGGACAGAGAGTGTGTAAACGGTATTGTGTTCATACAACAGAATATTAAACAGCTGTGAAAAAGAATGAATTACATCCATATGCATCAGCCCAGAGGACCCACAGATAAGCAAAAGAAGCATGTTGCAGAATACATAATAACAAATTCAAAACACAGTAGAGTGAACTATATTGTTTAGGAATACATGCATATGTAACATAACTAAGGAAACTCATAGGAATGAGTGATTATATCATGATAGTGATGGCTTTGGAAGGCTTGTAGGTTACTACTGGTAATGGTCTATTTCTGAGTAGTTTTTAGGTTTCATAAGTTCTTTATTTTTAGATTATAAAGAGAAATTGTAGACTATAATTCTTAAGTTTTAATTTAGGCGATGCATCACTCTATTACATGGTCACTAACAAAAATACAACATAGTTTTGTTTTAGTAATGATGGAGATTGGTGACTGCTGTTGGTTGTTAGCAAATGAGAGATACTGCTTTCAATCTTTAAAAAGTCACTATTTTGAGAAATCATAAATGCATAAAACATTGGAAGAATATGAAATTTAACAATTTGTTGGTTAGTAGAGTTAAAATAGCTTTTTAATTTCATTAGATAACCCTTTGTACTGTTTTACTGTTAAATAAAAATTTTATAATTAAAAGAATTTCAGTCACATAAGATATTTGAAAAAATTTAAATGTGTGATCTACATGTCAAAACTTGTGGGATCATCTGCCTCAACACATCTTAACCTTGCAGTAATATTAAGTGATTGAGAGCTGGTTTTTACATTGATAAACACAGAAGCAAATGCTTTCTTGATAGAACTTTTTACTCCCACATCTTTATGCTGTATTTAGTACCACGTAATATTTTTTCCCACTTTATCTTCTATGAGACTTTGAGTTTGTTGACTGCAGTTTTTCCAGTTGTGGTACCTTAATACCTTTCCAGAGCAAATCTCTAAGGTATTATATTCTATTTGTTTACAGATACCTTAGATAGAACATTAGGAGACAAACGGCATCTTGTGACTGTAGAACTGGAAGTAAAACCGGTTGAAACAGCCTCTGTTATGCCAGTTATCGAGTATGCTGGAAGTGTTAGTGAAGACCTTCCGACGGCTTCCCAAGAGGCCATTGAAAATGGGATTCACAGTGCATGCCTCCAAGGTAAGGTACTCAAGTAAAGGTAAGCTTAGTATAATCAACCACTTAGTCACTCCTAATATTATACATTATTTCTAACTAGGTAATGTTTTCTCACTACTCTTCCCATTATGTGTATGTTAGACCTGTTTCCATTGTCCCATGATCCTTAGATATTCTGGTGGGGTTTTTGTTTTTGTTTTTTTGTTTTTTTTTTTTACCAGTCTTCACTTTGTTCTTCTGTTTTGGGGTTTCTATGAATAGTTTCTAACTCAGATACACTTTCTTCAGCTGTGTCCAGTCTACTTGTAAGCCTATCAGAGATAATTCATTTATTTCACTGTTATTTTTTATTTCAAGCATTTCTTTTTGGTTCTTCTTAGGACTTCCGTCTGTTCTTGCATGTGGTTTACTTTATCAGAGTCTTTAGCATATATCAGTCATGTGATATGATCATTCCAACATACTTACCATGTCTGGTTCTGATGCTTGTTCTGTATTCATATTGTGCTTTTGCTTTTTAATATGCCTTGTAATTTCTTCTTGATGGCGTAACATGATGTACTGGGTAAAAGGAACTGCTGTAAACATGGTGTGTAGTAATGTGGAAGTCACGTGTTGGGGGAAAGGAAGCATTCGAATCCATGGGCTTATAGTGAGCCTATGCCTCTGGACGGGGAACCACACAAGTGTTTTTTTGTTTTTTTTTCACTAGCCTCAGGTTGGACAGGATGGCTAGGGTGGCCTGGAGTTAGGTATTTCACCCAAGTCAGGTCCTGCTAATGCCCCTGCTTCTTAGGCTCTAGTTAACTAGTTTCCCCTGAGAGCAGGCCTTTGTAAGAACAGAGTGCTCTGGAGTATTTCAGAATGGTTTCTTTTCCCCTCTGTCAGAAGTACAGAGAGATTTTTCTCTGATACTTACAGGAAGAACCTGCTCGAGCTCCGGGAGGTACATCTCAAAAAATTATGGGGGCCCCCTTATGATTTATGACTGTGTCCCCCTGAAGTTTATAACTCCCAGACTTCTCTATAGTTGAGGTTTTCCTGCTGTGGCACTGGTTCCTGGGCTAGTGAGCCTCTGCTCCAGGAAGCTGTGACTTCCTTTGTTCGCCTGCCTCTCTGGTTTTGGGGGCAGTGGTTTGTCCTTTGTCTTCTCTCTTATGGCTCTAGGAGGGGTTGCTTATTATTCAGTCTGTTCTACTTTATACTTGTTGGGACAGAGTGGTGACTTCTAAGCTGCCTAAATGAAGTGGAAACTGGAAGTCCTCTCCCTGTCTTTACTCCTCACTGCATATTGAGTGCTAACCTAAGTTTTTTCCCCTACCTAGGACCATTGCTTGGATCCCCAGTCCAAGATGTGGCAGTTGCTGTACATTCACTGATAATTCATCCTGGTACCTCCACAACTATGATTTCTGCCTGTGTCTCCAGATGCATACAAAAGGTAGAGAATATCCTGTAGTTCTCCTTTTTGCTTTAGGGTGACTGTCCTGATAGCAGTGTGCCATTGCTCCACAGACATCTGTGCTTTGCCGTGCCTCACACTTGTATTGATGCCGTCTGTGCCTTAGAGTCAGCAAGAGTTTTTACCCTGGACAGTCTCTGATTTCTTAATCACCAGGGTTATATCTGTTAGAGGACCTAGGAAGTTACTGCTTAATACAGACTGCCGGGAAATATTCTCTGATTTTAGCAAAGAGGCAGGTTTCCTTAACTGGCATTTTTGGTTTCCCCATCTCAGATACACAGCTGTTAGAGGTGAGCTTTGTTGTTTAATTAGGGGACATTTTGGGGGTATCCTGGCCCAAGACGGACTGTAAAGGACATTGAAGATGTAATACTAGTTTCAGTTTTGAGTTCATGTTTATTTGAATAAGATTACCGTAATCAAAGATCATTGAAATCAGATTAAGTCACAGGGAGCCTGGTTGGCTCAGTCTGGTAAGGGTCCTACTCTTGATTTTGGCTCAGGTCATGATCTCAGGGTCATGAGATTAAGCCCCTCCCGCATTGGGCTACTGGCTGAACATGGAAACTGCTTCTTAAGATTCTCTCTCCCCCTCTCTCTGCCTGAACTTCACCTGCTTATGCTCTCTCTCTCTCAAAAAAAAAAAAAAAATCAGGTAAGACTAATAATCCAGATAAGCACCTAACTTTATCAACGCCTCAAGCAGTCTAGTCTTGGAACTGTTACTTACCTCCCATTATTTCATTGAGTGTCTTGCCTCAGTAATCTACCAGAGCTGATTTAACTCACAGGATCTTAGTGTGCCAAATGTTGATTCCATGCATTCTTCTCAGCATTGGACTACTACAGTTTTATAAGTGACTGATTTGCAGTAAAACACTTGCTTTTAAAAACCATTTTCTGAAATTTTGGACTGTGTCTGAAACTTGATTTTCTGTGGTCTTAACTGAATCTAGAATTACAAAGTTAATGTGAATACCCGAAGTCGCTGACTTAAGAAGGTACAACTTAATGGTCCTTTCATATGATTTCATTTAATTTTCATTAAAAAAAATCTATACATTCAAAAAGTATTATTTAAATATTGTTTGCTGGGGTGCCTGGGTGGGTCAGTTGGTTTAGTGTCTGACTTCAGCTCAGGTCATGATCTCATGGTTCGTGAGTTGAAGCCGCACGTCGGGCTCTGTGCTAACAGCTCGGAGCCTGGAACCTGTTTCGGATTCTGTATCTCCCTCTCTTCTGCCTTCCCCTGCTCATGCTCTGTCTAGCTCTCAAAAATAAAATTTTTTTTATATAGTTTGCCTAAGCATATAGTTAGAAGTATTATCTGGTAAGTTAATGATGCCTCCTGTATTTATTGAGCCTTCTTTGTTGAGCTTACTGTGCACTGTGATGGACATAAATGGAATATGGATGTTTGCCCTCACCTAAAGGAGGTTATGATTTTACAAGGTAATTAAATATGGCCAAATAGCCAAAATATTAGAGCAGACTGGGGGTCATAAAAATGGAGAAGTGGGGAATTAGTATTATTGGAAGGAATATCTGAGCTGTGGATTTTGGTAGTTGGACACAGGGGCATTCCAGACAGGGGAAGATTGAAGTCCCTTTAGCTGTACTCTCAGATGAAGGCAGAGTAGTAGTGAAAGACAGTGTTAGAAAAATGGAATCAGACTATAGAGAAACCTTTAAAAACTACCCTGAGGAGTTTGAGGTTTGTTTTGAGAACAGTGGTGAAAAATTTAAAGTTTTTGAGGAGGGCATTATAATCACTGGAATACAGGAGGAACTAGAAGTAGGCAACAGATAATCCAGGACAGGGAATGGACTGGGTCTGAATTAGGATACTGACAATAGGAATGGAAATCTTAAAGCTACTTGGAGAAATGGAAGTTAGAGATGCATGTCCAGGTGAAATGAATATTATGATGTCCTCAAAAGAAATAGGAAAGAGCACCCAAGAATGTTTGCAAAAGGAAATGATAAGGTTATCTTGGATTGCTGTGGGATATTTAGAAACTGTTCCAGAGTGGGGGGGGCAGTGGGTACAAGGCTCAAGCACATAGAGACTATAGTCTGTACCCTCAATCCAAATTATTCAATTCTTTGCTTGCTTTTAGTGTTTTCATTTTTACCTTCTCCCACTCTGTTATTTTATTCTGTAAGACATTATGTGAAGTGGTACAAAGCTCTTGGTAAGAATTGCAAAAAGAGAGGTGTGCTGTGTGTTTTGAAATTTCGATGATAATGGGCATATACTCTTGGTTTTACTTATCTGGCCATTTTTCATGATTGTGCGGGTAAAGGGCAGGAGAGGATGGGAAGGTGGTGACGTATCAGGAACAAAAGAATTCGAGGCCCAGAGCCCTTACTTGACAATACAGCCAGTGTTAATGCCCCCTCTAAGGCCTTAAGTAATAAGAATCAGTGGGTGGTAGTGGAGCATCGCGCTGCACCTGGGTAAAGGTGAGGGCACATTCCAGAGCCCCCTCGTGCAAAGTTTCCGCTGTAGATCTCTGTTACATCCCACCTAGTAACGAGAGGCTTAGACTAAATCAGACTTTTATTACTTTTGAATTCTGGCAGGCTCTAGCAGGATAGCTTTTTGATTATTTTCTGAGGTTTATTTACTTTTGAGAGAGAATCCCACGCAGGCCCCGTGCTGTCAGTGTGGAGCCCGACCCCACCAACCATGAGATCATGACCTGAGGGGAAAACCAAGATCCAGACACTTAACGGGCTGAGCCACCCAGGCAGCCCAGTAGGATAGCGTTTTAAATCTGACCCACCAGTACTTATAGTGCTTGCATTTGCCGTACCAGTTTGTCTGACGTAGTGATACCCTGAAAGACTGGGACCCCAATACAGCTTATGTTGCTGCTACTTCCTCCGTTTTCTTCCAGTACTTGCCCTATGTGTTGGCTTCTGTTCGGTTTGCGTTTTACTTATGTGCTTATTCTTCTTGCCTTTTGTTGACTGTGTTTCTGTTAACCTTACTGTAGTACATTTCTGGATTAGTCCTGCTATGGACTGTAACTGTAATAGGCATCAGGAACTAAACACGTGGTTTCAACAAATAAGATGTAAGTCTTTGATTGAAAGGGGAAAACCATTTTTTTTCTTTGCACTGTCTCTGGCCACGTGTTCTTAGATGCTCTGTGTAATTAAGCTTTATTAAGCAGCCCCTTGCCATGTACCTGATAGCTTATAGAAAGAGCTCCCGGCTTACAAGGATGGGCAGAATTTACGAATCTTTTTTAACAGAAATTTGATTTCCAATAAGGAAAGGGGAGTTAACATTCTTGAATTTCTTTAGGCTCTGAAGAAGGCTGATAAGCAAGTTTTAGAGCCCCTGATGAAGCTCGAGGTTACAGTCACTAGAGATTACCTCAGCCTTGTCCTGGCAGATCTGGCACAAAGAAGAGGGACCATTCAGGAAATCCAGACTCGTCAGGAAAACAAAATTATTACTGGATTTGTTCCCCTAGCAGAAATTATGGTAGGTACTTAGTTACTGAAAAGAATACTGGGGATATTTATGCTGAACAAAAGTAGACAATCAGGACTTTGAACTGTTAGAGTGTTTGGATTTGAACTGTTATGGGAATCTAAGGGATTACCACAGGTAGGTGGGGTCATTACCATTCTCCACGCTTCTCTTCCTAAATGCTGAGACTAGGGAATACTTGTGAAACGTACCCACATTATTTACTTAACCTCCACAATATTTGTCTAGTATTTCCTGACAAAATGGTTCAATGAGAACTCACGTGAGTCTCATTTTCACCTTTCCTGATAATGATGAAAAGATTAGCAGCAGGAAGAGATACTTGAGGCTTAAATTTGACAACTGACTTCAATTGTTTTGACTAGGGTTACTCAACTGTGCTTCGAACGCTAACATCAGGCTCAGCTACTTTTGCCTTAGAACTATCTAATTATGAAGCCATGAATCCTCAAGACCAAACTGTACTGCTCAGCCGGCGAAGTGGCTTGACCCAAGTACTTTGAGACTCCGGAGCCCCTATCAGCTGCAGTTTCAGTAAGAAGAATTTTTATTGCTTTACTGAACTAACTAAACTGACAGTGGTACTGGAGTTGCCCATTCTATAATCAGATAGAGGTCCCATTTTAAAAAAAGATACATCTTTTATTTAAAACAATGCACCATATCTTAATTTCCATGATTTCAAAATCAAGTTGATTGTAGTACAGATTGCTGTAGGTTTTGTCCAGGCTCATTTTTATGTTTTGTATTCATAGTCACAATATCCAGTAAAAAGAGGTTCTGCCGATATTCCCCGTCTATAGAACAAAGTATGAATTAGGTTTTAGATTGACATAATGCATCTTAATAATAAACTAAGTTCTTTGAGAGCCTGAGTGGGGGAGGGGCAAAGGGAGACCGAGGATCTGAAGCTGGCTTTGTGCTGACAGCAGAAAGCCCAGCGTTGGGCTCGAACTCATGCACCGTGAGACTGTGAAGTCGGTGTGCTTAACCAACTGAGCCACCCAGGTGCCTCTTAAAGAAAAAGTTCAAATAATCTTTTCTCCTTTTGGGCATAATTCTGTTTCGTACAAAAATCAATTCCCAGTTTCTAAGTAAATCACTACTTGTTAGATGACATACAGTTCTTTTTATAGAAAACAAAGTTAACCATCCTGGACTTGGTAATGTCCTAACTTTCAAAATGCCGTACCTGACCATTCTGCAGCGGTGAACTGTCAGTCTGTTGTAGGCATCCCCTACACTTGTGATGTCTTCTGGACTCCAGAGTCTTTCACCAACGGCACTTGCCCGAGGCCTGTAAGTTAAATCACATGTCCCCCAAAGCAGTTTAAATTTATGTGTTCTGAAATTTCTAGTACTTCCCTACTTGGATGGAGAAGGAAAAATAAGGCACTTGAATTCAAATTTATCACTTAAAATTCCTTACCACAATCTTGGAGTAAGGTTAGTTGCATCCACAAATTCTCCCCACAGACAAGCTTCTCCACCAATGACAAGTTTTTTCTGTTCTTGAGAACCTACATTAAAATCATTGAATGGCTGTAAATGAAGTAGTTGCAGCTCCCACCTCTGACAGAGGCAATTACTGGTCCCCTGGTCAGTTCATGGTTTTGGCACAAAAAGAGGTAGCAAACTTAATTCCCACAATGCTTGTTAGCATATTTCTACAAATTGGTATCTTTAATACTAGCACATCGCTTTATTTTGGTTTTGTGCAAGCTGCTTTGGGTTCAAGAACCATTATTCCCTTGGTTGTCTAAGAAGAGTGTGCCAGGAATTCAAGTTGGAATACTAATAACTACTGCTCACTCCTGCCTTCAATATCTACCTCGTTAAAAAAGACTACCCAATTGATATTACATTATGTCAATTCCTAACAGACTTACATACTGATTTGAAACATTTTTTTTTTTTTAACACTACCATTCTTTTTCTTTAAGGAAATTTTAAAAACTGGACAAAGTAGAAGTGTTCTTAGGAAGGGGGGGGTGGTAGGACGAATAGAGGGGTGGAGCTTTAGGCTCTCAGACCCCCTTCCTTAAGTATACCTAAGACTACACAGCCTGAAATACAGGGAACTAGACTACAGCCTTCCTTAAGTGTCTTAACAACTGGAAAGGCCAGTCAGTCAAAAGCAGAGATACAAGGTTAATGCAGACAAGCGTCTTTAAAATGTAAGGTAACAATGCTCGGCAGTGGAAACGGAGATAAAGGAACCTACTTTTGAAGTTCTTTTATTCAGGCAAGGATATGGTTTCTTTCACAAATTTTAAGATGTATTGGGGGCCTTTTTTTTTTTTTTCAAGTAAACAATATCAGGACCAAACATAAAAGGGCAGATAGTGAGTAGGTAATATCTGGATGAAAATTTCCCAGTGGAAGATTAAGGGAAGAAAACTAACAACCCAAGGTAATCATAAGTGCTTCACTCACCATCAAAATGAAGAGGGTCCACTTTATAGTAATTTCTCCAATCTTGTCCATAACTAATCCAATCTAAGTACCAAGGAGCAGAAAGGATCACAGGGAAGCCAGCTGCTGTGACTTCACGTAGTTCCTCACTATATACTTGATTTTTCCACACTTGAACAATTGTACCTGGCAGAAGCTATTAAAGTTATAAGCAATATGTATTGATCAGGTCCAACAATTACAGATGAAATTAAAAGTCCCAGCCCATGTTGCTAGGAAAATAACTTCCTAAGCTTCTGGAAAAACATAATACCAAACGTTACTGGCTATAGGGCCTTAAAATTAGAAGTTTCATCAGTCTTGGGGCACCTGGGTGGCTCAGCTGGTTAAGCGTCCAACTCTTGGTTTTGGCTCAGGTCATTATTTCATGGCTTCATGAGTTCAAGCCCCAAGTCGGGCTCTGTGCTGTGTGTAGCCAGTTTAGGATTCTCTCTCTGCCCTTCCCCTGTTCTTGTTCTTTCTCTCAAAAAAAAAAAAAGTATCAACCTTAAGGTTGGATATTTAACTTCTGCCTATATATGACACTGTATAGGTATAATCAACTAAGGCTTCACTTCCATTTGTCCCACACTACCATTATTCTTACTTTGGAACTGTGGGGATGTCACTAACTCTTCTGGAAAGATAATAGTAGTAGCTGGATTTGAAATTCTCAGTTACCCAAAGGCAAATAAAAAGTGTATATGTTGACAATTATTGCTACCTTCGTAGCAATAAAGATTCATCTGTTCTTGTTTGTTCTACCCTTGTTGTTTTACTTTTACCCCACATGGGACTCAATCCCACAGGATTATGATCTGGGCTGAAATCAACAGCTGGATGATCAACCTCCTGAGCCACCTAGGTGCCCATGTTCTGCCCTTGTAAAACAAAACAAAACAAAACAAAACTTCATGTGCTTCAACTTGTGACAAATAATGAGAATAGTGGGGGGAGGAAGATGGGAGACATGAAAGGGAGGCACTGGCCTTGGTCTACAGCTATTGCCTAACAAAAGTTTAAACTAAAAGGTAAGCTACTTTCCCCATAATGTTGGGGACAACTTCATTAGGGTTCCTTCCTTCCAAGATGTTAAAATAGTAAGTCTCTCGTATTATCAGAATCAAATGCAGTCTTCATACTTCTCACCTTCACGTGATCATCAAAAACCTCTTGCCAGACTATGGATCCCTTCTTTACAGTTGAAACAATACCCAAAAGCCTACCATTGGGAAAAAAAAAAAAAATTCAGATCACAAGCTTAACAGTATATTTAAAGCATGCAGGGTTTCTATGAAGGACTACCATGTTGAGAGGTGCCTTGCACTATAGCACAGCTTTAAAGCAGAACCTGCTCAAGTTGGATCGTGACCCAATGTGGTTCCTGCTTTCCAGCACATGGCTGGGGACATCACACAGCAGAGGGGTTTAAAAGTCATCTGCTGAATGAATGTGCTACGTACATCTCCAGGTGGGGAAGACATGGCAATTCAAGGTAATATACAAACCACCATCTCTGGTTATTTCTTGAGTATAATTGCTGGCAGTTAGTCCACAAATATTTCCTAGTCTCTAGACAATTCCAGGTATTGTGCAGGATTAGAAAATTAGAATGTACTACACAAAAAGCAAAATAGGAAAAGGCTTGAATCTGGGCTTGTCTAATATAAGAGTTGGCAAACTACAGCCTATGGCCTGTTTTTGTATGGCTCATGAGCTAAGGATGGTTTTTACACTTGTAAATATTGTTTTAAAACAAGAATACTATGCAACTTTGTGGCCCATGAAGCCTAAAATATTTACTACCTGCTCCTTTAAATTTTCTCCAGTGTAAGTATAAACAGCCACATGTGGCTGTGCTATCATACTGGACATAAGAGATCTAAAGTAGAAGAATGCTCCTGGAGTTAACCAAAGGGAATGAATTCCACAGGCTGGATGGTGATGAAGACTTCACAGGCAAAGCAGGGCTTTGAACTGAATTCTTTGAACAGAAGACTGCTCAACATTATTTCATCATTTAATGCAAAAGTCTTAATGTCAGTGATTTAAAGAAAGCAGTGCATACTGCTTCCTTCTTGATTTTTCACTTTGTCCAACAAGGTATATCTATATATATATAATATCTATATTATTATATAGGTCTTTGACAAGGGGTAATATCTATATGTCTCTATATATAATATCTATACTTTCACAAGGGGTAGAGAGAAAATGAAAAAAGAGTACTAAATAGCTAAAACTTTTACAAAAATCACAGATGAAATAAAAATAGAGGAGGCTTATAAGTAACTTACTTTTGAAGGTAGAAAGATTCTAGTCTTCTAAAATCTTTGCCAAAACCTTTCTGCTTCATGAAACCCTGGATTTCTGGATTAGACTCCCTTTAACAAAAAACAGTGATTAAAGCTACATTAAAAGTTTGATAAACCCAATCTATTTAAAGCAGCATAGATCTCTATTAAAGTTGGTAGACAGAAAATAAGCCTAAAAACTTTATTATGAGTTGCCCAGGTTTTTCATTACAAATAATTTTTTCCAGAAGCTGGTTACTTGTGAAAATAGCTTTCCCAACGTCTCTCCTCCAACTAAGGCTATTTGCAAAGAGGATTTTTGTTTAAATGTTTTATTTAATTTTGACAGTGTGTGTGTGAGTAGGGGAGGGGCAGAGAGAGAGAATCCCAAGCAGGCTCCATGCTGTCAGCACAGAGCTCATGACCTGAGCCAAAACCAAGTCAGATACTCAACTGACTGAGCCACGCAGGCGCCCCGCAAAGGATTTTTATTTGAGAAAAATCTCCCCCACCTAATCACTGCCTTTTCACTAAAGCTGTTCTTGTTCACTGTAGTCTGTTTCCAGTCCCCACGGTCTTTTACGTCTCGATTCTCCTTCCTAAAAGCTTTTATTCTCAAGTTATGTTGCTAACTTAAAACCTAGCAAGCAGAGATCTTTCCCAAATCTTCCTTTTTCACGTGGAAACCTCTAATATCCACTTCGAATGCAATGGTTAAAAAAGTAAGGCTTTTAAAGAATTGTCATACCAACATGTAAATTCCACTTCATCTCCTCCCAAGTGAACGAAGTGATCTGGAAACACCATACTAACTTCTTTGAAAAACTGAGACAGGAAGTTATAAGTTGAATTCAGAATAGGGTTTATAGGTCCAAAGGTCCCAGACTGCTTATGTTCATTGTAACATGGAGTCAAGAGGTCTTTCTGACCTGGAAGAAGAAGTATTTTAATCACAAAGACATCACTTTGCATGTGATTATACTACTCTATTTTGTTGAAGCTGTAAGAGAATTTATACAGAAAAAGTTAACCTTATGAGCAATTGTTTCTTGAATCCTGTCCTCTGTACCTCTGTTTCCCTTTCCTCACCCTATTTTATCCATTTCAGATATCTCGTTTATTTGGCACTAACAAATCTTGACCTCACCCAAACCCTTTTTCCTAAGTTTCAATCCATATTTCAGATTCCCTGCTCAACACAATTAGATATCCCAGCTGCACTTCAAATACCATCTAACAAAAGCGAGATTCTCTGTTCTGTAAGCTCCTTCAGTAGCTACTCCTGATTACTGTGTTCTGGTAAGCGTTTACCATCTTCCTCCTCTTTAAGTTTTCCTTCTTCTCTCAGGGTTGATCAGTTGCCAAGTTCTAGGGATGTCTCTCAGTTCTGTACATTATTTTCCATTTCCATTAACACCATTCTGGTCTAGGACTTCATCTCCTTCCCCTTCCAGTCGACCACTTCCTCACATAGGTTTTCCTGAAGTGTGGTTCCCATGAGTCCTGCTGGAGCCCACATTCCTCACCCAAGGCCCTCCACACTGTACTTCACCAGACTGATTTCTCAATATTCTCCGTATCTACCCTAATAGTAATGAACAATTGTAAATGCCAGGTGCTGTGTTACATGTTATTTAACCCTCAAAAAATTATATGATAGTTACTACATTTTAGAGATGGGGAAACTGAGGATGAGACATTCTACAACTTGATCAAGGTCAGTCAGAATCCAGACAGTGTGGCTCAGGACTCAGTTCTTAACCACCCTATAATGCTTCCTAGTCTTTGCTGCACTACACTCCAACCAATGCCCTTCCTCATGTTATTCCCTTTACCAGAAACATGAATATATTCTTTGATCTCTCAAAAGCATTTTTAGTGTTATCCAGGAAACTATTTCTTAACATTCACTTAGCATGTTCTACTTGTAATTTTTCCTTTAGACTTTTTTTTTTTCCATACTTTAGGCAGTGACTTGCTCACAACAGACACATAATAACTGAATTCCATCTGTCAATAGTGCTATCCTTGTGCAAACCACAAGGTATTAAGAACAAAATGAACAGGGATGCCTGGGTGGCTCAGTTAAGTGTCCAACTCTTGATTTCAGCTCATGTCATGATCTTATGGTTTGTGAGTTCGAGCCTCAAGTCAGGCTCTGTGCTGATAGCATGGAGCCTGCTTGGGATTTTCTTCCTCTCTCTCTGCCCGTCCCCCACGTGCACTCTCTCAAAAATATCAACGTTAAAAAAAAATGCAGGAAGGACCTCAGGTATTCACTCTTTGCAACTTAAAAATGACACTCCTTACCTTTTCCCCAAGACTGTGTATGTCCAGGGCTATCAAATTCTGGTAGGACTCGAATCCCTCGTAATCTGGCATATTCAATCACCGTATGCACATCGTTTGGTGTATAAACATGAGACAGAGAATAGCTGCCCTGTAAAGCCGTATTTATTAAAATGTATGAAATGGGTTTGTCCAGGATACTGTTAACAGTTCTGTTTGCATAGTGATAGGTGATTTTTCTTGTGTAACAATGTATTAAACAGTCCAGTGTGGTGGTGGAGGACTCATTTTTTTTTCTTTAATCCCCACTTTTATTCATTCATTCATTCACAAGGAAGCTCTACGCCCAGTGTGGGGCTTGAACTCACTACCCCAAGATCAAGAGCTGCATGGTCTACCGACTGAGCCAGCCATTTAAATTATTTACCGTATCTTATCAGCTCTCAGCACACTGTGGGTTAATTCCAGATTTACTAATAGAACTATCTCTTCTAGTTCCTCTTGGTTCAGGAACATCTATCCTCATGCTATTTCAACCTCATGTAACCATACAACAAAATACAAATAAAATGTTTGACTCCAAAGTCAAACTTGTGAAAATGGAAAATACACTCCCCTTGTCAGTTTTAGAATAAAAATTCACACACTATTACAAAGCTGAGCTGTTGCCTTTCGAAGTCATTTTAATTACTATCAGCTTTAAAAATTCCCCCAGACATATTCTGATAAGTGACTTGATTTTTTTTTTTTAAGATTACCCTCAATCCCTTTATAGGTTACACTTGGGTTGTAACTAAAAGTTGATTAAAGGTGTTAGCGTAAAGCACATTTCTCAAGGCATAAATATGTAAATATTACATATAAATTATAAGCTATATCTAAATTTATACATAAATGTAAATGCTCAACTCCTAAAAAGTAATCCTGTCTCACCCCCCCCAAATTTGTATCTAATCAAGATCAGATCTAACTACTCATAGTAAATACAGGACAGGAGAATAATTGACAATATGAGAATGCAATCAGCAAAACCCAGACTCTGGGAACTAGACAAATGATTTAGTTTAACAAAAATGGCAAATTACAAAAAAAAAATAGATGGGCAGGGAGATACCTATAACACCAAGACAATGGACACACTAACTGACCACAATGTATGGAACTCATTTGCATGCCATTACAAATAAGATTTTGTTCATTAAAACAAGGTAAACACTTGGGGAAATATAAATAATGATTGATTAGCTGGATTACTGTTAACTTTTCAGCTGCAATAGTATATTATGGGTTTGTTGTTGTTGTTTTTAAAGAAAGACCTTTTTACAAATGTGATGTGGTGTCTGGGATTTTCTTTAAAATATGGTAGGAAGGGAGGGTGAGTGTAAGTGATACAAGATTGGCCAAGTTCTGATTACTGAAGCTGGGTGACAAAGACATGGAAATCTCTGTCTTCTATGTTTACTTCTGTGTATGTGTGAAATTTAAAAAGTAAAACAAAAAGTAAACAAAAGTAAAGTAAACAAAGTAAAACAAAAGCAAACAAAAACGGAGTGCCAGTAACATTTCAACCTATACTACATCATAACGTTGGAGAGAGCTTGGGTACTGTGGATAGAGGACATTCAGAGTCCTGGTTTTGTCCCTTCCTAATTGCGACTACAGATAAGGATGTCAGTCTCTCTGTATTACAGGGAGATTAAACAAGATGACACGGGCTTGCTCCAACCTCCACTGATTTATAATACAATTAATTTGAACACTTCTGAGACAGCGATTATTTGCTAAGAAGCTCTCATCTCTAAAATTCTCGATGTAGTTTTTCAGAAAGAAAAAAATCATTTACAGTATCCGGTAACAACTCCACATTAGGTGATAAAAATACTTAACCTTCTATTAGTTATGAATGCTTCAGGTCTCCTATATTCATTTAAGTTTTTAAAATTTTATTTATATAACTATTAGACATCACTTATTTACAGTAACTTAACCATCATAAAAAGTTTTATGGATCTAAATTGCTAAGCCACGGCCTATTAAAGAAGTTTTTAAACCACAAACATGTAACTTTTATATTTTAATTCCATCCATAAGAAAAAACATTTAAGCTCAAAAGTTCTAATGAAATCATACAAACATTTTTGAAGACAGACTACAATAACATGAATTACTCACTTTGTTGCTTAACTCAGGAAAAGTGACACTCTGATAAGGGAAAGACTGGTCATCAACTATGTGCCAGTGGAGAACATTAAATTTATTAAAAGCCATGGCATCCTGCAAGCAAACATGTTAAAAAAATTAACATACCACAGATATAATACACACACAACCCAACTTACTTATCTACATTCAGTATTGTTTCCAATGTGTCTACTTCGTTTTAGGGGCACCTGAGTGGCTCAGTCGGTTAAGCGTCTGACTTCAGCTCAGGTCATGATCTCATGGTTTTTGAGTTTGAGCCCTGCACTGGGGTCTCTGCTGTCAGTGTAGAGCCTGCTTCAGATCCTGTCCCCTTCTCTCTGCCCTCCCCTCGCTTGCTCACTCTCTCTCAAAAATAAATAAACCATCAAAAAAAGTTCTTTTTCAGGAGCGCCTGGGTGGCTCAGTTGGTTAGGCATCCAACTCTTTGTTTCCACTCAGGTCATGATCTCACAGTTCGTGAGTTCAAGTCTTGTGTGGGGCTCTGTGCTGACAGCACAGAGTCTGCTTGGGATTCTCTCTCCCTGCTCCTTCTGCACACTGTATCTCAAAAATAAATAAATAAAAATTTAAAAATAAGTTACTTTTTCAGCAAAGCAAGAACGAGAAAGAAGTATAAATTATATGGTATGTCACTTTTTTTTAAGGTTTACTTATTTTTGAGACCGGGAGAGACAAAGCATGAACAGGGGAGGGTCAGAGAGAGAGGGAGACACAGAATCCAAAACAGGCTCCAGGCTCTGAGCTGTCAGCACAGAGCCCGATGCAGGGCTCGAACTCACAGACTATGAGATCATGACCTGAGCCGAAGTCGGACGCTGAACTGACTGAGCCACCCAGGCGCCCCTGGTATGTCACTTTTTAAAAAGCCTATTCAGCATCTGTATTTATTCTAAACAGGGAGCTCTAACTTTGTTCTAGGAAAAGGTAGTCATCTTGTAAATTCCAATTCAATTCTTGTGAATTTAGGCATTGGCCTAGAACAGAAAATGTTCATTTTTGGGAACAGAGCAGGGGGAAAATGGAGTATTTAAGTATCAGGACTTACAATTCCCGCAGAAAAAGTCATTTACAGAATTCATCACAATTCTGACATTTGAGTGCTATCCCTTCTTTAGCAATCAAAGAAACTTGGTATAAAAATGCAAAATTCTCAGGAATTTTTGGGGAAATTGCTATCAATTTTATTGATGTTCTAGAGGAATAAACAGTGTTTTATTTATATAAAATATAAACAGACTATTGAAAAAAGATAAAAATAGTAAAAGGGTAGATTTGTTTGCCCTACCAGCTAATTAAAACTTAAAGCCTCTTTTCTCCATCAAGACTGAAAGGATTTGCTGATGCATATGGGAAATAGCTTACCTACAGGCAATTAGACAAAAGAGTAAAAGTTTTCTAGTGCATAATGGCAAGATTTTTACCATCAGAGGAAGGAGTGCCTCAATAAAGACCAGGGGCTTGCAAACTTTTTTCATGAAGGGCCAGACAGTAAGTACCTTGGTTTTATGAGCCACATGTTTCTGTCACAACTGATCCTGCAGCTGTAGAGCAAGATAAAATGTAAACAAATGGATGTGGCTGCGTTCCAGTAAAACTTCATTAGCAGAAACAAATACAAACTGGATTTGGCCCTTGGGTTCTAGTTTGCCAACCCCTGATATAGATAAGAAATAGAATCAGATAAAAATGTAGAGGTCAGGTAGAAGATACAGTAGGAAGATCCCAAGTTCACCTTGTCCCATTGACATAACAAGATATCTTAACAGTTATATCTGGACAACTAATACTAAAGACTGGCAGAACAGACCTTCCATAGTTAATCAAAGAGCGAAGGCCACACTGAAACAGAAGAATGGAGATATGGTTGGGAACCAAAACCCTGGTGAGACTGACCACAACCAAGAGGGACATCAGATGCACAGGGGCTCGTGTCTCTGGTCACCCAAGATACTGGGGACTTGCACTGAGAAGATGTATCTCCATGACATCTGGCTTTGAAAACCAGTGGGACTTTTAAAATCAGTGCACTTACCTCCAAGAGCCAGAGGGCAACAGGAAACAAAGTCTCTGCCCCTTAAACAGCACACATAATAAATAACCACCCACACAGCACAGAAGCAGCAGTTCGTAAAATGCCTGGGGTATGGTAAAGGAGATTTATTTACTAATCTCAGAACATGCACCGGAAGGGCAGGGATCTTGAGGAGAGCTTCTCTAAGAATCAAAGTGGTGGCAGGCACCAGTCATTTCTCTTCTCCCCATACCTAGATAGCTAACACCAAACACCTCACCTGCTTTGCTAACACCACGGGCCCGCCTCATTCAAAGTGCCTCCTGCCCCGTGGAGAGGAGGAGAATAACCCCATATACCAACATGCCTGCAGTTCCAGCAGCTGAGCTTTTTAGCTGGCTTCTCAAGAACAAGTCCTGCTGGGAGGTGCTCCCACAACTGCAGCAAAGAGGCCAAGTCCAGACTAGTTTGACTGCTGCCCACCCCCCCACCCCCTCTGAGCCCACAGTGGACTCAGGCCCTTCAACAGTGCAGGGACCAAACCCTGCGTGCTGTACTCAAAGCAGGCAACATGGGTCATTAGAGTCAAATGGGCTAAAGGCAAACAAAGCTCAACCGCAACAAGGCACATGCAACCTACACAGGAGACATCCCTGGAACACCAGATTCTAGCGACCAGGAACACTGCTACAGGGCACCAAAACACCTCTTCTACATAAGGTCACTACTTCCAAGACCAGGAGACACAGCAGACCTCCATAATTCATAAAAACAGAGAGACAAGATGAGAAGACAGAAGAGCAGGTCCCAAATGAAAAGGACAAAAATCCTAGCAACAGAGTTCAATGAAACAGAAAAGCAATACACCTGATACAGAATTGGAAGTAATGGTCATACCTGAAACTAATATTCCACTATACAGTAACCTCCTGGAATTTAAATAAACAAACAAAACAAAGTAATGGTCATAAAGATACTCAGACTTGAGAAAAGAGTGGATGAACTCAGAATGTCAACAAAGAGAAAATAATGAAAGAACAGATAAAGAATTTAGTAACTGAAATTAAAAAAAAACTAGAACAGGTTAGAGGATGCAAAAGAACACATCAGTCATCTACAAGACACAGTAATGGAAAGCAACCAAGATCATCAGCAAAAAGAAAAAAATTCTAATATAAAATGAGAACAGCTTAAGGGGACCCAGATGACATCACATGTAATAACATTTGAATTAGAGGAATCCCAGGAGAAGAGAGAAGGGAGTAAAAACTTATCTGAAGAAATAACAGCTGAAAACTTAATCTGGGGGAGTAAACAGACACCCATATCCAGGAAGCACAGAAAGTTCCTACCAAGATTAACCCAAGTAGGTCCAGATCGATACATGTAATAATTGAAGCAGCAAACATAATGATAGCGAATCTTAAAGCTACAGAGAAAACAGTAACATACAAGGCAAACCCTATAAGGCTGTTAGCTGATTTTTCAGCAGAAACTTTGCAGGCCAGAAGGGAGTGACCTGATATATTCCAAGTGCTGGGAGGAAAAAACCTGCAAACAAGAACATTCTACCCAGCAAGGTTCTCATCCAGAAAAATAGTTTCTAAGGCAAACAAAAGTTAAAGGAGCTCACTACCATTAAACTGGCCTTAAAAGAAATGTTAAAGGGACTATTTTAAGTAGAAAGGTAAGGCCGTAAACAGAAGATAATTATGAAAGGAAAAAGGTTCACGGGTAAAAGCAAACATATAATAAAGGTAGATTAGTCATTTATAAAGCCAGTATGGGGGCGCCTGGGTGGCTCAGTCGGTTGGGCGGCCGACTTCGGCTCAGGTCATGATCTCGCCGTCCTTGAGTTCGAGCCCTGCATCAGGCTCTGTGCTGGCCACTCAGAGCCTGGAGACTGTTTCGGATTCTGTGTCTCCCTCTCTCTCTGACCCTCCCCCGTTCATGCTCTGTCTCTGTCTCAAAAATAAATAAATGTTTAAAAAAAAAAAATTAAAAAAAAAAAATAAAGCCAGTATGGAGGTTAAAATACAAAAGATGTAAAATCCTATCTATAAAAATCAGTGAAAGGATACACACACGCAGAAGATGTAAAATATGACATCATATACATAAAATACAGAGGGGGGGTTAAACTGTAGTGCTTTTAGAATGTTTGAACTTAAGCAACCATCAACAGACACAGAAAAAAAAAATAAAGAGAAAGGAGTCCAAGCCTAACACTAAAGAAAGGCATCAAACCACAAAGAGTGCAAAAGAAGAAAGGAACAGAGAAAAACAAAAATAACCAGAAAAGAATAAACTGGCAATAAATACATACCTATAATTACTTTAAATGTAAATTGACTAAATGCTCCAGTCAAAAGACAAAGGATGACTAAATGGAAAAAAATACAAAAAAAAAAAACCCAAAAAACAAACCTAAAATAAGACCCACCTATATCCTGTCTACAAGAGACTCACTTCACACCTAAAAAAACACACAGACTGAAAATGAAGGGCTGGAAAAACATACCATACAACATACCATAAAAATCTAAATGGGAGACCTGAAGCCATAAAACTGTTAGAAGAAGGGCACCTGGGTGGCTCAGTCGGTTAAGCATCCGACTTCAGCTCAGGTCATGATCTCACAGCTCGAGAGTTCGAGCCCCATGTAGGGCTCTGTGCTGACAGCTCAAAGCCTGGAGCCTGCTTCAGATTCTGTGCCTCCCTCTCTCTCTGCCCCTGCCCCACTCACGGTCTCTCAAAAATAAACATTAAAAAAAAATGAAAGAAACTGTTAGAAGAAAACTTAGGCAGTAATCTCTTTGTGACCTGCCTTAGCAACATTTTAATGGATAGTTCTCCTTGGGCAAGGGCAACAAAAACAAAATAAAACTTTTGCACAGTGAAGGAAACTGTCCACAAAACAAAAAGGCAACCTACTGAATGGTAGAAGACATCTGCAAATAATATACCCCAGGAGGGGTTAATATCCAAAATATATAACAACTTATACAAGACCAAAAAACCCCTATATAATCCAATTAAAAACGAGCAAAGGCCCTGAATATTTTTCCAAAGAAGATATACAGACGGCCAACAGATACATTAAAATGTGCTCAACATCACTCATCATCAGAGAAATGCAAGTCAAAACCACAATGAGTTATCTCTCTACACTTGTCACAATGGCCAAAGTAAGACAAGAAATAGTAAGTGTTGGATATGGAGAATGTGAAAAAAACCCTTGTGCACTGTTACTGGTAATGTAAACTGGTACAGTCACTGTGGAGTATGGAGGTTCCTTGAAAAAATTAAAAGTAGATTTACTATATGATCCAGTAATTCCACTAAAGGCTATTTAACCAAAGAAAACAAAAACACTAATTTGAAAATATATATGTGCCCCTGTGTTTACTCCAGCATTATTTACAATAGCCAAACTGTGGAAGGAACCAAGTGTCCACTGATAGATGAGTGGATAAAGAAAAGGTGGTGTGTCTGTGGGTCTGTGTGTATATGCACATACATACATGCAATGGAGTATCAGACACAAAAAAAGAATGACATTTTGAGTTTATTTTTTGTGTATGGTGTAAGACAGCGATCCGATTTCATCTTTTGCACGTAGCTGTCCAGCTGTCCCAGCACCATTTGAAGACTGTCTCTTCCCCATTGTACATTCTTGCCTTCTGTCTTCTTTGTTATAGATTAACTGACCTATTTCTGGGCTCTCTTATGTTCCTTGGATTTGTGTGTCTGTTTTTGTGCCATTACCATACTGTTGTGAGCATGGCAGCTTTGTTATTATATCTTGAAATCTGGGATTTTTATATTCTCAGCTTTGTTCTTTTTAAAGATTGTTTTGGCTTTTCAGGGTCTTTTGTGGTCCCACACAAATTATAGGATTATTCATTATAGTTCTGTGAAAAATGCTTTGGGTAATTTTGATAGGGATTGAAATCAATCTGTCAATTGCTTTGGGTAGTATGGACATTTTAATTATATTAATTCCTACAATCCATGAGAATGAAGTATCTTTCCATTTGTTTGCATTGTCTTCAGTTTCTTTCATCAACATTTTATGGTTTTCAGAATACAGGTCTTTCATCTCCTTGGTTAAGTTTACTTGTAGGTATTTTATTTTTTGATGCTACTGTAAGAGGATTGTTGTCTTCCCTTTCTGCTATTTCATTATTAGCGTATAGAAATGCAATGGATTTCTGTATGTTAATTTCCTATACTACAACTTTACTGAAGTTATTGGTTTTTGGTGGAGCCTTTAGAGTTTTCTATATATAGTAGGATGTCATCTGCAAATTGTGGCAGTTTTACTTCCTTACTGGTTTGGATGCCTTTTATTTCTTCTTGTCCAAGTGCTGCAGCTGGAACTTCCTGTACTATGTTGAATGGAAGTGGTGAGAGTGGACACCCTGTCTTGTTCCTGATCTTAGAGGAAAATCCTGACAAGTGTGCAAATTTAAGAATGCTTATTCTACAGTACTGTTTATGATAAATTAACCTGGATGTTCGTCAGCATGAGAATGGTTAAACTCACATCATGGTATAAAAAACGGAATATTCAACGGTTTAAAAAGATGGTACAGACCTTATATATTCTTTCATAAAAAGATGTCCATAACATGTTTTTTAAGGTAGTAGAAGTGCAATTCCAGTTAAGTTTTTTAAAAAGTCATGTCACAGCTCAGAGCCTGGAGCCTGCTTCAAATTCTGTGTCTCCCCCTCTCTCTCTGCCCCTCCCCTGCTCACTCTCTTTCTCTCAAAAAGAGCTAAACATTAAAAAGAAAAAACTTTAAAAAAACGGCGCCTGGGTGGCTCAGTCAGTTGAGCGTCCGACTTCGGCTCAGGTCATGATCTCACAGTCTGTGAGTTCGAGCCCCACATCGGGCTCTGTGCTGACGGCTCAGAGCCTGGAGCCTGCTTCGGATTCTGTGTCTCCCTCTCTCTCTGCCCCTTCCCCGCTCATGCTCTGTCTCTCTCTGTCTCAAAAATAAATAAAAAACATTAAGAAAAAAAAATTAAAAAAAAATTAAAAAAAAAAGTCATGTCATGTGTATTAATATTCATTTTTAAGGGCAAGATGAGATAAATGGGGCACAGAAATTTATGTCAACCTTTGGTAATGCAATTATGGGGTTACTATCTATTTTATGCATATCTATGTTTGAATTTTTTATACTAAGTATTTATTTCTTTCATAAGAGTGACAATAATGTCTTTTGGAGAATAAAATTCAGGACAGTAGTGTGAATGTAAAAATCCCTTTTTAATAATATGGTCTGTTCAGAAGTGATCAAATAAAGGTATAGAAAAACATGGGAGGAAAACCTTCCTACCCTTACAAATTGATGATCGTGCAGATGAACCAATAAAAAGTAGACAGGAGAAAATAGCTACCGTCAACCTCACCCCCAACTCTCACCATCTGAAGTCCGTATTTCTTTGGAACATTTCCCTGGCAGCTTCTAGCCAACTTTCTATGACACTTTAAATAAAGTTCAGTGGAGGACACTGGCTTTCTCAGCTGAGGAAATATACTTTCCAGGGGAGGGAAGGAAGAAAGCTCAGTGCTTCAGTATATGACAAACCATCCCCCTCTTTCAACCTACACAACAGCGTAAATAACCCATATTAAGGAACACCATAAAAGCACACATCTTTGGAATAGAAAATGGATAAAAAAATAATAATCACCTACCAGAGTTTTGAGAATGCTCTTAACTGGCAGAAAGTGTCTGGCTGTATCAATTAAAATTCCTCTATGTGGAAACCTTGGAGAATCAATAATGTCGGATTCATTGACGGTGAACTATAAAACAAAATAAAATTTTGATTTATTTTTAGAATATTCTCTGGACTTGAGCTCAGCAAAGACCGTATCTATGCAAGCACTGGATGAAAGATTAGAAGAAAGTGTCAAGTTTACATTTACCAAAAAAGATAAACATTTGGAGAGAAAAAAACACTCAAGAAGCAATAAACAGCTAAAAACTTTACATTTTTCTTATAGTAAAAGGGATAGCCAATAATTTTTAGTAACATATAATAATCATACTTACAGTCCCATAAGAATCTTGATAAATTAACTGGCTAAAGGTCTCTAAACCTAGGGAGAGTAAAATTCATAATTTAATGCATTACTTTTATAACAGATTAAGTCAGTAAAAGTTGTATTATCCAAACGTAGACCCATAACCAGATAAGGCAAATAAAACTAACTATAATGTTACCTCTATACCTCTAACATATTTTCTAAAATCAAAGCTCAGTTAAAAAAAAATCCCTGTTGCCATCTAATTAAAATGTTTTACTTCATTGTACCCATACCCTGGGTTTTGTTGGAATGATAAACTTAAAAATGAATAGTGACTTAATACAACAAAATAC
Organism: Panthera uncia; assembly: GCF_023721935.1. Classification (NCBI taxonomy): domain Eukaryota; kingdom Metazoa; phylum Chordata; class Mammalia; order Carnivora; family Felidae; genus Panthera; species Panthera uncia. The sequence goes on along the minus strand of NW_026057577.1, from coordinate 54,395,584 downwards.
TAGTTACTTAATAAATATATAGTATTTATTTCTATGCTAAAATATAGTCACTTTAAAAGATAATACACTTGGGGTGCCTGGGTGGCTCAGTAGGTTAAACATTCGACTTCCACTCAGGTCATGATCTTGTGGATTTCATGGGTCAAACCCCACATTGTGCTCTCTGCTGTCAGGATAGAGCCCACTTCAGATCCTCTGTCTCCCTCTCTCTGCCCCTCCCCCATGTGTGCGCGCCCTCTCTCTCTCAGAAATAATAAATAAACCTTAAAAAAAAAAGTATTAGAAGGTACATAAACAGAAGGGAAAAAGGATCAAAAGCACCATGAAAATATAAATGAGAGCCCAACTTAAAACTCAACAATGTTTTACTCACAGCTACAAAGAATATCTCCTGAACATTTTTCACTCAAGTGGATTGTTTCCTTAGTAAACTCTATTACAGGCCATTTCCTCTAACTGCCCTTGACTTTACTATATATATTTTTTCTTTAAATATTTTGAAACGATCTCTACATCAAACGTGGTGCTTTAACCCACAACCCTGAGATCAAGAGTTGCACACTCCTGGGGTGCCTGGGTGGCTCAGTCGGTTAAGGGTCTGACTTCAGCTCAGGTCATGATCTCACAGTTCGTGGGTTTGAGCCCCGTGTCAGGCTCTGTGCTGACAGCTCAGGGCCTGGAGCCTGCTTTGGATTCTTTGTCTCCCTCTCTCTCTGTCCCTCCCCTGCTCATGCTCTGCCTCTCTCTCTCTCTAAAATAAATATATTTTAAAAAATTAAAAAAAAAAAAGTTGCGTACTCCATTGACTGAGCCAGCCAGGTACCCCCAACTGTACCGTAATTCATCATTCTAGCTGACAAGTATGAAGCCAGGGAAAATTTTAACCTAAGAATAGTTCAAAGTCAGAAACGAATCAGGAGACATAACTGATACTACAGAAATAAAAAGGCTAAGAGACTACTATGAACAATTATAAGCTAACAAATTAGACAGCCTAAGTATTTTACTATCCATTTCTTCTAAGAAATGGATACATTCCTGGAAACATACATACTAAAAAACCTGAATCTTGGAATAGAAAAACTGAAAAGACCACTTACTAGTAAGGAGACTGAATCATTAATCCAAAACCTCTTGACAAACCAAAGTTCAGGACCAGGCTTCAGAAGTGAATTCTACCATTTAAAGAAGAATTAACACCAATTCTTCTCAAACTTTTCCAAAAAACAAACAAACAAACAAACAAACAAAAAACAGAAGAGGAGACAACACTTCAAAACTCATTTTCCAGGGCCAGCATTACCCTGACACCAAAACCAGGTAAGGAAAAAAAAATTACTGGCCAATATCCCTGATGAACATTAATACAAAAATCCTCAACAAAACAGTAGCAAACTGAATTCAATAATACATAAAAAGAGCCATACACCATGATCAAATGGAATTAATTCCACAAGTGCAGGGATGGTTCAACACCTGCAAATCAATGTGATACACCATATTAACAAAATGAAGGACAAAGTCATAAGATCTTTTTTAAAAAATTTTTTAGTCTGTTTTATTTTCTGAGAGAGAGAGAGAGAGCGAGCAGAGGAGGGGCAGAGAGACAGGGAGAGCGAGAATTCCAAGCAGGTTCCACACTATCAACGCAGAGCCTGATGCGGGGCTCGAACCCACCATGATACCATGACCCGAATCGAAATAAAGAGTCGGACACTCAAATGACTGAGCCACCCAGGTGCCCCTAAAATCATAAGATCTTAACAGATGCAGAAAAAGCATTTGACAAAATTCACTATCCACTTAGGACAAACACTCCAGAGGGAACATACCTCAACATAATAAAGGCCATATATGGTAAGCCCACAGCTCACCTCAGACTCAATGATAAAAAGAGCAGCAATAAGACAAGGATGCTCACTCTCACCACTTTTATTCAACTTAGTATTAGACGACCTAGTCAGAGCATTTAAGCAAGAAAAGAAAAAAAATAAAAGGCATCCAAATCAGAAAGGAAGAAGTAAAATGGTCACTATTTGCAGGTGACATATATAGAAAACCTTAAGATTCCGCAAAAAAAGTGTTAGAATTAATCAATGAATTCAGTAAACTTAAATAATAATCAAAATACCAAAAAAATCTGTTGTGTTTCTATATTACCAGAACTAGAAATTAAGAAAACAATCCTATTTACAATGGTATCAAAAAGAATAAAATACAAAGGAGTAGATTTTTTTAAATTTTTTTAATGTTTATTTATTTTTCAGAGAGTGCGTGCATGCGCACACATGAGTGGGGGAGCGGCAAAGAGAGAGGGAGACACAGAATCTGAAGCAAGCTCCAGGCTGTGAGCTGTCAGCAGAGTCCGACATGGGGCCCGAACTCATGAACCATGAGATCGTGACCTGAGCTGAAGGAGGACTCTCAACTGAGCCACCCAGGCGCCCCTATAGGAGTAGGTTTAAGCAAGACCTCTACCCTGAAAACTCTAAGGCACAGATGAAAGAAACTGAAGACACAAATGAATGCTAAGATAGTCAATGCTCGTGGATTGGAAGAATACCATTAAAATATCCATACCACTCAAAGCAATGTACATATTCAATGCAATCCCTATCAAAATTCCAATAGCATTTTTCACACGAACACAACAAACAATCCTAAAATCTGTATGACACCACAAAAGACCTCAAATCACCAAAGCAAGTTTGAGAAAGACGAATGAAGCTGGAGGTATCACACTTCCTGATTTTAAACTATATTACAAAGCTGCTGTCATCAAAATAGTATAGTACTGACATACAATCAGATATACTAATCAACATAATGAAACAGAAAACCCAGAAATAAACCCATACATATATGGTCGATTAATTTACCACAACAACAAAAAAACAAGGAAAAGACAGTCTCTTCAATAAATGTTGGGAAAACTGCAGCCACGTGAAAAAGAGTTAACACTGGACCACTATCATAAACTATACACAAAAATTAGCTCAAAATTGATTACAGACTTGAATGTAAGACCTTCTTCCTAGAAGAAAACACAGGGTGGTAAGGTCCTTGACCTAGGTCTTGGCAATGACTTTTTGTACTTGACACCAAAAGCAAAGGCAACAAAAGCAAAAATAGATAAATGGGACATTTACTAAAAGACTTCCACAAATGACTTGAAACAAAATGAGAAGGCAACCTACTCTATGGCAGAAAATATTTGCAAACTGTACATCTGATAAGGGGTTAATATCCAAAATATAGGAAGAATTCACATAACTCCACAGCAAAAAATACTCTGATTTTAAAATGGGCAGTGGTCGCCTGGGTGGCTCCATTGGTTGAGCGTCCAACTTCAGCTCAGGTCATGATCTCACGGTCCATGAGTTCGAGCCCCGCATCAGGCTCTGTGCTGACAGCTCAGAGCCTGGAGCCTGCTTCACATTTTGTCTCCCTCTCTCTCTGCCCCTCCCCCGTTCATGCTCTGTCTCTCTCTGAATCAAAAATAAAAATAAACATTAAAAAAAAAAATTTTAAATGGGCAGTGGATCTGAAAAGACGTTTCTTTCAAAGACGACATACAGATGGTCAACAGGTACATGAAAAGGAGCTTGCTCAACATCAATAATCATCAGGGAAATGCAAATTAAAACCACAAGATACCATCTCAAACCTGAAAGAAAAGCTATTATCAAAAAGACAAAAAGTGTTGGTGAGGAAGCAGAGAAAAGGGAACCCCTGTGCACTAATGGTAGCAATGTAAGTTGGTGCAGCCACTGTGAAAAATGGTATGGAGGGCCCTCAAAAAATTAAAAATAGAGGGGCACCTGTGTGGCAGTCGGTTGAGCAACCAACTCTTGATTCCAGGTCAGGTCGCAATCACAGGGTATTGGGATCGAGCCCTGCATCAGGCTCTGTGCTGAGCCTGGAGCCTCTTAAGATTCTCTCGCATATTCTCTCATTCTCTCTCTCCCCCGCCCCTCGCTTGCTCTCTCTCAAATTTAAAAAGACAAAAATTAAAAATAGAATTACATATGATCCGGTAATTGCACTTCTGGGTATTTATCTGAAGAAAATGAAAAAATAACTTGAAAAGATGTGAGTGCTGCCATTTTGACAACATGGATGGACTGTGAGGACATTCTGCTAAATAAAGTAAGTCAAAGACATATACCATATGATCTCATTTATATGTGGAATCTCAAAAAAAAAAAAAAAAAAAGCTCATAGATACAAACAACAGATTGGTGGTTGCCAGAGGTGTGGAGTGGGAGTGGGCAAAATGAGTGAGGGGGTCAAAAGGTACAAACTTTCAGTTGTAAAATAAATAAATCCTGGGGATGTAATGAACAGTATACTGGCTTCATTTCATAGTACTGTGTTGCATATTTGAAAGTTGCTAAGACAGTACATCATTAAAGTTCTTCTCACAAGAAAAAAATGTTTTTAATTAATTTATTTATTTGGGGGGGGCGGGGGGTGAGGGACAGAGAAAAGAGGCAGGGAGAGAATCCCAAGCAGGCTCTACCCTGTCAGCATAGAGCCTGATGCTGGGCTCAAACTCACAAATCGTGAGATCATGATCTGAGCCAAAATCAAGTCAGATGTTTAACCCAGACACCCCAAGGAAAAAAAAAATTGCAACTATGTATGGTGATGGATATTAGCTAGACTTATTGTGGTGAATGTTTTGCAGTATATACAAATACTGAATCATTATGTTGTGCACCTGGAACTAATAATGTCAATTATACCTCAAAAAAACAAAGACAGGAAATAGAAAAGAAAAAAAGAATTCAAAGTCATTTTTGTTGTATCTTCTCCCTCCCTCCAAATACAAGCCCCAGCTGGGAAGAGTAACTTTGGAATTTTCTGTTAAGTGCAATACACTCAATACATTTACTATTTAGAGCATTGCTTTGAGCATCTGACATTTAAGAGAAAAATCAGGTTTTTTCTTAATTTTTTTTTTTTTTTTTAATTTTTAACGTTTATTTTTGAGAGAGAGAGGGAGACACAGAATTGGAAGGAGGCTCCAGGCTCCAAGTTGTTAGCACAGAGCCTGACACAGGACTCTAACCCATGAACTGTGAGATCATGACCTGAGCCTACGTCAGACACTCAACCGGGCCCTCCAGGCACCCTGAGAGAACATCAGTTCTTGAACTGGAACCTAATCACTGAACATTCTCAGAAGTGCTTCATTTTTTTTTTTTTTTTTCAACGTTTTTTATTTATTTTTGGGACAGAGAGAGACAGAGCATGAACGGGGGAGGGGCAGAGAGAGAGGGAGACACAGAATCGGAAACAGGCTCCAGGCTCCGAGCCATCAGCCCAGAGCCTGACGCGGGGCTCGAACTCACGGACCGCGAGATCGTGACCTGGCTGAAGTCGGACGCTTAACCGACTGCGCCACCCAGGCGCCCCAGAAGTGCTTCATTTTGATGTGACTCATAGCAAGTAACAATAAGGCTTTGTTTTCCCTAACAAACTTCAGACAAAGACAGACCAGACTAAAAAAGCTTAAAACCACATAACATTATATATAAATGATCTAGATGATAATGATTACAGTTACATTTGCAGTAAACACCTATAAATATTTTCATGTTCTATTCTGAAATAAGATTGAAATCATATTATTACATACAGCATCACAATGATTATTTTATTTCAGATAACATTCAACCTGAATCAAACCCAAGGCCACTTTTATTTTTAATTACTGTAAGTTTGGTTAGCTCACATTTAAAAAAAATTATTCTTTTTTAAAACCCTACTATTTGGAAGTCACTACAACAACATCTCAAATTAGAGGAGTAAGAGTAAAAGAAGCTTTTGCACAGTGCAAGTAAATGTTCCATTACCCTCACTTTGAAATTCTGACTCTGGCTGAAATTCAGAAAAAGCTTTTAAGGTTTCTCTCCACCCACTGCCTCCCACCTCTGTAGGTATGTGTATCTTTCACACTGTCCCTATCAACTTGGCGCTGTTTCTAACTCCACAGGGATTTAAAACGGGGGGGGGGGGGGGGCTCTCTCCCTTCTCCCACCCCTGTGGTGTGTGTGGCTGAAGGTTCCTCCCCATGGCTTCTCACAAGACTTTCAAGATCAAGTGATTCCTGGCCAAAAAACAAAAACAGAACCACCCCCTGTTCCCCAGTGAAAACTGGTAATAAGATCAGGAGCAACCCCAAAAAGAGACACTGGAGAAGAACCAAGCGGACTGTGTAAGGAACTGCACAGGAGACGGCACACGTTCATGCTGTGTCGAGGTCACTAGCATCTCACTTTACCAAGCTGAAAGTATCCCCACTACTTGGACTGACAGGAGAATGTGTCTTATCAGGTAGATTCTTTTTCTCTTTGCTCCGGTGCTTCTGCATGAGTAGGTTCCCTAATAAATCTGAAACCTTTTGTTTGTAAATAAAGAAATTTTTTAAGTGGAGGGAGGGAGAGACTTGTTACCAAAGGCAGCAAGAAAGGAACAATGAAACAAAGTGAAACAAAATCCCCAACTCAGCAGGTTGAGCCACTTCTAGCTCTGTCAACATTACAGTCCCCAGAGCATGGAAGACTTCCACTCATGAATAATTATAATAACCCTCAGACATTTTTTAAAAGGTCAGACGATCTTTCTTCTGTGCTCTAAGTGTTTGCGTTTGATGGAAATTATTTTGCAAACAACCGACGAACCATCTGTAAAGGGTCTAAGGAAGCAAAATTTTGCTGTGCCCGATCTCCCAAAGCACCAAATGGAAATGTTTCTTCGACTAGGAAATAACTTACCTCGTAATACTCCCCAAACTCTGTTGGCCTTGAGGAAAGCCACTGGTTCTTTCACAAGTAAAGCATCTGCAGTGGGGGGAAAAAGTTTCTGTTAATCCCTCAGTGACACACAGTGTATTTCCTAAACATGTAATTAATATTTCTGGACCATTCTTTTCTCCCTAGCTCCAGGCCTGTTTCTCCAACTGCCTCCGTACATTCTTCAGAGATATCCTGCGGATTCCTTGAACTCTGCATGCCCAAAGCTGAGCTCCCCCACTCTTTCCTGCTCCGTGCTGCCCCTGCCTGTCCCTAGTGCCTTCATCTCCGTGAGGCACCACAGTGCCCTCCTACCAAGGTGAACTTTTCTAGTCAGAAATCTGGGTGACATCTCCACAATTCCTTCTTTTCCCCTCCAGGAGAGTTATTCTCTCCACTGCCCCTCAACAGACTAGGTTCCTCATTCAACTATGACTTTAAATCAAAAGTGCAAAACGTTCCTCAGTTCCTTAGTTCCTTGTGAAAGCCTCACGTATCACTCCAATCTTCCACTCCACCAAAGGCCAGAGACTTACCTCCACTCTTTCTCTTCTCCTTCTGTGCTTCCCTACTTGCCTTGCACCCACCTTCCCAGCTATTAGCCTAAATATGCCTTAAGGTTCACTTCCTAAGTCACTTGAGCTAAATTCAGCTTTGTCCCAATCAACAAAAGGTTCACACCCAGGTAGGGCAGGTTCCAGTTGGATGCTTCTGGACAAAGGGGGGGGGGGGTGCTAATCTCTCAATCTTTTAAATCCCACTCTGTGTAAGGCTGTCCCAATAGTCATTTGAGACTTTTGGAGAGGTTTGGAGTCAAACACAGATAAAGTAAAGCACCAGACAGTACAGAGAGACTGAAAGCTGAAGGGTGTGGAAAGATGGGGACTCTGCCACAGTAAAGACACTCGAGGGCTGCAGGTTAATGACTTAGTATCATATCTGGCCTGCATCATCACCCTCCACCACCACCACCCACACTGTCCTACAGGAGCAGGCCACAGGTAAGGAAAAGAGCGGTCAACAGCCAATAATCAGGTGACTCTCTCAGGTGACAGTCTTGTGACAAGGCAGCTGTTTCCATCAGAAGACAGCAGTGCTGAGTTAGCTAAAGGCCGGGCTAAGAGAGGGATTGCTATTTTGAGTACAATGTAATCATGTTTCCTCTCCACCTCTATCAAGTTCTTAGCCACCAGACTCATGGGATGCTGTTTAAAAACAATTTTTTTGCTGCAACATCGTTTTGAGATCTCCCAGAAATAGTTGTAACACAAAGAATCACCTAAACACATTAACATGTTGCATGTACTTGATGCTTATTATTTTCCAATAGCTGAGGATGCAACAAGGGTTCTGATTCAACTCAACGCAAAACCCACAACGAGAAAGCAGTTAAAACGAGATTTTGTTTTCTTAGAAGCTGGAGAATTTTAATTTTTATTTCAAAACCAAATTATGAGTGTTCACAGTGATTACCTCCCTGATGTGGGATGGGACCTTTGACTTTTCAGTTATCCCCTTCTGTGCTTGCTTTCTGCTCCGTAATTACTTTGTTTTCAAGAGTGTGCATACAAATAACATCAATGTGCTATTGTTTAAAAATAAAATAGGTAAGGCTAAAATCGCCTTTGAGATGCCCACTCAAGTCCCTCTACTTTCCTCAGAAGAAATACGCATCACACCTTTTCCTGGGTATTGACACACACACACACACACACACGTGTTAACAAATGTAGCATGGCTTCATATGTGCGTTCCTGTGTGTGTGCTGAAATACAAACAGTATCCTGCATTAGTATACAACATCCTTTGTTCAACCCAGCAGTTCATCTTGGCAGGCTCTCCAAGTCTGTTCTTTCACTCTGCCTCTTTATTCTTCACTGCTGTGTTCTTTAGTGTGGACTGACAAGGCATATTTAGTCATTCTTGCGGGGACGAACATGTACTTTTGTTTATAACTCTTCACCGGTACACACAAGCTGCGTCGAACATCCCTGTTATATGTAATTAATGCTCTACAGGAGAAACTAGGCCATTCCTGGTTCACAGGGAATACACATTTCTAATACATAATGCTGCAACACTTGTCACTCCCTCCACCATTTTCCCACACTCTGCAGCAGCTGGTGTCATTTCCATCTGTGTTAACTTTCTCAGCATCTTCATCAACTCGTTTAAAACTTAAAACTAGTTTATCCTTCGACCAGAAAAACACAATCAGCTTGGCCCAAGGAGCTTCTCTTTCAGAATAAAGGTTTGCAAAGCTGAATGGATAACAAGCTCTAACTCTCCCGTCTCAAAACACTGTATTTTCTGGAATTTACAGTATGTCATTACTGTTGCTAACGGACCGCAAAGACTCCTTGGCAAGTCAATGACCCTTTCTATCTCAATTCAGATTGTAAAACATAATTCATGAAGGGTCTGAGTGCGGTCAACTGAAATCACATATCTGATGTTGCCCAAGAATCTTGTTTCTCTTCTAAGAACAGCTACAGAATTGAGAAATTAACTTATTTTTTCCGAGGTGTATTATTAAGAAATGTGATCTATACTAAGAGGATGAAGAGACATACTGAACTGTCTGTAACGCAGTCTGAGGACAAAGGAGTCACTCTTTTCTCTGAGATCTGGGGTATCCCTTCTATCCTTCCACCCAGCTCACCAGTCTGCTCTCTCTGCACTTTATCACCTACAACCTCACACTGCTCCCGTTGGTTCCTTGGTGTATATTCCATGTTTTCCCCAGTCAGTAGCCCCTACAGAAACTTTTTAGGCAACAAAAATATCTTACAGCTAAGTTTTGTTTATATCCTGAAATGAAAGAGCTCCAGCCCCACCCCCAGTTCTGTATCATTTTTGTGTCAAATAAGATTACAAACAGAGATCATGGAGGTACACACAGATTTATCTTCAAAATAAAAGCGAAGAAACTGCCTGATGTCCAAAAATGAGTTATTAGCCAAGTAAGTTACTGCACTAAAAATAATGTCATAGAAAAATATTTCATTACATGTTCGTTTTGCTAGACAAAAAAAAAAAAAGAAGAAAAAAAAGCCAAATACAAAAACCCCACTTTCACATAATTGTTTCTCATACGTTTATACTTCTATCAACGTGTAATATTTCAATGTATCACTCTACAAAAAAACCACATCTGAAATAACGGTGGTCAAGTGAGTGCTGGGGTTATGAATGATGTATTTTCTCCTCTTCACTTCCTGTGCTTAAAGATGTTCTACAATGACTGTGCATGACTTTAATGTTAAGTTGAAAAATAAAAATCATAAACTCACTGGCCAAGAACTCACAACAGTTCATGGCATGGAAGCTGTTTCTGGCACTTAAGTTCCCAGCGAGCAGCACAGGACACGACACGCTCACGTCAGCGTAGGTACTCACAGGACTCGTCTGAAGTGATGTTGGGGAAAAGATCACACTCCGAGTCCAGGACAACTGTGACGAGAAGTTGCTGTAACTCTATCGCACCATTAGGTTTAGCAGGGCGACGCTGCCTCTTGTCGAAACCAAAAATGTATTCATGATATCTGTGTGAGAAATAAATTCAAATAAAGTTTTAAAGCACCGCAGCCAAATTTTACATACATATGTGGCAGTGGACATCCCAGTGGGGCTCCTCCAATCCCGGCCACCCCGTACTGGTCCAATTAGAGGCTCTCACCCCAAGCTGCACATCAGAACTTCCGGGGGAGCTTTTTGAAAATACTGAGGTCCAGACCTCCGGAATCAGAATCTCTGAGGGTGGGATATAGGCACGGGAATTTGAGAAGGTACACCCACACTTCCAAGTGCCTCATATGAAGAGACTGTTAAGAACCAGTAATCAAACCAATAATGGGAATCCCATCACTCTTGGGTAGGCAAGCCAATTGCACCCAGTGATGAAGGTGGTGCATTAGGGGTAATGGTGGCAGAAAGTTGCCTACACTAAGTGAGCCACAAAAGCCACATTTCTCTGTATGTGACACCTGGACCGGCTGTAGGGCTCGAATTGGCAGAGCCAATCTAAAGATGGCAGAGATGGAAAGAACACGGATTCCCTAATGATACTGTTGAGCCACTTAGTCAAGTAGCTGTGGAATCCTGTTTTGGACTTCCCAAAATGTGAGATAATAGGTTTTCTTATTGCTTAAGCTTGACTAAAACAGAGTTCCTGTTACCTTCCAAAAAAAAAAAAAAAAAAAAACCCAACCAAAACCAACCCCCCCCCCCCCCCAAAGAAGGTCACTAGCCTACAGAATTCTCACCAGGGTCTTGAAAATTTACCTTCTGCCGGTACCCAAATACCAGAGAAAGGGGATATTAAAACAGCATTTTTTTTTTTAATTTTTTTTTTTTAACGTTTATTTATTTTTGGGACAGAGAGAGACAGAGCATGAACGAGGGAGGGGCAGAGAGAGAGGGAGACACAGAATCGTAAGCAGGCTCCAGGCTCTGAGCCATCAGCCCAGAGCCTGACGCGGGGCTCAAACTCACGGACCGCGAGATCGTGACCTGAGCCGAAGTCGGATGCTTAACCAACTGAGCCACCCAGGCGCCCCTAAAACAGCATTTAAAGGTGCTAAAGACCTGACAGGCTTCAAAGCAATCATTTAAATAACATTTTATAGATTTTGATAAGCCAGAGGCTGTGTATGCTACTTAAGTGTAAGAACACCTTGTGTTTTTCCAGAAAAGTAAGGAGAGGTAGGAAAGTTCCAATGAGTCTGGAAGCGTATGGAAGTTAACCAGTGACAGAACAGAATGGACGATGATGCTGGGGGCCCTTTCCAAGGGAAAACCTTGACAGAATCAGAAGGAAATTAAGAGGGGCACCTGGGTGGCTCAATCGGTTAAGTGTCTGACTTCGGCTCAGGTCATGATCCCATAGCTCATGGGTTCAAGCCCCCACGTTGGACTGTGTGCTGACAGCTCAGAGCCTGGAGCCTGTTTCAGATTCTGTGTCTCCCTCTCTCTCTGCCCCTCCCCTGTTCATGCTCTGTCTCTGTCTCAAAAATAAACAAACATTAAAAAAAAATTTAAAAAAAAGGAAATTAAGATCGCTGAACTGTAGAGTTAGAAATGGTTAAGATGTGGGATGCCTGGGTGGCTCAGCAGGGTAAGCGTCCAACTCTTGGTTTCTGCTCAGGTCATGATCTCACAGTTCTTCAATTCGAGCCCTGCGTGGGGCTCAGCACTGACAGTGCAGAGCCTGCTTGGGATTCTCCCTGTCCCTCTCTCTCTCTCTCTGCCCCTTCCCCTGCTCTCGTGTGTGCTTGTCTGCTCTCTTAAATGAACTTAAAAAAAATTTAAAAAGAAATGGTTAAGATGGCAAATTCTATCTTATATGTATTTTATCACAGTTAAATAAATTTTTTAAAAAAGGCAATTAAAATTGCCAGCAGCTCTAAATTTTGAGCTAGGTGCTGGCTTGGCCCAAATAAGGAGAACTTCGGTCCTAGATATTAAAACTAACAGAAAACTCAAAGGGTTCTAAACCAATGGTGTCCAAGGTATTTGGGTTAATTTTCCCTTTCAGGAACTGAGGGAATGCAGCTATTCATTCATGTAAAAAAAATGAGTGACTCAGGGCACCTGGGCGGCTCAGTCAATTGAGCGTCCGACTTCGGCTCAGGTCATGATCTCACAGTTTGTGAGTTCGAGCCCCATGTCAGGCTCTGTACTGATCGCTCAGAGCCTGGAGCCCGCTTCGGATTCTGTGTCTGCCTCTCTCTCTCTGCCTCTCCCCCGCTTGCGCGCAGTCTCTCTCTCTCAAAAATGAACATGAAAAAAAGTTCTTTTTAATTAAAAAATGAGTAACTAGCATGCGACGGACCTTGTTCTACAAGTTGAGGAAGCTGCCATGCACCAGACCCAACTCTCTCCTTGCAAAAAACACAGTTCGAAAGCAGGGTTTGTGATAGAAGTTGGGCCCCCCAAAGACAGGAGCCTCTGGCTCCGAACTGCCTAGGGTGTAGACCGTGTGTCCACCTAGAGCCTTTGGAACATCTCCATCATCTCTACGTTCTTCCACCCACACTGCGCTTATACTCTGAAATAGACAAGTGACCTTCCCGAATTCCTAGAATGCTCCCCTGAATGCTTTCAAGTCTTAGCCATAAGGGCTAATGTTTTATATCCTGCTTCCTAACTAACAGCCTAGGGTATAATTAACAGCTGCTTCACACACCAGCCATGGTTAGTTAGGCCAACTCCAGATAATCACCTGCACTGCCTCGAAACGCCAAGCCTTGTTTTCAAACCATCTCACCACTGACTCAAGCCCTTGTTATCCAACCACTGTCAACTTGACTTCCTTGCTCTCTTGCCATAATCCTTGTCATTTCAAGCCTATCACCCAGTCCTCGTTTTACTAACAGTATGGCAGAGAAGGAAAATACAATTTTAGACACTGAGTCCCAAAGCAAACATGGTAAGCGTGTTTGTTTTTTTAAAATATTTCCTAGCCAGCACCAAATTACATTCCTTCCCTGAACTCCAGGCCTTCAGGAGACTCCAGCCTACACAGGTCTCACGGTGAGGGGACACCAAAGAAAGGCTGCTGAAACACCTCCCCAAGTGCAATCAGCCTTCGTGTGGTGTGGCCAGCAAAGCCAGGCTGTCGGCTGCCTCCTCATCCCCTGATTCACCCCGTCTGTAGCCAAAGAGGTGGCAGACGTGGAAATGTGGTGAGCTCCAGAACAGGAAGCGGGGAGAGCCAGCACATGACGTGCTGGGAAAAGACAAGCAGAGACTGCGATGAACCTATTACATCGAAGTAATTAGATGAAAGCATGGAACATTTCCTAAGAAACAGACTTGGGGAGTTTTGGGCAATGCTCCAACCTGAGGACTTTCTGCCTTCTGAACTGTTACCTGATTTGGCCAGTGGGGTGGGGAGACTGCAGACGGCAACCAACTTGGGAGTTCTGGTGTCAAGCATTAAGCACTCATTTTCCTCCTAGAATTCTCTTCACGTAAGAAGCTGCCACTCTCCAGCCCCTCCATCCGCCCTACTCTCCCCTCCAAGGCGAAGCTGGGCACAGATTCTGAGCAGCCTACTCCTTCCCCCTCAGTATCCCGCACGCAAACCAGGGTTCCAGAATGCCCGGGAAGTCCCTTAGCAGGCAGGAGGAGGAGGGGAAGAGCTTGGGTTTCAGCGGCTGTCTGAGCCGGCTCTCCCACCTTCTGGACCTGTCCCTTTGGCGAGGTCACGGGCCAGCTCGGCACTGGTTCCTTATCTGCTGAACGGGGAAAAACGCACGCGTAGGGTCGCGAGGGTGACAAGAGGCGCGCAGGGCTCCCCTCCCCTCGCCCCCCGCGCCGGCCCAGCGCCCCAGGGGGTTGGCCCCGCCTCCGCCCCGCAGCGCGCAGGGAGCGCTCACCGCCGAAAAGCTTCTTGCAGGAGGGAGCAGGTGGGGCCGGCGGTGGACGAGGGGCCGTAGCCGATGGAGAAGTTGTCGCGGGAGAGGTGCAGCAGGCGCGGAGACGTCTTCACCGAGAGCGGCATAGGCCACAGGGCCGGCTCCGGCGCGGCGGAGGAGCGCGGGGCCAGCGCCGCCAGCAGCGCCAGCAGCGCCGCCAGCCCCAACCCGCGGTGCCGCATGGCCGGTCGGCCCAGGTCTACGGGAGCTTCAGCCGGCGCACCTGACCTCCGCCGGGACCCCGAGGAGGAAGCGCCGAGCGCGGGGGCGGCGGAGTCAGCTGACGGCGCGCCCCGCCCAGGCCCGCCTCCCGGCCTGTGGGACCGCCCCGCCGCCCTCCGCGCCCCGCCCCGCCCGACCCGAGGGGAGGCCCCGGGAAACGCGGCGCGGGGCTGGGCCGGCGGGGGCTCCTGCGGCGGGGGCTCCGGAGGCTTGCGCCCCAGCCCAGACCGCCCCTGACCGCCGTTCAGCTTGAACCGTAGCCTCCCGTCGGAACCCCCGGGGGCAGACTTGTCAGCAGGTGGGGGGTTCAAAATTAGGCAAAAGGTTTTCTCAGTGGATCTTGGCGGAGGACTTCGCGAGACTTCACGGGGACGCCGTGGGCCCAGTTAATCAGGCAGATGATACAAACAGGCAGTGTATTATAATGAGCGATTCATATTGCCACACTGCCATTTTCGAAGAAATTATAAGCGTGACAGTTACAAAATAGAACAAAAATGTGTCAAATATTTTATTCAACTATTAAATAAGTCAGGTTCAAAAGATTATTGAATGAAACAATGTTAGAATAAGATTGCTAAATAGGAAATTGGGTAGCATGCTACGGTGACTCAGCCCTAAGTATCTGACAGCCTGGAAACTCCCATCCCCATTCAAGAAAAAAAAGTAATTCCGTTTATAGAGAATTCCTGAGAGCAGCCTCAATGTTTATTGTGGCAGGCCTCTCTGCATCTTTGGAGATAAAACAGCAGATCTAGAAGCAAGCAGAAACAATGTCATTAGGTCCAGTGTGGCAAGGGTTCAAATGTCATCTCTCTCCCTCTTTCCTTCCCCTTTCCCCTCTCCCCTGCTTATATTCCTCTATTTTTCAACTCATTTTTTCTCCATATTGGCTTCATTGTCAGACCGGCTCTTCATGATAGCCCTCTTCTTGGGTGGCAAGGACAACCCCTCAGGGAAGCTTATGCCCCTTACTCATCCCCGTCAGTCCTGAAAAAGGATCCCAACTGACAAGTTTGATAGCACACCTAAGGCAAAGGAGTTAAGTTATATGACCCAACATGGGATGGAGGGTGCTGATGTTCCCCAAAGAAGAGGTTATTGAAGAGAAAACTACGGGGGCATGTGGGTGGCTGAGTTGGTTGGGTGTCCAACTCTTGATTTCTGCTCAGGTTCATGAGTTCAAGCCCCCCACCTGGCTCTTCGCTGACTCTACGGAGCCTGCTTGGGATTCTCTCTCCCTCTCTCTCAAAAAATAAATTAAAACAAAAACAAACAAACTGCAGTCCCAAAATGGCATCACTTAGGTTAAAGCCCCAAGTCAGTAAACCAAAACTTAATACCTAACCTAAATACAATTTCAACTCCCCAGGAATGTAACCTTTAACCAATCAACATGGAATTTTATGGTCAATACTAGGAAATTTACTGGTAGACCCCATATACTCTCCTAAGGAGCACAACCTTGCCTAAACAGAGTATTCCTTGCTAACAAATTCTTTTCTTCTTTTTAATGCCCTCTCTTGCTTTAATTTTTGTTTATTTATTTTGAGAGAGAGAACAAGCTGGGTAAGGGCAGAGACAGAGAGGGGAGAGAGAGGGAGAGAATCTCAGCACAGAGCCCAGTGCGGGCTCGAACCCACGAACCATTAAGATCATGATCTGAGCCGAAACCAAGAGTCGGACTCTTAACCAACTAAGCCACCCAGGTGCGCCACCCTCCCCCTGCCTCTTGCCTTAAAGAACGTTTCTCTTATTTAGCTCAGTGGAGCTCCCCACTACTTTGCTACATGGGAATGCTGCCCAATTCATGAATCACTTAATAAAGACAATTAGATCTTAAAATTTACTCTGTTGAGTTTTGTTTTTTAACAAAGTGATCTGTTACCCGAAGAAAGAGAAAAGGATACTAGGCAAGCCCAAACCACATATGTGCTATAGTAAGAATTCTGAAAATTTTGGCGAAGACCTACCTATAAGAAAAGACTTCAAAGAGGATTTGTGGGGCATGCTTAAAATATAGTTATTCCATTACAGGAAGCACCAGTGCCACCTTATTAGTCCCTCTTCTTATAATTTATACAAACTTAATTTGCAATATTCATCTTCACTGCCACTTCTTACCGTTAATTGAAGGCTAACAGCATAATTTCTCCAAGGTTCAATCTCCAATTCATATTGTTGCAATTGCCATTTCTTCAATGGCAACTTCGCCTTGTGTATTAGCTATCTATTGCTGTGCAACAAATTACTGCAAAACATAGCTTAAAACAACAAATAATACATGATAAGATAACAGATACCTCACAATTTCTGTGGATCAGGAATTCAGGAATCTTCGCTGGGTGAGGCTGGCTGAGTCTCTCATGAGGTTGCGATCATCTGAAGCCATTTTTCTAAAAGTTTGGCTAATGCTGGAGGCTAAGTGATTCTAAGCTAGCCGACATGGCTATTGGCAAGAGACAGGAGTTACTTACTGGCTGTTGGCTGAAGTCCTCAGTTACTTGTCACGTGAGTCCATAAGGTTTATTGTGCATATTTACAACATGGCCGCTGGCTTCCCCAAGGCCAAGTGAACCGAGCGAGAACAAGAACAATAAGGTTTTCATATAATAAAAAATAAAAAATAAAAAAATAAAATAAAATAAAAAGAACAATAAGGAAGCCACAACACCTTTCTTTGGCTTCCTCTTGTCAGGATGCTTCCACCATATTCAATCCCTTAGAAGTCAGTTAGTAACCACAGCCATGTTCAAGGGGAGAGAAATTAGGCTACACTTTTTCTTTTTTTTTTTTTTTTAATTTTTTTTTTAAACGTTTATTTATTTTCGAGACAGAGAGAGACAGAGCATGAACGGGGGAGGGGCAGAGAGAGAGGGAAACACAGAATCTGAAACAGGCTCCAGGCTCTGAGCTGTCAGCACAGACCCCGACGCGGGGCTCACGCGGGGCTCGAGCTCACAGACCGTGAGATCGTGACCTGAGCCGAAGTCGGACACTTAACCGACTGAGCCACCCAGGCGCCCCAAGGCTACACTTTTTCAAGGGAGGAGTCTACCCTCTGACCACAAATTGTTTATATTCCTCCCACATACAAAACGTATCCCCTTCCTCCAAAGAACCCCCAAAGTCTCATCCTTTTAGAACATTTCCATGAAATTCAGAATGTTGGCATCTAAATTAGTACTAAGCATGGATGAGGCTCCTAAATGTATTCGTAAATATCCTCAAGTACAGTTTCTGTGAATCTATAGACAAGAGAGTCTCTTAATCTAGAGACAAGTTATCTGTACCCCCACACATGTAAAATACGATGGTGGGACAGACTTAGAATAACCAACAGAGACGGTTCTGTTCAAAAGAGGGAAAATGAGAAGCACTGAGGGGTTTATAGCAATTCCCAAAGCCCGCCAAGCAAATTGATAAGGAGTCAAAGATTCAAAGTAATTCTCTATGACTCTTGACTCCAGTGTCTGGCTTTGGGTTCTGCCTTGAGTCATTTTTCCTTGTTCTTGGAAAGTAGTATGTGGTTGCACCTGAGTAGATTTCTTGTAGAAATTTGCAGGTCCAAAGACATCATTTCATCTGTCACTTTTCCAACTGTTTCTCAGTTCAAACTGGTAGCATTTCTGCTGATACATTTCTGTTAAAAATTGTTAACTCTGGGGCGCCTGGGTGGCTCAGTCGGTTGAGCGTCCGACTTCGGGTCAGGTCATGATCTCGCGGTTTGTGCGTTCGAGCCTTATGTTGGGCTCTGTGCTGACAGCTGAGAGCCTGGAGCCTGCTTCAGATTCTGTGTCTCATTCTCTCTCTCTGCCCCTTCCCTGCTCATGCTCTGTCTCTGTCTGTCTCTCTCTCAAAATTAAATAAACATTAAAAAAATTTTTTTAATTGTTGATTCTCTGTGAATCTCACTGAGGTTCATGCCATTAGACAAAAGCTATATGCACCAAATCTTCAATATGTGCCTTTCGCTACTGTGGGCAGCTGCTGGGAACAGGATTCTTAGAAACCCTATTGTTTGAGAGGATCTGTCCGACAAAGTGTTAAAATATTTAAATGACCTTTTGTCTCATTGTCAGATACTCTGAGACACCACAATAGATCTTTCTGAGGTCTTAAGGAATTTTATATTCACAACCTAGATTTCATGTTTATTTTTTTAAGTCTATTTACTTATTTATTATTTTTTTAAATATGAAATTTACTGTCAAATTGGTTTCCCTACAACACCCAGCGCTCATCCCAACAGGTGCCCTCCTCAGTGCCCATCACCCACTTTCCCCTCCCTCCCACCCCCCCATCAACCCTCAGTTTATTTTCAGTTTTTAAGTCTCTTAAGATTTGCCTTATTTTTTAATTTTTTTAATGTTTATTTATTTTTGAGAGAGAGAGACGTACACAGACCGTGAGCAGGGGAGGGGTAGAGAGAGTGGGAGACACAGCATCTGAAGCAGGTTCCAGGCTCTGAGCTGTCAGCACAAAGCCTGATGTGGCGCTCGAACTCATGTGCCACGAGATCATGACATGAGCCGAAGGTGGACGCTTAACCGACTGAGCCACCCAGGTGCCCCAGTCTATTTATTTATTTTGAGAGAAAGCACGTGAGAACACAAGTGGGGAGGGGCAGAGAGAGGTACAGAGAAAATCCCAAGCAGGCTCTGCACTGGCAGTGCAGAGCCCAACCCGGGGCTCGAACACACGGACTGTGATATCATGACCTGAGCCAAAATCAAGAGTCAGACGTTAACCGACTGAGCCACCCGGGCGCCCCTGGTTTCGTGTTTAGACCATGTTTTCCTGAGAGAACCTGGGATCCATCTCTGCCTGAAAGCCAAGTCTTCATTTACCCTGGCTGCCTTGCCTAGAAAATGTGGTTTAAAATTGTTTAAAAAAAACCCAATTAAGCCTTGACTGCTTTATGTTTCACAGTCCTTCCTTCCTTTACCTTGCTCCTCTCATACTTTAGTATAGTGGAAAGATACACCTGGACGGCACCTTGAATATTCTAGCTGGAAATCTCCTTAGTTAGACCCCATATTCATTAGCAGGCGCATCTTCCACTCTCTGCATCATGGAAGGCCATCGTGATCTTTCTGCCAGTGTCACAAGGATCACATTTCCTCCAGTTTCCAGTAAGGTTTTCCTTGCTCTCCCGTAAGTGAGCCTCCTCTGGTCTATGTCCTTCCACTAACGGTCTTTTCCAGGCCCATCATGCTTTCACAAACCCTGTCTCCAAAATCACTCCAGCTTCTGTCCACTGCCTGAGTCCAAAGTCACTCCCACATTTTAGGTGTTCGTCATGGCCACGCCTTACTTCCAGGGATCAAAATGATTTTTTTTTTAATCTACTGTCATGTGAGAAATTAACAACACCTTAAAAGATGCATACAAATAAAATTTTGATAGATGGTGCCAAATTTCTCTCCAAAACAGGTGACAGTGTAGGAGAGTGTTCATATCACAATACTATTAATCGTTTTCAATTTTATCAATGGTTTTAGTCTGTAGTTCCTTTATTACTTGCGAGGTTGAAAAAAAACATGGCCATTTTGCATATTCTTGTAGTAAGAGCTGTTTCATATCCTTAGGGTTGTTTTCTTTCTTTAGTGATTTGTATGCGTGGTTGTTAAATTATAGATAATAATCTCTCCTGTATATTGCACACATCTTTTCCCATCCCTCCATTGTCTTTTATCTCGTGTGGTATTTTGTCTTAAATTGGTTTTACCTTTTTTTGTTTTGTTTTGTTTAATTTGTCAGTTTTCATTTTACAGCTTCAAAACTTGATTAGAATTCAAAGATGATAAAAATTCTCCTATTTTCTTCTAATGCTTTTATAGTTTTGTTTTTAAGGAGGTTACTACACTCCAGCTGATGTTTATCTTTGTGCATGGTAAGGCTGTAGCTTTTTTTCCACCCAAATGGATAGTCAATTGTCAAAAGGCCATTTATTGAACAGGCCATTCTTTCTTCACGGATTTAAGATACATCCTGTAATTTTAAAACAATTTGCACCAAGATGTGTTCATTCTGTTTGGGGGTCTCTGTTCTGTGGGCCTACGTATCTTTCCCTGTGCCAAGTGCTATGCTATTTAAATCGTTGTATTATGCTATTATGCATGTATTATGTATTATGCTAAAGTATTATGCTATTTAAATCATTGTAGTTTTGAGTGCCTGGGTGGCTCGGTCGGTTAAGTGTCCGACTTCGGCTCAGGTCATGATCTCACAGTTCATGAGTTTGAGCCCCACATCAGGCTCTGTGCTGACAGCTCAGAGCCTGGAGCCTGCTTTGGATTCTGTCTCCCTCTCTGCCCCTCCCCGACTCGTGCTCTGTCTCTCTCTCAAAAATAAATAAACCTTAAAAAAAAAGTTTAAATCGCTGTAATTTTGAATTATGCTTTGATATCTTGAAGGGCATACGTATACATTGTTCTTATTTCTAAGACTTCTGGGTATTTCTAATCATATTTCCTTCCACATAAACTTAAAGGCTTGATTGCCAAGGTTCAGGAAAGTTGTTGAATATAATTGGAATGGCACTGATTCTGTAGGTCAGTTGGGAGAGAACTGACATCACTGAGTCTTCCAGCTTGGAAATAATTTCTCTTAATTTTTGAAGTTGTTTTATGCTTGTCTCCAGAGTCTCATAGACTACTTTTCATGGACTTTCTTATTTCTTAGGCATGTTCCTAGGCCTTTCATTCTTTCATTGCTTATGTTAATAGAATCCCTCTCCCTCTCCACCCCTGTAATTTCTCCCAAGAAATGACAAAAGAATGAGGTAGATTGGCCTGGAAAGATCTTTCCACTGGCTGTTCATCCCACCAGCCTCACCCCTACCTCAACCGAGTGGAAACAGCTGCCAAAATCTTCTTTGTAAAATGTAAATGAAGTCATGTCACTTCCTTCCTCACGACACTTCAGTGGCTTGTTTCCCACTGCCCCTAGAAGAAAATACAAGTTCCCTAACACGATGCACACGATGGCACAGAATCTGTCACCACCCAGGTCTCTGACCACATCACTTCCTCCTTGGCATGGCCCTGTCCCGGGCACCCTGACCTTCAGTTACTTCAATCACTGAGCTTTGGCCTCCCTCCCAGCCCGACCTAAGATGTTAGAAAAATGGGGAAGAGAAAGAGAATTGGTACAGCCTCTTGTCCCGTGCTGAGCACGTTTTCATCTACCAACTGACAAAGAGACTCTCTTTGAACTTTGGTCAGGCCTTTTCGAGCCCCCTTCTTGCCTAGCAGAGCCCACTTCTAGCAAGAATCCTGGTAAGTCCATTCATCAAGAATCCCCCTGCACTTGATATCTCATCACCCGGGCCTCCTTCGACAAGAACCCTGCTAGGTTGGTTTAGCAAGAATCTCTACTACTCCTGATGTTTCCTTTTAGTAATTTTCCATCCAGTGATGCCCCCACCCCAATTTTGCTTGTTGGCTATAAACCCATAAACCCATAGCTGTCTTTGTTGTATTCAGAGTTGATCCCAATCTCTCTTGGTAGTTTTGACACCTATCGCAATCGTCTTGAATAAAGTCTTCCTTACCATTTTAGCAAGTGTCATAATAATTCTTTCTTTAAAACAACTTATTTAGGGGCGCCTGGGTGGCTTGGTCGGTTAGGCGTCCGACTTCAGCTCAGGTCATGATCTCGCGGTCCGTGAGTTTGAGCCCCGCGTCGGGCTCTGTGCTGACAGCTCAGAGCCTGGAGCCTGTTTCAGATTCTGTGGCTCCCTCTCTCTGACCCTCCCCCGTTCATGCTCTCTCTCTCTCTCTGTCTCAAAAATAAATAAATGTTAAAAAAAATAAAATAAATAAAACAACTTATTTAGATGATATTTGTGGATCAATTAGCCATGGGGAGCGAGGGGGGAAGAGGCATTCAGGAAATTTATAGTTCTAACCGAGGCTTGTGGGCGGACTATTTATTAGTCATTCAAGGTTTAGTTGTAGGGCACAGAATCCACTCCAGCTAGCTTTAGCAGAAATCAATTAACTCCAGGGTATCAGAGTACAGGATATTAACCGCAGGTACAGAGGCTCATAGAATCTTGTGAGAGCTGAATAACTTGACTCTTGGCCGAATTTCCTCCAGCAACTGCTCCTTTGTGACTAGAGAGCCAAATGCCTGATGGAGAAGACTTTACTACAGCTGTAATTCTAGAAGCCCTCCAGTTCAGCTCCAATCTTTACCAGTAAAAGGGATACCTCATGCACTGTCTCTGTCTCCACTTTAAAAAAAAAAATTTTTTTTTAAACATTTATTTATTTTTGAGTGACAGAGAGAGAGAGAGAGAGAGAGCAAATGGGAGAGGGGCAGAAAGAGAGGGATCATACAGAATCCAAAGCAGGCTCCAGGCTCAGAGCTGTCAGCACAGAGCTTGACACGGGGCTCAAACCCACCAACTAGGAGACTGACCTGAGCCAAAGTCGGAGACTTCACTGACTGAGCCACCCAGGCCCCCCTGTCTTCACTTAACTCACTTCTGAGTTCAGCTCTCAAGGTACCACAGTGAATGGGCAGACACTAAAGAACATGGAATATCAGAGCAAGGATAGTTTCTAGGCTGTGTAATACAGGTGTCCCCACTTTTTGAAAGTTCACATTTCGGACAACTTGCTGTTATGAGAGACCTACATTAGGACCTATTGTCACTAACAGAAATTCAAAGAGGATTTTCTCTTTTATGAAAAAAGGCGAAAAGCAAAAACAGCATTCGGCGTTTGTTTTGCAGCGAGCGTTTCATGGAGGCTGCGCTCACCCCCAGCAGCAGCGAGAATGGCGCCACCAAGCTCCTTCCCAGGGAACTACACTCAGCATCTCAGCATCAAGCCCACATAGGGTTGACGTGTCTGTGAGGTCCGTGTTTTTTCTCGAAAGGTATCAGAAAAGCCAAGAGACGGGTTTTTTTTTTTTTTGGGTCTGGGAATGCCCCCCAATTTTTCCACGTAAGTTAATGCTAATTGCTTCTTCACTTTACGCCATTTGGACTTATGAAAGTTTTCATAGGAATGCTCTACTTTCAGAGAGCAAGAAAAACCTCTGTAGGATGACATACTAGAAGGAGGTTGAAATGGATGGGTGCTGAGTGAGCAAATTTAGCGCCCTCAGAAAGGTGATACAATTAGTTGAGGACAGACAGCCCAGGACCTGGGCAGACAGGTGGGCAAAGCAGCCTAACTCCTGAAAAAGCATGAGTAGCCTGTGGCAAGGAGGAAGCTCCTGATGTTGGATGGAGAGCTTCCCTCTGACCACATGTCTCTGCTCTCAAGGCATATCCATAAACAATCCTGAAATATTTGTGTATTCTGTCACCGCAGTCCTGAAAACGGAGGCTGAGCTCCATTTGGCATGCGAGTACTAAACTGGGCTCTTCCAGAAGGGCCAGAGGGTTTGAGTTAAATCTGCTCTGGCAACTGGCAAGTATTTCCTCCTGTTTCGCTAAGATGAGCTGTAGAAACAATCTCTCACTCCCTTATCTATTAACAATGCCGCCCGGTGGGAAACTAGGCTCACTCTCTCCTCCAACACTCCACCTTCACCTTCCTCCACTGATGAGCAGTATTTACACAACTTGGCTGTTCATTTAATCTGTTCATGCAGACCGACTACCAAGATGCTAAACAAACAAACAAAATCCCAAATCCATCTGGAAGCATTTGGTGACCGAAGGCTGCTGCCATGCCACAAAAGACCAAGATCCACAAGAAGGTAACAGAAGACTTCTAAAACCAGTTCTCCATATTGAGGGTAAAGGTCATGTTGGCAACTGCCTGTCTCCCACTCTTCCCCAAAACATCCCTGCTTTACCCTCCTCTCACCCTCCACAATTTGTCTTGGTATGTGAGACGTCACGATGCAGCAATCTGAACCGGGTGGGACTGGGAACTGTAATGGCAAAGGGGCTTAATTTGATGTATGTCAGTGAGTCAGGCAGACCAAGAGGACAGTCCTTTAGGTAAGAAGACTTGGCACTAGCTAAACAGGTGAACAGGTGCAGGCTCTCCTGGGAGGGCATCGCTGCCGGGTCTACACGTCTGCCTGCCCTGCCCTCCCACATGACGAGGTCTAGAGAGAGGTGGGACAGTTTGTCTTCCCGGGGAGAGCCAAGTTCTTGGGGGTTGGGGGCTGGCATTCAGTCGTCTGTTACTTCAGAGGCTGGGAGACCCCAAAAGAATCACCGAGAAAACGTGAGGTTGACACAGGGCGTGGAATGAGGGTTCACTTCTCACTGGGACTCGAAGGCAGCTGGAGCTCGCAGAAGTGCTGTGGGCAGTGTTGGCATGAAGCACTGTGTGCTGTGCTGTGTGAAGGACCAGAAAGCTCAGTCAGGAGCCTCCAGGAGGGCACTGAACAGGAACTGTTTCCTTTTGTTGCAGACGTGCCTGTTAGATAAGGGAGCCATGGGCTGCCCTGGAGGGCTGCCCCATCTGAGCAGAGGGGCATATAGCCTAAATGGCCCACAGGTATACCACAGGCAGGGAGGTGAGGAATGCATGGCCACCCCGTCTGATGGGTTAACCCGTCACGAGGCCAGAGAGGGTTAGGGTGGGGGTATGCCCTGAGAACAAACATTGCATCCTCTGCAACACCAGAAACAGATCAGATGGGAAACTCACAAGAGCAAACCGCACAGACCTCATCAGCCCTGAGTCCCAGGAGAGAGTCAGGGATGACCTACAGTAAAGGAGTGGCCACTACCTGGACTTTCGAAGGCGCCGGACTCCACGACAAGAAAATACTTCCCTAATATCCACCACGAACCCTCCCATCATGAACAGACAGAGTCTGAGAACCAGGAAGCAGCTCAAATATCTAGGGGTTCACAGCCTCATTGTGTACCAAGCTCATCTTGGGAGTTTAGGAATTTTTTTACAACTTTATTGAATGTGTAAGTGACATATAATATATATATGTAATTATATATAATTGTATATGTATATATACATAACTGACATTATAAACACACACACACCCACACACACTTTGTGCAATTTGGTAATTTTTATGTAACAGTGGAGCCATCACCACAATCAAGATAATGGACATATCTACCACCCCAAAATGTTTCCTCTGGCCCTTTTGCAACCCCTTCCTCCTGCCCTGTCCTCCCCACTCTGGCCCCCCTTCACCTCATCTTCCATCCAAACAACTGATCAGCTTTCTATCACCATAGATTAGTTTGAATGGTCCAGAATTTTAAAGAAATCATACCGTATGTTGTCTTCTTTGATCTTTTTTTTAAACTCAGCATAATTATTTTGAGATTCATGCATATTGTAGCATGTATCAGTGATTGATTCCTATGTATTGTGGAGTCATACTCCATTGTATGGATATACCACAATTGGTTTTACCCTTCATTGGGTGGTAAACATGTAGGATTGTTTCTAGTCCTCCGGAGATTTGGCAGAAGTGAGGTCACATCTGGGTAGGATGAGTCTCATGGCCCTGGAGCTTTGTTGAGGATGCTCTTGTGGCATTGTCACCCCTTCTTACAGCTGGCATTTTATCTTCAGTGTTTCTGTGCACCTCCTTAGCTCTTAAGGACAGCAATAAGATGCGTTCCCGAATTACATATCCCTATAGCACTACACAGGGCAGTTTCTTGTTGACCTGTGGCCCCAGCCCGTCACACTTTGCATCCCTTTCTACGTTCCCATGTATTCTTCTCCCCAGTCCCTTATTTCCCTCATCTCCAGCCAAACTGAGGTATCTACTGTTCACCCTTTTATGAGGCCTCGACCTTCCCCTTTGCCCTATTTATGCTCCAATGCCACTGTCTGCCCCGGAAGTCCTTCCCTCTCTTCTCTGCCAGCCTCCTTGGCCCCATTCATCGCCCCCAACCCCCAACTCTGCTTATTAACATTCTGCAGTCTGGGGCGCCTGGGTGGCTCAGTTGGTTAAGCGTCCAACTTCGGCTCAGGTCATGATCTCATGGTCTGTGAGTTCGAGCCCCGCGTCAGGCTCTGTGCTGACAGCTCAGAGCCTGGAGCCTGTTTCGGATTCTGTGTCTCCCTCTCTCTGACCCTCCCCCGTTCATGCTCTGTCTCTCTCTGTCTCAAAAATAAATAAATAAACGTTAAAAAAAAATTTTTTTTTAACATTCTGCAGTTAGTGGGTTGTCGCTCTAGGAAGAGGCAAACAGGTTGATATCACAGAATTGATGGCCCCGATGTGGACCTTATTAGATGTAAGAATTTAATATATGCTGTCAAGAAGGTATCACAGATTAAGGCAGAAAAGTATTGTCAATAAATGGTATAGGAATAACTGATAAGCTTGGAGGAAAAATCAATTCAGGTCTTTATCTCAGCCTTCCCAAAATCAATTCCAGATGTATTGATGAAGTTAGTTTTAAAAACCTAGAAAAAATTGAGGGGTGCCTGGGTGACTCAGTCGGTTCAGCATCCGACTTCAGCTCAGGTCATGATCTCATGGTTCGTGGGTTTGAGCCCCATGCCGGGCTCTGTGCTGACAGCTCAGAGCCTGAAGCCTGCTTTGGATTCTGTGTCTCCCTCTCTTTCTACCTCTTCCCCGCTTTGCTCTGTCTCTTTGCCTCAAAAATAAATAAACATTAAAAAACATTTAAAAAAATAAAAGCCTAGAAGAAATTGAGAGTGAATATTGATTAAATCTTTGGAGACGGAGGACTGTCTCCTTTTTAGCTTAGATTTGGGTGATGCTCATAAAGGAAGCAAATCAGTAGTTTAAAAAAAAACGTATTAAACTTTTGCATGTCAGAAAAGTAATCCAAAACAAAAGGTGCTCTTTGAACTTTAAAAAACATTGTGGCAAATACAGCCACTAATGGCATCATGCAGAGCAATAAACATTCTAAAGAAAAATTGCCAGAGGCCATGTGTCCAAATAAGGAAACGCACTCAGTTACTGAACATATGGACAACTGTTCAACCTTATTTGCTGCACTCAAAAATGTGTACAATTAAAAAAAGAATGAGATGAGATTCAATCCTTTATAGATTAAATTACTCAAGATTAAAGATAATTAGAATACTTAATGAATTACAGTTTAGTTACCTCTGCCTGATCCTGACTTTTGTGTGCATGTGTCCCTACGGGTGCTCTGCTCACAGCAAGAGGCTCCTGGGGCCTAAGAACTATCGTTTTAAAAGCCCTGCTTTTATCAGAATCTTTACACACAGTCTCTGAAATCCTTATGACAAGGTACAGAAATTTAGGCTCATTTTACAGATGAGGAAGTTTGAGGGGTGGGATTTGAACTCCATTTGGCCTAACCACACGTTCTCGGTCTCCGGTCTCTTCCCACTGGGGTAGGCTGTCTCTCTGAAATGCTCTTAGCTGCTAGGAGCGCCTGGCTGGCTCAAACTTAGAAAAGAAAGAAACGCTCTTAGTTGGTGACGAAAGTGGCAGCCTCTGCTGCTGAAGCCTGAATCTGGAAGAGCTGCGTCTCTCCCCCGACAGCCCGCAATCTAGAAGGAAGTTGAATAAGAAGTTATAAAGGAGCTGTAAAGAAGAAAACAGAATGAGGACTGAGAAGTGCCAAGCAGAATTCAAAATCAAAGAACAAAGTGTGCAAAAGAGGAAAAACAAGAGTAGCTGCTGGAAGAGACACTTTGCAGCCACTCTTGAGACCACTTGCCGCCCCGCCCCCTCCCCCGTAACTGATCCCTGTCGCCATGAGGTAACCCTGCCTGTGCGGGTCACAGTCAAGACATTTTATGGCTGGATATCAAAGCGCCAGGCTCCGCCCCTTTGTGGGGCAATAGGACAGGAGTCTGTCCTTTGAGAACCTTTGTCCCTTCTCATTCTGCCCTTTGTGGATAGCGGACGTCAAATAACTGGGGATAATTTAGCTTAATATGATCCAGTATATAACAGTGTGATGCATGTGGAAACAGGTAGCATTTGAGGGCCCCTAATCAGAAAGCAACACCTTAGGGATGATAAGTGAGTCCCTGAAGTACCCTAATCAGGAAGATATACCCCAGAACTACTACAGATTTGAATATTGTTGTTTGAAATGTAATGAGAGAATTCTAGTTGACTAGCATAAGGAACAATTGGAATGATTTCCCACTGGTGACATACAGAATGAAAGCTGTGGCTGACTAGAAAGACCGTACCCGCCCTAGTGCCCTCACCTGAGAATCCAGCAAGCCCAGTCCCAAAGCTCTGAAGCAGCGCTTGACTCCCAGATGTTGACATGCCCCTGTGTTCTGCCTGGTCCCCAAGGCCTGTTTCCTGACCCAATTAGAGATTTGGCTAATCCTGATGTAAAAATATTTATTGTTCCTCCTTAGAGAGAACCTCTCAAGCAAACAGCTAGTTGGGACGCCTGAAGAGAGATGGGACCTTTCCCCAACTCACCAGAATGGACCGTCTGATCATTTTTATGCCAGTAGGTCAATAAACACTGGCACATGTAGCAGAATTTGGTCTCAGACTCCCTTTCATTGTCATAAAACACACGGTGGCAAAGTTGTCCAGGAGAGGGTACACAGACCTCACTGTATGTCATACCAGAGGCTACCAGCATTTACAAGAATAACAAAAACAACAAATAAATTGCCTAACGCTTGTAGACACATTGACACAGATCAGTCTGCAATGTGGCCCTTTTAGCCTGAGAACACATCTCTGAGATGCCTGACAGCCTTTTCCTACCTGAGTGCGAAACAAAGGCAGGGATGCTAAGTTGAGAGAGGGGAAGCTAAAAAAGATTCCCCTCCCCACTCAAAATCCTACTTTGATTGACAGGTAGGGCCAGCTCCACGCATGCTCCAGGGCTAGTGCTCTGCAAGCCTTGTATGTTGTGTGTGTGTGTGTGTGTGTGTGTGTGTGTAAGGATGGGGACTTGTTGGTAAAAAAGACAGGGGAAGTGACACCTGCTCCTGGTGAACCTGATCCCATTGTCTTTAGGAAGACAAGACTTCCAACTGGTCTGAGTGAGACTTTTGCTGCATGTAGACAATGAGAACCAGGCCTCTGATCACAGCCAACCTGGGCCATTTTCATTGTCACTGTCAACTTGACCTACTATTATGGAAATTGCTGCAATTACGTGCATAACATTTGCATGTGAAATGACAACTAAGTGCTTGCCTAAGAGGCATTTTTTTTTTTTTTTTGCAAATGAAGCTGGGTGTTTTTAAAATAGGGTATTTTGCCCTTTGTTGGGATTTTTTGTGACCAGACGAGATGACAGCCCTCCTCAAGCATTGCCTTGTAGCATGTCATAAATTACTTGTCCCTGAAATGCTTCCTATGGCTTGCAGACGAGCCCCCTGAAATAAATGGGCTTCAATCACTAGCTTCAACAATTCTCCTGTCTCCAAGTAATAAAACATCTGGAAAATTGGGCTAAATGGATAAAACAGTTCTCTGTAATAAGTATCTGGCATCCTTACAACTCTGTATAATGCATTTTTTTTTTATGACCAGATGTTGTACTTCTATGTTATAAAGAACAGAGGCATGTTTAGTCATGCTTTTTATTACATTTAAAATGCAAGGTATATGTTCATAGCTCCCTGGAGAAATACTATCCCATTGATTGGGAATTGTTGATGTGTTGGTTTACAAACTTGAAAAGTAAGTGAATGGCTCAGAAAATTGCGGATATAACTTAAACAGTCATTAAACTGGACACTCACAGGGAGCTGGCTGAAGAAGAAGAATTCGGCCTATAAATTTCCCTTCACTCCTAGTGGATTTGTTCCACAGGGTCTTTGATCACGCAGCCGTTTATGTTCTTATGTGTCTTCTGTAATATTTACAGCTTTATGAAGAAATGATTTCATCAAACTTGCTATGCACCCTTCCCAATTTCTCATTAAGAAAGCTTAGCTGGGAACCCACCTGCGTAGTCTCGATTTTATAGTCCTTTGTGGGGTTCCAACAAGATGTTTTAAACATGTGTGTGGTGGGGGAGGGGGATGGTTCTCCTGGAACCGGAACCGACACCACCAAACACATGCACGTTACTTATTTAGGTTAGGAAGTCTGCAAAACATAGAAAATTACGAGACGAAAATCGAAAAATTGTAACTATATCTAGTTGTTACCACTCACCATTCATATGCGTATTTTTCTTTTTTTATTTTGTTTTAATGTTTGTTTATTTTTTTTGAGAGAGAGAGAGAGAGAGAGAGAGAGAGAGCATGAGCAGGAGAGGGGCAGAGAGAGAGAGGGAGACACAGAATCCGAAGCAGGCTCCACGCTCTGAGCTGTCAGCACAGAGCCGTACGCGGGGCTCGAACTCACAAACAACGTGAACGTGACCTGAGCCGAAGGTGGACACCCAAGCGACTAAGCCACCCAGGTGCCCCTGCGTATGTTTCTTTTTATAAGATTATAATCATGCTCTCTATGCTGTTTTGTCACTTCACACACCACGAACTTTTTTTCTTTAATTAAGTATCCTTTTAAAATAGGAGTCTGGAAGGCTAGACCATTTTTACTGAACTAGTTCCTTACCGGGCATTTAAACTTTTCAGAGATCTTCACTACCAGAAATAATCTATGACAGATACCTTCATGCAAAAATGTTTTTACAGCTCTCTGAATCTTTCTGGGAAGTAGAGTTATGGAGTAAAGTGTATGAGCTTTTACCTTTAAGACTTTATTTCAATAAGTGCTGTCCCAACTGTTCCGCAGAAAGTGCTCAGGGGTGTAGCTCCCCGTCTGCCCCTAATGGGATGCGAGCATTCTGTTAGCGCGCACGCGGTGTCCTCACATTAGTGACGGTCCTGCAGTGACGATGGTAATCTCTGTCTGCTCTTTGAGTTGCCGGTGTTTTCCTGGTTTGATACTTGCCTTTTAACTTGGATGATGAGCTGGAACATTTTATTTGTTTTGTCAGGTTTTCTTCCCTCTCCCCTCTCCTGTTGAGAGGCTTTCAACTTTTCCCTCAATCTTTTCCTTTATGGAGTCTTCCTTCTTTGGCTTTGAGGCTTTGCCACCTTGAAATCAGATTCCAGATTTAGGCTTTTCTTAACTGTGTGTTTTTAATGGTTTCATTAAAAAAAAAATTTTTTTTTAACATTTATTTATTTTTTGAGAGACAGAGACAGAGCATGAGCAGGGGAGGGGCACAGAGAGAGAGACACGCACACAGATTCTGAACCCAGCTCCAGGCTCTGAGCTGTCAGCACAGAGCCTGACGTGGGGCTCGAACTCACCAACTGCGAGATCATGACCTGAGCCAGAGTCAGATGCTTAACGGACTGAGCCACCCAGGCGCCCCAATGGTTTCATTTCTATATTGAACACAAATCTAACCAGAACAGATTTTGGCCTGTTGCCTGAAGGACCGAACCTAATTTATTCTTTGCCACATGGTCAACAACTTGTATCAGCATCATTTCTTCAGCACTCCTTTGTAAAAGAATCCGTCTTTAAAAAGCAGAGGTTGTGTTCTTTCTCTATCTGGATCTTTTAGAAATGGGCTTGCTCTCACAGATAATTTACTGATATTTGTTTTCCCCTGTCAATGTGCCTCACCTGAGAGTGGGATTTATCTGTTGTCCCTCGTGGTAAACCACCCCCACTCCTGACTTTGAAACCCTTGACTTCCAACAGGTTTTCCTTGGACGTGAGTCTTCTCAGTTTTGCTCCTAGCTTGCCCAGTAAGTTCCAACACAAAATATCTCTGTGCTGTGAGCATCTAAAGTCTTAAGCCTAAGAGAAGTCGGCACACAATCAGAAAGAGGTCATTATTTTATTTTTTTAAATTCTTAAATATTTATTTATTTTAGAGAGAGAGAGAGAGAGACATAGACAGTGAGTGGGGGAGGAGCAGAGAGAGAGAGACACACACACACACAGAATCTGAAGCAGGCTCCAGGCTCTGAGCTGTCAGCACAGAGCCCAGCACGGGGCTCGAAGTCACCAACCACTCATGAACCTCGAAGTGGTGACCTGAGTCGAAGTCGGATGCTTAACCGACCGAGCCACCCAGGGGCCCCCATTTCCTTTTTAAAAATTTTTATTTATTTATGTTACTTTCTGAGGGAGAGGGAGCAGGGGAAGGGCAGAGAGAAGGAGAGAGAGAATCCCAAGCAGGCTCCATGCCTGGAGCCCCATTCGGGGCTCAATCCCACGACCCTGGGATCATGACCTGAGCCAAAATCAAGACTGGGATGCCTAACTGACTGAGCCACTCCGGCCCCCGGAACCAGGTCACCATTTTAGTTGAACAGTTGATTCTAAGGGTGCAACAGACACCCATGTGAGTCTGTGGGCCTCCCTTCACTCATTTGTAAAGTGGCAGAGAAGCAATGAACTTGGAACGTGTCCTTTCAACAGCACTTGTTTTGTTAGATATTGCAGGTAAGACTGAGGAGTTAAAAGAACCCAAAACAACCACGGTGGTGGTGGGGATGGGAGATTACTTAAGCAGGCCTCAAAAACCCTGCACTGGATTCCCCCCCAACTTAACCCTTTTAATGACTGTGTAGCCTTGGGGAAATAGTTCAACTTCTGCCAGCATTTTTTTTTTTTTTCCCCTTCACAGTAAAATGAGGTTTGCCTCTGACCTAGGACCAAATCTTCATAACAGATGAAATATAGCTGGTGAATAAATTGCTGAAGAGACGCACCAACCTGAGGGGTGATCAAAGATATGCAAATTAACCTCATAATGAGATATGGTGTTTCACCAATAAATAAATATTTTTAAAACACCCACTCAGGGGCGCCTGGGTGGCTCAGTCAGTTAAGTGTCCGACTTCAGCTCAGGTCACGATCTCGCCGTCCGTGAGTTCAAGCCCCGCGTCGGGCTCTGGGCTGACGGCTCAGAGCTTGGAACCTGTTTCTGATTCTGTGTCTCCCTCTCTCTGCCCCTCCCCTGTTCATGCTCTGTCTCTCTCTGTCTCAAAAATAAATGTTAAAAAAAAATTAAAAAAAAAAACACCCACTCAGTGCTGGTGAGTGGGGACTTGGGGAGTGCAGATTGGTATGAGGCTTGGAGTGGCACTTTGGCAGTCGAGCACCTTAAACACTCATTTCTTTTGGAGAACCAGGTCCGTCTCTGATCACTGAGCCTGAAAAAGTTTGCCATAGTTTTAGACAAAGATTTGTACAGACAGAGGTCCATGAAAGAATGAATGACAGGAGGAAAGACTCAATAGTAGGAAGAGTGATTAGCCTGGTAGATTTTAAAATGGCAAAGTTGTTTTAGATTTTTGTTTGCACGACACGGGCAGGGTGATCCGAAACAAAATGGGCAAAGTATTTCATTACTGGCAAGAATGAAGCAAATTATAGTGTGCAGTTGTGAAAAAAATGACACTAAGAGGAAGAACATCCTGAAATAATATGCACGTTATGTTGGGTGAAAAAAAAAAAAAGCAGAAAATAAAATGGTCTAACCAGTATTACGCCCAAGCGGAACTAACATGCAGGGTGCAAAGACAAAGAAAACCTTATGAGAATGCAAGGTGCACAATGTATGGCATGGGGACCATAGTTAATAATACTCTACTGCATACTGGAAAGTGGCTAAGAGTAGATCTTAAAAGTGTGCATCACAAGAAAAAAACTGTGTACTATGTGTGGTGACTAGACTTACCATGGTGACCATTTTGCAACATATACAAACACCAAATCCTGCTGTATTCTGGAAACTACCATAATGTTGTATGCCAACTGTGTTTCAATTTAAAGGATTATTTTTAAAAAAAACCTTAAAATCGTGGTGGTTTTCTTTGGAGTGTGGAGGGTTTTTTTTCTTTTTTCCACCTTTCCGTATTTTCCAATTTTCTGCAATGAGCACATACAAATTTTACAATCAGCTGGAAACAAACCTATTTTTCAAATGAAGATTGGCTCTTTGAACAAAAACATACGATTTTGAAAGTAACATCTATTCTTTTCACAAAGACAGCGCTGCCATGAGGATTAAATAGAGTGGTCATGAGGGCAAGCATGTTGTGGACGTGTTTTGCGAAGGACGAAGCACTTTGCACGCATGAAGGTGTTTTGATTACACATGGACACACTGCTAAAGAATTCTGATGAGTTCGATTCCTGAAGCATAGGCTCATGTCATGAAGAAACCCTGCACTATGCAAAATGAACTCTCCATCCAGAATGTGCACGATCTTCCAGTTTGTTTTGCAGGTTTGGATTTTTTTATGTGTTGGATTTCCTTTAGGTAGAACTCCATTTCAAAATACGGAACTAAAAGAGGCAAGACTTCTTGAGGTAGCGGAAGACCTGACTGGTTTGTCTAGCATGGGCTCCTTTCCCCCTCTGGCTTTGCTTTTCCACCTCTTGGCCTCCTAGTGATTTTCTCCTATTCCCATGCAGAGGATAACTCTCAGGGTCAATGACTGTGGACTTCAATTTGTATTCAGCTTCCATAACGCTCTGGGAATCTAATGAGTGCCTGTTACAAGTGCAATTGGCCCATGCGAAAGCTCTGGGCTTGTCATGCTGGGAGCCAGGGAGGGGACCAATTGCTGCACGACGCCCTCACCAACACCAACAGACACGGCTCCCTGTGGTTCAGCCTGCTACAGTCTGGCGTGAAGGGCGGATAGGCCGAGCAGAAATGGATTTCTTGCCACCATTCTCTCTCTGCCAGAGGGATGCCAGGTGTGCCCAGGTTCCAGCTCCCACATTCTTACTTACTTTTTTTTTTTAATTAGTTTTTTAAATGTTTATTTATTTTAGAGAGAGAGAGAGAGAGACAGAGCATGAGCAGGGGAGGGGCAGAGAGAGAGGGAGACACAGAATCTGAAACAGGCTCCAGGCTCTGAGCTGTCAGCACAGAGCCTGACGCGGGGCTCAAACTCACGGACCGCGAGATCAGGACCTGAGTTGAAGTCAGACACTTAACAGACTGAGCCACCCAGGTGCCCCTCTTACTTTCTTGAGTTGCCCCTTTTCTTCTAGTCAATGTCTTGTCTGTCTTACTCTTGCCATAATTGCTTCTCTTGCCTGGTTCAGCTCTCAAGTGCAGTTTATGGAGCAGGAGGATCAGAGGCCTCTTTGATGGGATGCATGAGTTCTAAGGCAATCTTTTTTTAAAGTAGGCTTCATGCCCAGCACAGAGTCCAACGCAGGGCTTGAACTCACAACCCTGAGCTGAGATTGAGAGTTGCACATTTAACTGACTGACCCATCCAGGTGCCCTCTAAGACAATTAAAAAAATTACTGAGATTTCTCTAGTGATAATCTAAAATATGATTTTACCAGTTATAAAGGTAATAATCCAAAATTGAAAGATATTTTCTTTTTTTGATTATCAAAAAAAAATTTTTTGTTTAATGTTTACTTATTTTTGAGAGAGAGAAAGAGTGTGAATGAGCAGGGGAGAGGCAAAGAGAGAGAGGGAGACACAGAATCCAAAGCAGGCTCCAGGCTCTGAGCTGTCAGCACAGAGCCCGACGCGGGGCTTGAACCCACGAACTGCGAGATCATGACTGGAGCTGAAGTTGGACGCTTAACCGACTGAGCCACCTAAGTGCCCCGAAGGACATTGTCTTAGCATAAGACCTTTGTATTGGGGCTGCATTCAGCTGCTGCTAGGAAGACAGATACGCCAAGGATGGCTTCAGCAAAAAAGTTCTCATTTTCCTCACCTACCGACATGCCTGGCAGTGGGCAGCTGCTGGCTCAGTTCAGTGGTTTAATGACGTCACGGCTGGTGTCACTGTGATTCTCCTGCCTTGCCCCTCAGAGCTGCAAGTCGGTTGCTGCAGCTTCAGGCATCGTGATCTCCGATGGAGGCTGGATGAAGAGGGAAAGGGGAGGCATCAGCCTCACGGATCTCTTTTAACGGAAAAGCAAAACATTTTCCGGAAACCTTCCAGCCGGCTTCCTTTCACTCAGGGGCACCAACCGAGTCACACAGCTCCCCTGGCTAAGAGGGAAGCCTCGAGATCCGCTCCTTGATAAAAGGGATGGGGTTGCTACAATCGGCTTAGACGAATCACTATTCGAGACTTGGGGCTGCACCCAGCGTTGAGGGTCAGATCAAGGTTTGAGGTGGCTGTTGGGCATGCGGCGTGGGCCATGCAGCACACGTGCCCTTCCCTCTGGCCTCCTTCCCCTTTGTTCCCTTGTCTCCTCGCCCTTGGCTTCTTGCTCTGTTACCATGGTGACTTCCTCCTGCCTTTGGGCTCCTCTCCGCCTCCTCCACTCCATCCACTCTGTCCAGTTATGGACAGAGTATCGCCCGTCAGTCCCCAGTCCTTCACCATCGGGGTGGGAAAGGTCATTACATCGAAGTTAAGAGCCCCTTTGACTTCAGAGCTCTGATACGAACTCCCAGGTATTTATCACACTTTCAAGGTTGGAATTCTATTTGTCGTCATCAAAGTGCAACTTCCCGGGTTGAGGAAGAACACGCGTGCTCAGCTGATAGCAAAGCAACGCTAGTTTCTGCTCAAGGACCTGAGAGTCAAGTGTAGCTAACTGAAAAGTTAAGAGAGAAGGGATTTAGCACAGCTCTTGGTTCCCCATCCACCACCCCCTGCCCCCCAGAGGAATGAGCTGGGCTTGTTCCCTAGCTCTCCATGCTTCTACACCTTCTCTAGGACATCCCACTTTGTTCACACCTACTAAGTGCCTCTGCGTCTTTCCTTACACCTCCTTTACCCCTCCCTGTTGGCCGGGACTCATCTTTCACTTTGTGATCCCTTCAAGGTCAGGATTGCCTGTGGCCCCCCCTTCATCATTGCTGCACTTTTCCTGAGGCAGATAAGCTCCCCTGTTTCCTCCTGGCTCAGCACCTTCACCTGCTGCTTCCAGGTTATCATGGGCTTTCTAGTGTGTCCTAAGGTTAATATGTCTCGGCCCTGACCATGGGCTGTGAGGCAGCGAGGGGTCGGGCCCTGCATGTTCTTTTCTCAGTTTGGCTGTGAGCATTGTGAGGCCTCAGGCAGGTGACTTCATTACGCTACAAAATTCATACTATGCTGGGACATTATTTTCAAATTCAATATTTTTAAAGTCTCTTGGGACTTAGTGACACAAATATTACATAAGTACCAATGACATGTTGTTCCCCTGTTTGGAAAGTCTGTTTCCTCTATGAAAGCTTTTAAATGTAAAGAAATGTGAAAATAAAAGATAAAGTGACATGGAGGAAGGAGCATACATACGGTATTGGACTGAAACACCTCAGATCCGTGGCCCCCATCTCCTCGTGCTTTGGGGACGTCACCAGTGTCGCCAGACTGTGAGGTTTGAAGGTACGGTCCCCAAGCCGCCCTCACTTCTGACACCAAGTCCAAGGTTGTGGGGAGGCAGTTTTTATAAAACCCTGTTTTGATAATTCACTAGAAGGAAGGCTTATAGAAGCCGCTGGAAGCTATTGTGCCCACAGTTATGCTACATCACAGGACAAGGATACAGGTTGAAATCAACCAAAGGAAGAGAATATAGAGCAGGTGGGAGAGGGTGCCAGAGCAAAGCTTCGGACCACCCTGGCATCACCGTGTGACAGACACATGGGACATCACCCATCAGGGACGCTCACCTGAGCTGTGGTGTTCAGAAGATGTTGGGGCTCTTTTTACCTTGGCATGATTGACTTTCCAGGGATTGATCTCAGCCTCCAGCCAAAGGCCCCCACCTAAATCACATGGTTGGTCTTTCCGGCATGGCCAGCTCTCACCCTGAAACTGTCAGGTGTGGCTAACCCCACCCTAAGATCTGGTGTATCCAGACCCTGCCCTAAACAGACACTTCTAAAATGTCTTTTTTTGTTTTTTTAGTTTATTTATTTATTTTGAGAAAGAGATAGCGTGTGCAGGAGGGGCAGAGAGAGAGGGAGAGAGAGAATTCCAAGCAGGTTCTGTATGGTCAGCGCGAGGAGCCTGATGTTGGGGCTCAAACTCATGAACCGTGAGATCATGACCTGAGCCGAAATCAAGAGTCGGACGCTTAACCAACTGAGCCACCCAGGAGCCCTTCCTTTCTATCAGGAATGACACAGATTACATCCCAGGAGCCGAGCTCAAGGGCCAGGACTCTTTCTGGGCAAAGGCTTCTCTGTGCAGGATGCTTTGCTTCTGATTCACTATGGACCCCGTGTGTGCCTCCAGGTAAGTGCAAAGTGAGAGAGGCATCTGGCACCATTTGGAGGCAGCAATTTGTTAGCGGGTGCTGGTGTTCAATCCCCACCCCTTTGGGGCCCGTTTTCTTTCTCACCAGAAATGCCCTCTCGATGCTGGGAGACACAGGTACCAAAGGTCTCAGGCTGCCACTCCCCACAGCTCAGGCCTCAGAGATGCCAGAGAGGCAGGGCCCCTGGAATCTTCCCTGTTTCAAGATGCCGACGCCCTGGGGGCTCACAGACAGCTGACGCTTTTGAAAGTTACTGACCTGCCATCAGCCTGGGTCAGAGTCTGTGATTCAGCTTTGTTAGTGGATTCAGCTGGAGCTGGAGACTGGGCAGGAAAACCTGGCCCTTACATGCTAACAGTAAGAGAGGTAAGCTGAGGTAAGAGAGGTAAGACACAACATGTGACATGCAGACCCAATAGCAAATCAGCCAAGGAGCAAACAGGACGCGGAGGCTCGTTTGAAAACACGAGACTGCCAATAATCAGTGTCAAGTTTCGCAAGGAAAATACATTCTTCACTCAGTGAAGGATTTATTAGCCTTCTAATAAAATTTTGAAGAACAAGTGCTATCTATTTAACAACTATTTATTGAGGATTTACCAGGTGTCATGCAACATTCTATGTGCGAAGGTTTTAGCAGAGAGCGCAACTGACGAACTCCCTCTCCTCACAGTAGGAGGCGGTGAGAAGTAAGCTGAAGGAAAATTAAGCAGGAGGAAGGGATGGAGAGGGAAAGGACCTTGTTGTCTCAGGCCAGGAGCTCAGGGACAGCCTCACTTATCAGGAGACATCTGAGCAGGGATGTGAATGAAGGGAGGGACCTGGTCATGTGATATCTACGGAAAAGTTTTCTAGGCAGGTCCATAAGTGCAAAGGTCCTGAGGTTGGGGAACGCTTGGTGTGGAATGGGGATGAATGAGGCAGCCAGTGTGGCTGGAGTGAAGATAAACAGCACCCTGTGGTTGTAGAAAGGGGGTGGAAGCCACTGGAGGATGTCAGCTCTAAGTTTATGTGACGGGGACAACAGAAGATTGTGTATGCACACACACACACACCTCACCGTTCTTAGTCTGGGAGGATCTGACAGCTTCCTGCTTCCATCATGATCTTGACCAGAGGGGTAACTGTGGAAGAGTCTTGGACACAGCTGAGAGGCTAAACTGATTTCATACTGGAAAGGAGCTGGAGTGACCACGGGAAGGAATGAACTCTGGAAGTCACTACGGGTGCGGTGGCCAGTGAAGGGGCAGCAAGGGGGCAGGGAGAAGGTACTGAGAGCAGTCTTCTGGGGAAGAACAATTTTAAGGGGAGCAGCTACTGAGATAAAGGAAATGAAAAATTTTAGAATATTCTCTGTGTCATCCAGTATGGTTCCCTGTTTGCTGCCTCTCGAAGAGATTTCGCACATTAAGCTGCAAGGCTTTTTTGGAGTTGGGTTTGTGTTTCTTTTGAATGCAACACGCTGCTGAGACCAGCTCCAAGGTGGTCCAGGTTTCATTTCTATCCATAGTGCCCAGGAAGTGATCGATGAACTAGCTGTTTTATAGCCTTTTCTAGCCAGCTCTAAATATTTTCTTTTTCTTTGAACAATTAAAAAAAAAAAAACCCTCTGTTTCACTTTAGGATATTTATGCAATTGCCATTATGCAACAGGTAACCTCATTTGGAGTCTCAGATTTACTGTCACCAGCCATGTTATCTCACTCAGGTCGGTCACCTGACCTTTTTAAACTCCAGGAGTCTTATCTGTAACTGGAGATAATCCTTAAAAAATTTCTACACAGAATCTCAAGAATGAAATGATACTCTGCACGTAAGAAAGAATGCAAACGACAGTGTTTTAACTGATTATTGTTTTTAAATTACCATTTGGATGCTAACACGTGCTCATGAAATATATGTGCAATAAATTTAACAATTAAAAGAAACGTATACGATGTCAACTTAGTTGTGCATAAATATCACAAATGTAGATTCATTTGACCAGAAGAGACAAAATGTATGCCTCAGAGTGCAGTCAATTATATCGAATTGTTGGCATCTCTTTCTTAGCCTACATGACTCAAGAAAGACATATGAAATGTTGCTTCTCTTTTATATTTCAGAGTACGCAATCTTGAGAATAAATTTCCCTTATTAATAATAAAAATAAATTCTCCCAAACTCTAACTTGTGTCAGAAGTCACATGATGATTACTGAAATTACAACTCAGAAATAAACACCAGCTATATATATAAGTATATATATATACTTACACACACACACACATATATGAGAACAACCTAGTATGTAGAATTTCTGGAAAATAACACAGAAAACAGCAAGAATAATCATTTGTACAAGACTGGCTTTGCTGTGAAAAGGAGATTTGGCTCCTTTAAAAAAGGTAAACTCTGGGGTGCTGGGTGGCTCAGTCGGTTAAGCATCTGACTTCGGCTCAGGTCATGATCTCACAGTCTGTGAGTTCGAGCCCTGCATCGGGCTCTGTGCTGACAGCTTGGAGCCTGGAGCCAGCTTTGGATTCTGTGTCTCCTTCTCTCTGTGCCCTCCCCAGCTTGTGCTCTGTCTCTCAAAATTAAATAAACATTAAAAAATTTTTTTTTAATTAGTAAAATAATAAAAAACCAGTAAACTGATTTTTTTTTCATTGCTTCAAGTCATCTGCATTTAATAATAGTGGAGTACCTAATCGTGTGAATTAGCATAAAGACTGATTGCTGACCAGTTGTAACTGGCTTTGCCACACCGTAATGAACACAGGTTTTAATAGACTCTGAGAGATCAATGGTCAATAGTCTGAGACTCTTTTCCAAGTTAAAAAAAAAGTTCAACACTTTAACAGTTACAATCTCCATGCTTATCTGAATGTTGGCTACAACATTCGTAAAACTTGATGTTCTTATCACAGCCCTTCTTAGCACCTGACATAAACAACTATGTCGTTTTTACCCTTATCTT
Organism: Panthera uncia; assembly: GCF_023721935.1. Lineage (NCBI taxonomy): Eukaryota > Metazoa > Chordata > Mammalia > Carnivora > Felidae > Panthera > Panthera uncia. The sequence continues at coordinate 54,354,106 of NW_026057577.1, read as the reverse complement.
AACAGATGCTGTTGGGGCGCCTGGGTGGCTCAGTCGGTTAAGCGTCCGACTTCGGCTCAGGTCATGATCTTATCGTTCGTGAGTTCGAGCCCCGCATCGGGCTCTGTGCTGACAGCTGGGATCCTGGAGCCTGCTTCCGATTCTGTGTCTCCCTCTCTCTCTGCCCCTCCCCCGTTCATGCTCTGTCTCTCTCTGTCTCAAAAATAAATAAACTTAAAAAAAAAATTAAAAAAAACAACAACCAGATGCTGTTAGTGCTGGTGCTGATGGAAAAGGACACCCAGAGCCAAAGAACCACTTAGTGTGGCTTTGCCAGGGCCTCACATCACCTCTACACTCCATGGGAAGACGCATACCCCTAACTCCCAACCCCCTTTTCATATGCATGTGGGAATCAGGGTCCATCCTCGAGGTCAGACGCCAGCTTCAGATTGCTGGTATCCATCTCCTGGACTTTGAGCCCCACCCAACTTCAGTATCTGCACAGCCACACCCACTGTCTTCCCACTCCCCCCAACTGCCACTTCCGTGACAAAGGCACCAGGAACCACATCTGCAGGTTGTGGGGATCCTGCTTCCCTGCTGTCTTCAGTGTGGTCTAGACCCTCACTGTCTGTTACATTAGAGCTATCTTCCTGGGTCTGGCCTGCCTTTCCCTACCTGACTGCATACCCAGCAGTCAGGATGCTCTAGAATACATGTTCAATTATAACACATTAAAATACATATTCTCCAGGGGCACCTGGGTGGCTCAGTTGGTTAAGCATCTGACTTGGCTCAGGTCATGATCTCATTCAGTTCCTGAGTTTAATTAAGCCTCGAGTAGGGCTCTGTGCTGACAGCTCAGAGCTTGGAGCCTGCTTTGGATTCTGTGTCTCCCTCTCTCTCACCCCTCCCCCGCTTATGCTCTGTCTGTCTCTCTAAAATAAATAAACATTAAAAAATTTAAAGTTAAAAAAAAAAACACATGTTCCCCTGTTTAACCTTTGAGTCCCTTGTAGGGACTTACCCCTCTGTGCCTGTTCTTCCTCTCCATCCACTGAACTCCTATTTTTACACACCTAGCTCAGAAATCACCTCCTTCCGGAAGCTTTCCCCGACCTCCACAGGGAGTCCGTCTTTCTCTTACATTCTATGCACTATATTTATTTACATGTCAGATCCCCTTAACTAAGGAATGAAAGCTAACCTTGCCTCTAAGGAGCCATGGTCTCACGAGGCTGAAGAGCGGTTCATATCACTCACGGGAATGTCTCCAGGAGATTCTGTGGTTACAGATGGCTTCCTTAATACTGTATCTTGCAAGACCTTGCCTCTCAGGTGTGGCCTGCAGCCCAGTAGCATGGGCAGGCACCCGAGAGCTTGTTAGAATCACACAATCTCTGTTCCTACTCCAGACCTTCTGAATAAGACTCTGCGATTGAACAAGATCCCCACGTAATTTGTATGCACATTAAAGTTTGAGAAGCACTGGCATAGGGGATGTTAATGTCAAGAGTTTAAGTAGAAAATGTAAAATACCTGCTGATTCCTGGCAAGCAATTTTAGAGCTGGGGTAGATTCGGGACGGGTTGGCTCCCCATTACTCAGTCCTGGGCATTAATGTGACGCCTGGGTAGGACAAAGGGAGCAAAGACAGCTTCACTAGGGGGAGCTGGGAGAACTCCCCATCTCTCCCTGCATCACCCAAGCTGGTGCCCACGGGATATCTTTATCTTTTGTTGCATAGGAAATTGACATATAGGAGGTGGCCTAATCGCTGATTAAGAATTTAGAGACTAGAGCGCCCTCTACCGGGCTCTGCGTTCCCCGAACGTGTCCTATTGGCCTCTGCAAAGCTGACCTGTGGTGGGTGCTCAGCAAATGTTTATGGTTGGATTTGGGCTTATGTGATGTGCATTGTGCCTGCTCACACCTCTCAGGTCAGCGTTCTGTGTACAATACCCCCAGTTCTAACAGAAATCATTCAGTCACCACAGAAGTCCGGGAGCTTCATCAGGGCTTAATGTTATCCTTTTCGGCCACAATTATCTACAACAGCATCAAACTCAACATCGCAAGAGCTAAACCTCACTTAGTTAAGTGCAAATCTATTTGTGCCTTCAAGCAAAGAGAGGGGATGGATTTAATGTTCTAAAGCAGAGGTGCTGGGGGAATAGGTCTGCCTGTAAGTTTGGACTGTGGCCTGTGAGGTTGGTTTGGTTGCCTGACGACCCAGTGTTTTAAGGGTCCTTGTTTCATACACTTTGTCTAGTTTTGGTTGTTTCAGATGGAAGGTAAATCTGGTCTCCATTACTCCATTTTGGCCAGAAGTGGAAATTGCCCACTTCATTTACCTACTTTTTTTTTTTTGAAAGAGAGAGAGAGAGTGAGAGAGAGAACGTGTGCAAGTGTGGGCGATGGGCAGAAGGAAAGAGAGAGAGAATCTCATGCTGAGTGTGTAGACTGATGTGGGGCTCGATCCCACAACCCTAGGATCATGACCTGAGCCGAAATCAAGAGTCAGACATTCAACTGACTGAGCCACCCAGGTGTGCCTATTCATGTATTTTGTGGTGTCTTAATACCAACTGAATTATCCAGGGTTAGGACCACTATGAGAAGTGAGGGACAACTCTTCTCTGTCTGGTTTGGGATTTTGGCAAGATAATCATTTTGCTAAGCCATGTTGCTGATGTAATGTGAGTCCTGGTCCTTGAGTGGCCAAGGTCATTCTATATTTGGAGATGTGTGTTCACAGTGATCCTGCATTCGTAGGAGACTACCTGACTCCTTTCTAATGTCTGTTACTGTGGTCATGTTAGGGTATTTACATATTTAAGCACGTATGATTTTATTACACTTTTCCATGGAGGGAGAAGGCTGTGTGGTGAGTTCAGGCAGAAAGGGTGCTATACAACCTCACAGAGTTTCCAAAAAGGAACAGGGCAGCAAAATGATGGAGGGCAACTGAGAGGGGCTGGCAAGTTCATGGGTAACCACCGGATGAAGATCAGAAGGGGTGGTGGTCGTCCTGGGGGAGAGGGTGGGGCAGGTGTGCCTCCATCCTTGACCTTGTGGCTCCTCAAAAGCACTTTGGAACGTGGACAAAACCCCGGGGGAGAAAGGGAAGGGGGCTGAGGGAGGGAATCCCTTCAGTGACTGAGAACAATTTTCTGCCAAAGGAGCAGTGAACAACAAAAATTAAGTTCCGTTCTAGGAAAAAAAAATGACATTTCATATACTTTTAAGTTTGTGCCTTAAGATTCGTAATTACTACCCAAGCTCTTTTCAGTGTAAAAAAAAATTGCAGAATGTTCCAAGCATGAGAGCTGCTGTGATTTAACATCTGTTGATTGAGAAAAGACATGAAGGCAAAACGCTGCCCTGTATTCAGGAGGCGCTTGCTTCTTGCACAATTAGATTTGCAGATCAGTAGGCTCACAAGCTAGGAAGAACACCCCCGCCCCCATTTAATGTTTACTTACTTATTTTTGAGAGAGAGAGAATGAGCAGCAGAGAAGGAGAAGCAGACAGAAAATCCCAAGCTGGCTCCGCGCTGTCAGCACAGAGCCTGACGTGGGGCTCGAACTCACAAACAGGGAGATCGTGATGGGAACTTAAATCTAGAGTTGGAGGCATATATTGTTTATGTTAACATGTACTCCTTTCATTACTGTTCTATTTTGAAATAAGGTAAATATTGATTGACATAGTCTACATAAATGAAAAGTTTTGGAATTGTCAATAATTTTTAAGTACTGACCCAGTATTTGGAAGGGCGCCTTTAGTAATGGCGACAAGAAAACATGGACAACTTTAACTATCAAATTTGTTAAATGAATGGTGTTATAAAAAGGTTTTCTAGGACACTCCCCTTCTTTTTCTAAATAGGGCTCTGGCTGTTTTGGAGTAATTTTTTTTACTTATTATACATGATTATAAGCTCCTTATGCACCTTGCAACTCAGATTTCATGCTCCTATGTTGATGATTGACTTTATTTAACTTGATAGAGATTGGCTAAATATATGAATAATGATTAAAATGCTGTATTAAAATAATTTTGAACTAGCTTTTCATTAAAAAAAAAAAGAGTTGGAGGCTTAACCGACTGAGCCACCCAAGTGCCCCAAGAGCAAAGGTTCTGAATAAGAAAGTTTGGGCCCAGAGTTTGCTATTTACTAACTGTGGGCTATGGGTAAGTTAAATTGCATTGTTTCTCCTGTTTCCTCATTAACAAAATGGGGATAATGAGAATACCTACCTCCCAGGATGATTGAGACAATCCAGCCCACTCCGTGAGCCATGGTGTGATTATAAATGGACACGAATTGTTGTTTATAGATGCTGCATGTATACGTATTGCCTACAGACATAAAAGTGAGCATTAATTTAATTTCTGTGTTAGACTCATTCCTCCAGAGTTAGGTATTAAATCAAGTGAAAATAATTTAGGGTTAGACTTTTTAGGGAATTCCTAGTCTGTCGGGCATGAGGGGAGCTTTACACAGAGCCGGTGAACAGACTACTTACCAAACCACAAGATTCGTGCTGGCATGTTAGAATTAACAACTGGCTACTCATTGTGAAGCTTTCCCAACAGGGAGATGCGTTCTGGTTTTCCATTACCTGAGTCTTATCCTTTCTAGCACCAAAGAATACAGACCAATTGATCACCAGGGAACAGAAATAAATTACTTCACCTTTGGGTGACCTGCTCTTTGGGTGACTCGGCACTTCTTATCTCGAGAGGAAAAGCACAGTGATGCCGGTTGGTCCACAGTGGGAGGGGTCCACGCTTCCACAAAGGCCCAAGTTATTGCGAAGAGGCATTCGTCATCTGCTGATCATGGTTCTTGTTTGGGGGTTGGGGGAAAATTTCTTCTCATTCATGGCTCTGAATGTGGTCCTATTTCTTGAGGCATCCAGTGGAACCCTGATTAAGCAAAATACTGTGGAAATGGGGTTTTCCCTGATAAGGTAAGGGGATCATCTAGGCTGAGCCCAAGTTGAAAATGTATTCTGAATGCTTTGCTAGACCTTCTTGCCTTAGCAAGTACAGAGCAATGAATGCATTTTGGATATTTCTTTGTGAGGTAGTTGGAAGAGGTGTTCGTTCATTTGTGACACCATTCATGTATTCATTCCACAAATATCTATTGTATTACTGCTGAGTTCTGGGAGAGGGGCTGGCCACAGGGTGGCAAAAAGACAAAGGTGGTCTGATCCTCTGCAGAACCTGTGTTCAGACCACAACCATTGCCACTTAGCAACCATGTGATCCCAGGCAAGTTCTTTATTCTCTCTGACCCAGTTTCTTATCAGGGAAATGGGGCCCAATAACTCTAATATTCACCTTGCCAAGGGCGTTTGAGGATTATAAAGCAAAAAACACTCTACAAACTGCAGTTGTCTATGAATGGGCATATTATTTGATGACTGCGAACCTTGCCTTGCATTGTGAAAATCGTTCTAAAAGGCCCAAACCATTATATCATTTTAAGGGATGTCTATGTAGACTCCGTATTGTATAAAAAAGTAACATTTGGGGGCAGGGGGGAAGAAACTATCTGGTTCAATTCCTTTTTGACTAATTAGAAAACCCAGGCCCCAAGAGGTGGACTGACCACCCCAAGGATTCTGTTAACGGATAAACTGAGGCACATTCAAAATTTTAAGAGTTTATTTGAGCAAAAGTTGGCTCAAATTGGGCAGCGTCAGATCTAGCTGAGAGGAAAAAGCCAGCTGTAAGATGCTGTGCAAAAAGTGAACGACTTTTCTAGACAGAAGGGAGGAGGAACGAGGAAATTATATTAAGAGCCGGCCGGTTATTGCAAGGTTACTTTCCTTTAGGGGAGGGCAGGGGTCTGTCAGGCAGATTACCTAACTGGTGCTGATCAGATTCCTGACTGACTGGTTGAACATTCCATTTCTGGAAGAGTTGAAACCCTAATCAAGTTCAGTCTTGGTTTGGTGACATGGGGTTCAGCATAAGCAACTTCATTCGGGACCCGGTGTCTTGTTTTTAACATCGCACAGAGCTGGGGCTAGAGCTCAGTCCTGTTCCTCCGACCGGGTTCATTACTCAGACTGAGTAACAGACCCACAAAACGTAGGATGATACTAACTCACAAATAACAGTAGCCTGTACCCCGATACTGGGCTGTAACTTCTCTCCACTTGAATCTGTCTTTGAGGAAGAATAGAATTATTGTCCGTTCAATCCATTTCCAAGAACCGTTGATTTTGTTTCTTCTTTCTTTTTCTCTTTCTTTCTTTCTTTCTTTCTTTTTTATTCTCTAGTTAATATACAGTGTAGTATTGGCTTCAGGAGTAGAAACCCGTGATTCATCACTAACACTATAACACCCAGTAATAACACTAACACTATAACACCCAGTAATCATCCCAAAACAAGTGCCGTCCTTAATGCCCATCACCCATTTACCCCACCCCCGGTTTTATCTTTCTTTTTTTTTTTTTTTTTAACGTTTATTTATTTTTGAGACAGAGAGAGACAGAGCATGAACGGGGGAGGGTCAGAGAGAGGGAGACACAGAATCTGAAACAGGCTCCAGGCTCTGAGCTGTCAGCACAGAGCCCGACGCGGGGCTCGAACTCTTGGACCGTGAGATCATGACCTGAGCCGAAGTCTCATGGACTGTGAGATCATGACCTGAGCCGAAGTCTGCCGCTCAACCGACTGAGCCACCCAGGCGCCCCTTATCTTTCTACTTAAACCTGTGTGGCAGGCATAATTCTGGCCTCCACTGTCTCTGCCCTCCCATGTCATGCCCATGGTTATATTAGGAGGAGAAAGGACATGGCAGATATAATCAAGGTCACTAAACAGCTGGCCTTAAGAGAGGGAGATTATCCTGTATTATCCAGGTAGGCCTAGATTAATCACAGGAGCTCTTAAAAACCAAAAAGGAAGCCCGAAGAGGAAATCAGATAGACGTAGCAAAAGGGAAAGTTGGAGATGCCAAGCCTGTGAGGGGTTGCACCACTGTTGGCTTGAAGATGAAGGGGGTTATGTGATGGGAAAATGGGGATTCCAGTGCTACAACCTCAAGCAACTGAATTGTCAATAACTGAAATGAGTTTGGAAGTGGAAACTCCCTCCGAACCTCTAGGGAAGACACCAGGCTGGTGGAACCCAGACTTCGGCCTTGGGAAGCCCTGAACAGGGGACCCAGTTGAGGGCTCTCTGCTGGGACTTCTGACCCACTGAGGTACTACATAGGTATTGCTTTAAGATTTTCTTTTTTCTTTTTGTCATTGACTTTTAAAAATTTCTTTTACATGCAGATGGATATGTAAATGGTACAGAAGGATGAGAGGACAGAGCAGCCATGCCCTGTTCAGTAACCCCTCCCAACCTGCCCTCCCTGCAGAGGGCCGCCATGGGGAGCAGTTGCTGTTTTCTGCTCTTCAGCTACACCCTCCATCTGTCAAATCACCCCTCTATTGCTTTTTTAAACAATTTGAGATGCTACTTATTGATTTGTCGTTTAGGTAGATATCAATTACTTTTATAAGAAAACTCCAACAGGGACATCGTTTCTTGTGTTTGGTATCTTTCTTCTAAAAGTTCAGTAGAGGAGGGCCCCTGGGTGGCTCAGTCGGTCAAGCATCCGACTTCAGCTCAGGTCATGATCTCACGGTTTGTGAGTTCAAGCCCCTCGTCAGGCTCACAGCCTGGAGCCTGTTTCCGATTCTGTGTCTCCCTCTCTGTCCCTTTCCCGCTCATGCTCTGTCTTTATCTCTCTTTCAAAAATATATAAACGTTAAAACACACACACACGTAATTTTAACCAGTTGATGGCAGCTTCTCCTTTGTCACACCTTCATCAGACCTGTCAACACCAAGCAAAGCAAACCAAGCAGTTCATTTCTTCTTCTCTGGTAAATTTGCTGCATATGTGCTGGGTGGCTAAAGCTGACATTCCCCGGGACAGAAAAGCAGAAGCCCTAGTTGATCAGGAAAATGGAGGAGGCAGTGTATATCAGTGGTTAGAAACTCACCTCTAACAGGATACAAACCACTTTGGGTTCTGGCTTCAGTCGGTGAGATCTTTAATCTTTTAGGGTTGTTGTGGGGATTATGATATGAGATGGGTACATAGTGCTTAGCGTATGTACATAAATGTTAGGGTTGCTAGTCATTCTTATTACTTCCAAGACCATCCCAGTGGACATATGGGTCCCTGTCCAGCAGCCTTGAGGACAACTTATATTAGTATTGTACGCAAGAGGGGGCAATGGCACTAGACTGACCAGTTGGGAACTGCCCAGCCTGTGCTGAGGAGAGACATGACTCGGTGGTGCCCTCTGCTTGCCGGTTTATAGAGCACAGGAGTAGCAGGGCATTGTTGCGGACTGGCCAGACCTTGGATTGCGCATTTGAAGCGTGGCCTTTATCGCTATGAAGCTGCTCGAGTTTCCACAAGGAGTTTCAACACTATGTTCACCTTTTCTTTTTCAATATGGGCCTTAAAAAAAAAAAAACAACACCCACTGGGGGAGCTGGGTGCGTCCGTCGGTTAAGTGTCTGACTCTTGACTTCGGCTCAGGTCATGGTCTCACCATTCCTGAGTTTGAGCCCTGCATCTGTTAGCACAGAGCCTATTTGGGATTCTCTCTCTCCCTCTCTCTCTCTGCCCCTCCCCCTTTGTTCTCTCTCAAAATAAAAATAAACTAAACAAAAAAACAAACAAACCCACCCACTATATTGAAGTATGATCAACCTACAAAAAGCTGTATGTGTTCAATGCATATGACTTGATGAGTTTGGGGATAATTATACACCCATGAAACCATCACCACATCTAGGCCATAAACGTATCCGTCACCTCCAAAAGTTTTCTCCCACCTTCTTTCTTTCTTATTATTGTGATAATAGCATTTAACGTAAGACCTACCCTATCGTCACAACACAATACAGTGTTGTTAACTGTGGCCGCAATGCGAACCGCACCTCTAGGATTGGTCTTGAATTTTGTTTCTTCTGTAATTAGTTCTTCGTTGGAGCCAGGAGAGGGCACTGTTGCCTCATCCAAATTCTGCACCGTGGTCTACCAGCTGTGCGTCTTGAGCTACAGTGTCTCATTTTCTGGCTTTGTTGGGTGTGGCAGTTACATTTCTTAGGTACCCAACAGGGAAACGAAACAAAACAAAACAAAACAAAACAAAACAAAACAAAACAAAACAAGACAAAACAACCTTTTGTCTGTAGCAGGACAAACACAAAAACTTGAGACTTGACAAATTAAAACAAAAATTTTAGACCATAAAATTGTGTGTAGAAATTTTTAAAAACACACACGTGCAACAGAGGCAATTCTTTGAAACTGATCAAGGATCTTTCTGAAACCACTGTCTGAAAAATTAGAGTCTAAAGCTGGTGTTCCTTCTCATTTTTGGCATCAAAGTGACAGGGAAAAGACGTAGAAGAGGCTGATACGCAGTTTTAGGGAACTCTGGGATGTTTCCTTCTCCTGTGGCAACACTCATAACCTCCAGAAAACAGAAGCCTTTGTTAAGAGCAAGGAGGGTGCAATGTTGCCACTCACCCCCTACTTCTGCCTCCGAGGTTCGCCTGTTTCTTTCTTGGCGGATGCCATTACCAGCCGTGACAAGCCACGTTGCCATTTTTAACAGGCCCTTTTTTAATGAGGCAATAATGGCTTTATTTATAATCTTTGGGTGAAAAATAGCACTTGAAGAGTACCGTTTCACAATCCAGGCAGTCTGCATTCTCGTGGTTCTCTTCCAAACCAGCAGTCTAATAAGGGTGGCAGAAGCTGAGCTCCTTTTTGGCCCCGCCATTCCCTCTCAAGTTTCCCTATTTGTGATTTCTGTCCATGGCTTCAGAGTTGGACTGAGATATTCAAAATGCAAAATACAAATATGCTGATGGCAAGCCGAGCCTACACAGTGTCACATCACAGTGTAGGGCTGAAAAACCTCGCGGTACTGGAGAATATCCCCAGCACCAAGTACTCATATACGATGCCTGTAAATAAATATTTGCTGGATGAACGACTGATTGATTGGGTGAGTGAAGGAAACCAAGTGAGTGCACTTCTCAAGATAATTGTGGGTGTGAAAACTGATTCGTAACTATTTGAATAGACGTGACGTTTAAAAAATATTACCATTAATTATTTGGGATTTTATACCGAATGCTTTCCAAAGATTTCCCATGAGGCCAACAGAAATTGGTGAATGCGTGTCTACGTGCATTTATGTCCTCACTCACGCTATTATTTCAAAATCACGAGGAGAGACAAGGGTGGGAACTTGAAGACATTGCGTTTGTCAACGTTTCGCATTTCTCCTTTTTTATTCTTTTTTCATTCTGGTAATGGTAACTTGCAGCTTGTTTGGTTGGTTGGTTGGTTTTTTCCCAGACTCCTGTCTGAGCTGAACTCCGTGCAGTGAGTAAAGTCTGTGCTCATAGAGGGCCATAAAATCCTTTTAATATTCATTTGAAGGTACAAGCTCTTGGACCACAAAGGTCCCTTCTCCTGGTCCCTTTTTCATGCCCAGACATGCTCAGGGACTTGGCATCTTGCCCTGGACGCAAGGCATATAGGCCCAACAAAACGCTCATTTTTACTGCTTGGAACAATGATCAATTCTTTAATGTAATTACTTAGAACAAATTAAGAGTTTAGATCCGGGAGCCTTGGGGCACTCAAAGATTATGGAAAATAGTGGGGTGGGGAATGGTTTCAGATGCCCCTGGGCTGTAAAAAGCCACACCCCTCAGAGGCCGGGTGTGATTCTGATAGATAGGTGTGAGCTTTTACTAAGCACACCCTGAAGATCTGCAGGGCAGGAAAAAGTAGGAGCTTACGGTCCATGCGTGCTCTGTCTTTGCCAGGCCACCTTCTAAAAATAGCTAGCGGCTGCTTTTTTAACTGTGTGACTTCTTAAATACGTTTCCCTTTCCAGCAGCTCAGTTTGCTAAAGGAAGTGGAGAGTAAAAATGTTGTTTCTCTGTCTTCAGCTGAAGACGGGTGGCCCCAGTGTAAAACATGAAGACAGTATAGATAGGTGATAGGAGGGGGCAAAGGCAAACCCCGTGAATTTGAGCTTTTATTGCACGCGCTGTCGGGTTCCTGGGTGTGGGAGAAAAGCAGACCCTTACATACAGACTCCAAGAGAACCTCTAATTTCACTCAAGACAGGAAGTGTCCTTTAACCCAATGCTACTGGGCAATTGTGGAAATAGGAACTTTGATAATGATTCAAGTTACTTTTACTTGGGAAGGTTTGGGAGGAAATAGCTGTAGGAATACCATTCTTAAACAGCTTACTAAGGCATTATCCAGGCATAAAGCAGGCATTATCCAGGGCTCACCGCAAGCCAGGCACTGCCCTCTGTGCTTTCCATATGCTAGTTTATTTAATCAGCAAAACAATGCTCGGAGCCAGGTGCTCATATGACCTCCCATTGCAAAGAACCAGGAAACTAAGGCACCAGGATACTAGGAAGCTTGCCCCTCAAACACGCAACTAGTACAGGAAGTCCAGGTTGATTCTAGGCTCTGTCCTTAACCGCTTAACTGCTAAAAATAAGACACTTTATGGATATAGAAAGATGGAACTGAAGTGCTAAATGTCATTAACTCCAAATGGCGGTTTCACGGTTTTTTTCTTTTACTTTTTTGTTTTTCCCCCCAAATGTCTACCATGTGTTGCTTTTATAATCAGAGCAAAAATAATAAATGCGGCTTTAAAATCCTGACCCTAAAATCCATAACCTACAGCAGACTGTAAAGATCATTGCATTGAAGGGCTTTGGAGAAGAAAGAACACAGGCAGCCTAGATTGCTTGATTTACTAAAGACCAGACTTTATAGACTGACACCAAGGACAAGTGGCTCAGATGTATCCCCCTCTGCAGTCCTGTAAGCAGCCAGTAAACAGTCTACCCCTTGCAATGTTACCTGGGGCTGTAGGATGTGATGATCAGTCTCAAAGGAAGAGTGAATTTCCCAGCTACAATAACTGAATGGTGGGCTCGGCACCAAAAGGACACAAATACACTTTCACACACAACTTTCTATGAAAAGTCATAAAACAGTGGCGCCTGGGTGGTGCAGTTAAGCATCCGACTCTTGGTTTTGGTTCGGGTCATAGGCGCATAGTTCGTGAGTTCGAGCCCCGCGTTGGGCTCTGCACTGACAGTTGGGAGCCCGCTTGGGATTCTCTCTCTCCCTCTTTCTGCCCCTCCCCTGTTCTCCCTGTCTCTATTTTCTCAAGGTAAATAAATAAACTTTAAAAAAAAGTCCTAATACAAAAGTCCATTGTATTCGTATAGATCAGCCATGAACAACTGGAATTTGAAATTAAAAAGTAATACTATAGCCCAATTTAATTCACAAAATACACGGAAGGTGGTGGCACACATAATGGATGCAGGAAGCAACTGAAATTTTAGAATACGACCGTGTCCATTTGGATACAATTTTAAGAATATTCTCAAGGTTTATCCTAACAAATATTTGACACAAATACAGTTGAAAAGACATACATGCAGAAGGTGGGAAACCAAAATTTAGAAAACTATCAGTTCAGAGTTCTTGTTTGTTCCCAGAGGAAAATAACTGACTTCTACAATGCTGATAACTTCTCATATTGACCAACTTACTTTATAATTTTCCTTGTAATTTTTAATAAATAGCCAGACTAAAAAAAAATCCCCATCTTTTTGAAAGTAAGAGGAGTGCTGGGAGGAACCGAGGTCTCACTTTTCTAGGTTTGAGTATCTGTGTTAAGGGGAAGCATTGAAATGGGCACAGAGCTGAGTCCCTCAAATCCTCAAACGAGAGAGGACTCCCTCCCCCAGCTCTGGGGGCGCTGGCAGCAGAAGGTCCTCAGCCACCTGCCCTCTACAGAACTGGGGACTCTGTGGACGAGTGCCACCTTGGCCAAGGCCTTGGGCCCTTTCCTGGGTAGCCCGCGCTCAGCAACCGGTGGATGCGGCCCTTTAAGCCCTGGCCTTCTGGCTTTTATGGGGGCGGCTCTGCAGGGTCATGTCCACTCCAGACCTGCCCACAGGGCCACCCAAGGCCTCCGCTGAGACTGCATTTATCCCAGCCGAACTCTGCCTGCCCGTCCCACTTCCCTCCCTTTCCTTCCACAGGTATTGATCCCAAGGCAAGCGCAGACGGGGGATGCTGTCCCTGGCTCTGGGTCCATGTCCCAGCACAAACCCAACACGGCGGGGGGTGGGGGGGGTGGGCTAGGGAGCAAGAACACAAGGCTTTGGTGAGCAGCTGGCCCCTCTGCCACACTGATTCTACGGGCCACAGCCCTGGAGCCCGTCTTGGAAATTACACGAGGAAGGAAAGCAGTGCCATTTTCCACACACAGATTCAGGAAGTGAACCGAAGAACAAAGAAGACACTTTGGGAAGCCTGGCAGGGGACACGTCTGAAATTCGGGCGGGGCTTTGGGGGACCACAGGAGGCAGGATGGCAGCTGCATCGCCCACTGTTTGGTCTAATCCCCTGAGCTGTCCTGTCCCTGGTACCGTGGTCTCACTGTGTTAATTAAATCATTCTCATTAATTCAGCCTGAGTGTAAATTAGGAAGGAATGAAGATAAATTAGGTTTGAAGGCAGCTAATACATTTAACCCCATGCTGCTTATTTTGCAGCCTAACAGAATAACGTTGTTAAGGGAGATAACAAGGCCAAAGCCTTGGGCACAGCTTCTTAATAGCATTAAAAATGAGGCCTTGGTCTGGTGTCACAAGGCAGAGGCAAAGACCAGCTCCGGGGGGCCTTTGGGACTGGCCTAACATCTTGAGTCAGGTGGTGGCCATTTTATGACACGGATCCATAGCATTTCCTGAGTTGTTTATGCCTCAGATACCTACCGTGCTTGTGGTTGTCCAGTTTGATCACAGGCCTGTCTAGAGAGTTCTTCCGGTACAGATACAAGATTTGCTCACCTTCTCGTCCTGTGAGGGAAGTGATAAGGATTACCTTTAGGACCGGCTGGAGTAATGACAATTTGAGCTGCTATGATCAGAAGTGTGCTAACTTGCAAATCGCTTTCAGCTGTGAAATAAACACTAGAAACTGCACACAGGCCTGAAAACTTTTGATACAGTGGTGCAAGCAAACCAGTGCAGTTTGTAGGAGGTCATTGAAGGCACACACATTTTCCCCCAGATGCAAGTTTAGTTCCTCTATCTCTCAGCAGGAACATGTCTTTCACTTTTATGCCCTCCGTAAGCTCATTTCTTTCCCCTGCCTCATGTTGCTTATCTCCCTGAGGCAGATGAAGCAAATGTCGATGGTCACTGAACACATTTCAAGATTTCCTGAAGCTACAACATTTTTTTCCTTCTCTTTTCTTGCAGCCTAGAAGGACGGCAACATTAGGTTGAAGAGACCAGGAAAATGGCATCGGTGGACGATCACACGATGTCCACAGCATCCCTGCCTGCTTAGCAGAGTTTTGTGCAAAGAGAGATAAATGCTGCTGTCCCGTCGGTTAAGGACACTGCAGTTTCCAGGTGGTGAAGATACAACAGAAACAGATTGGCTGTTCCCAACTCCGTGGCTTCCTGGGACAAAATCCCCAGCCAACCAACTGAGCTATGCACATGTTTTACATTTCTAGGCAAGATCAGCTAGGCATAGATTGGGTAACTGAAGTAAGAAACAGATACTTCTCCTTCATGAGAAAAAGTGTTAACCTCTCAGTTTAAACAGAACGATTCCCCCAGAGGAAGACGTTGCATCCGGCTCTTCAAACCAGCGTGCCTACTTTGAGCCCATGACCCAGACAGACAAAGCGCTTCTAGAAGGTGCCTTTGCAGCTGCCCTGATGGACTTCCTCCACACCTCTCCACAGGCTACAGAAACGTGTTTTTAAAACCGGGGGGGGGGGGGGGGCTGTCCTGGAGCTGCACATAGCCACTTCGCCTCTTTTCAGCACCTGGTGTGTGTCTACACTCTCTCTGTCCAGCCTGATTTTATCCACCTCTCCTTCAGGAACAGGGTCGACTCTTCACCTGGCCAACCCCAGAGTCGCTGCACGGGGCTCTTACCATGAGCTGATCCAGCTGTCCCTGGCTTTGTGAAGCAGTCTGGAGCTGAGGCCCCGCATAAAGAATTAAACTATGAAACAGACTCGTTAAGGCTCCTGGTGAGGCTGGCGAGTTAATGCTAACAAAGGACTTCAGAGGGCACTGTCTTTCCTTGCATGCAAGGAGCAAAATTTCTCAGCGCAGACCGGCAGGGACCGGGGTACAGAAAAGTGGGATTAGAATAAAGAACCCACAGAGTCTTGGTTCAGGCTGTCTCTGGACACCGGGAGCTCTAGGTGGGGCCTCCTCAGCCTGTGTAAACCATTTCTGAGTCTAGTGTTTATAGGAAAGCTAGGAGGCGGCGGGGGGGGGGGGGGGGGGCGGAGAGGGGAGAAAACCCTTGTTCGGTGGATCCTTACTCGAGCTGCAGAGCGAGGCCACTGCTAAGTGGCCGTGGGACCTCGAGCTGGACAATTCACATCACCCTGGGCCCCACTTTCCCAACGTGCAAAACGAGGTGGCTGGACAGGTAATCGCTACAGTTCATTCATAGATTGTATTCCAAATACCTAATAAAATCCAAACACGCGCTTTAGCCCCCGCTGGAAAACCAGTCCTTAGTGCAAAGATCAGAAATGGATTTCGCAAAGGGCGATCGCCACGCGAGATGAGTTTTCGAACCGCCTTCCTTCCTCCTGGCACGCGGCGCTTCAAACAGGCGCGCTGGGCCATTTCTTTGCTGAGCTCCAAGCTAAACACAACGGAGCGATAAAAGACAGGAAGGGCCCAGCCCGAAAGGGCGATTTCGGCTCTATCGCCAGGGAGAGGGGGCGGCGTGGCCGCTCCTTTGAGCAGCTCGCTTTGAATCAAGCGGCGGCGGCGATTGGCTGCGGAGCACGTGGTGCGCGCCCCGCGGGACAGCGCCCGACTGCGGCTGCTGCTCCCCGCAGCGTGGGGCAGAGTCCGGCCGCGGGTGCCGCACCCGCCGGGGTGGGGCGGTGGGGCACAGGGGAAACGCCAGGGGCTCGAGTCTGGCTGCCCCTTGCCAGCGAGAAACCCCACGGGCCGCCTTTGGCCGACCTGCAGTGTCCCCGGAGTGGCCAAACTTGTGCCCCTGCCCTCGCCACTGCCCTCGCTCCAGGTGTCCCACGCAGCGCGCGTGCGCCGGGCACCTTGCCTGCCCCTCGCCACCTTTCCTAAGCATCTCGCGGGCTCCGGCTTCGCGGAGCGCACAGCCGGGTGCCTCCCCTGCCCAGGGTCCCTCAGCTCCGGGGCTATCCATTCACCGGGCTGGGCCAGAGAGGCGCAGGCACTCCGACCCGGCCAAACTTCTGCTACTCTCGGTCCCTGAGGGTTGCAGCTGCTAGTGGCTCAGGCACCGTGTCCGCTTTGTTTCTCTCTACTCTCCGCAGGCCCCCCCTCCCCCGCTTCCTTTCTCGATTAACTCCCCCGACACGCTCTTCTCCAGCTCCTCGCCGTCGCCTCCTCCTCCCCTTCCTCCTCCTCCTCCTCCTCCACGGCGGGCGGCCTTCACGCGCTTCCTCCCTCCTTCCCCTGGTGTCACTCCGCACCCGCGCCCTCTCCTCCCTCCCCTCCCTTCTCCTCCCCGCCCCGCCGCGCCGCGCCGCTTATAGCCCGGCGCGCGGCTGCTGGGCGCAGACTGCTTGGGCAGCCAGAGTGGAGGCGGCGCGGCGGTGGCGCTGCGGAGACCGGGTCCAGACGCCAGGCGACCGCCGGCGCGCACAGCGCTTCCTCGCTCCCTCCCCGGAGTGCACTGCCCGCCTCCTCGCGCGGCGCCGGCAGCCGCAGGCTCGCTCCCCCTTCCCGAGACGCGCTCCCGGAGACGCTCCGCGGGTCGCGGGCAGAGGCCGCGGCGTGGGAGTCGCGAGGCGCTGCCCTCTTCCCGGCTGGCGCCCCATGCGCGCTCCTTTCGCCCGGGCTGTCGCCGCCGCTCCCCGGGGCTGAGACGTCCGCCTCGTCGCCTCCTGCCTGGTGACCTAGGCGAGAACCCATCTGGTTGTGCGCCGACGCCGGTCGCCTCTGCTGTAAGTTTCCTCCGCTGCCCCGGACCTGTTGCGGGCGCCGCGGCTTTGCGGGGCTGCTCGGCCTGCGGGGGTGCGTTCGCCCCGGAGCCCGGAACTCCGACTTGGGAGGAGGTGGGGGAACTGTTCTTGGGGAGGAGACCTCGGGAGCCGCTGCTGCCCTTCCATAGCGTGCAGACGCTGGCCATCGCCGGAGGGGCCTCCTCTCGTCCGCGGCCCCCCGGGACGAGCTGCTGGGGATCCGAGAGCCCGGCCAGGGTAGTATCTGTCTCCTTCCTCCGCCCGAAGCGGCGCTTCCCTCGGGGTGGGTGTCGCTCTGCCTGGCACCGCGCAGCCCCTAGGGCCGAGCAAGTTGCACCCTACCCGGCACAGGGGAGCGCTGGGGCCACACGCACGCACCCTTCGTCAGGGCATGTTCACTGCGGCGGAATGTCTGTAGGGAATGAATGAAAACTTCCTGAACAATTAATTTCCTCTCATGCAGGTATTTGGCCTTCAGTGTAATATTCTGAGTTTCGAAGGATAGGAATTGGTGGGCGTGGTGGGGACGAACCATGAAACTTGTTCAGGATGCAATTTCGTGTTGCCCTCTCAGGTGTGGCCAGCGCGTTAAAGAGCGTTGCAAGTGTTCTAGGCGGCTGTATGGTCGATTGTTTTTCTCGTTGACAGTGTCTTTC
Source organism: Panthera uncia (assembly GCF_023721935.1). Taxonomy (NCBI): domain Eukaryota; kingdom Metazoa; phylum Chordata; class Mammalia; order Carnivora; family Felidae; genus Panthera; species Panthera uncia. Next base: position 54,336,348 of record NW_026057577.1, on the reverse strand, counting down.
TAAAGTTCCATTTTATCAGTAAGGTAAATGCCTGAGAAAATCTGCCTAGTTTCTCCTTTGAGTGCGTTGAGAACAGGTTCAAAATCTTAGGAGATGTGACGGGATGCAAAGTGTTGGAAGCAGAGGGCTTGGGTAAAGAGCATTAAGTGAACTGAACTTACTGTAACTAGGAGTCCTTTTGATGTTCACGGTAATAGCAGCCCTTTTCTCTCTCTCCTTTGTAGATGCAGGTTAAGTATATGTGTGCAGTTTGTTTGTTTGTTTGTTTTTTTTTTTTGGCTACTTACTTGGCATGCAAATATTATTTCTCTGGGGGCTTAAAAATGCCAGAAGGATGATTCATTTTCTGTTGAAGGTATGTTTAGTGACTGCATAAATGGCTTCTGCTGATATTTTGATGTTTGCATAATTTTCAACCAGAAAGCAGGTCATTTCCCTTGTGTCTTTAAGTTTACCTTTTATTTTAAGCAAATATTGCTGTAAGAGTGTTGGATTTTGACTGTGACATGCTTCTCCATCTGGATGGTAGCCAAGATGACAGGCTAGCCTCTTCCTTCTGGTTTTGTGGGCCAACTTGGAAAATGCAGGAGCATAAACATAGAATGCATAGGGATGCAGATCCTATATCCTAAGGCCTTCTAAACAAACTGTTTCCTTAAGTGTAAGCCTCCTGAATGTTGTTTTACACTCTCTGAAATCTAATGCTCAGGGAAACACGTTCTGGGTCCGGGTGTGATCTCCACTCGGTGTGATGGCACTGTGGTGCTTACATACCTTGTGCAGGCAGTCTCATTCTCCAGTTACGGCTGTATTCGCTCTTAGCTTGAGAGAAGGCAGCTTTTGAGGGTGCTTTCGAAGCATTAGCTTAAAAAAAGAACTACTGATTTGATTTGGCATGTTTGTAAGTTTCTATGTAAGGCATAGGAATATTCATACTATGTTTTTTTTTTCCCCCTCATATTATCTTTTGAGGTTTAAGCTTAAAATCGTGCTCCAAGTACTTGGGACTGGATGTACGAATTCACAACTGTAATGGTAGAGCATCAGAGATGTTAGGCTCTCCGGAGCACTGGGCGTTGGTTAAAAGGGACCAGACTGTAGAGGCTTTCCTTGAGGTAAGAGTGATGTGTGGCTCCTGAGTCCTAGCCTAAGTCACCATGGACACTAGTGTTGTCTTCCTAACAACAGAACCCTAGGACTTTGTTACTAACTTTCTTCCGCTAAGCTGTTTACTCTTGATGAAAAGTTACAATCCCAAAATGAAGGAAAACAAGTTGCCTCACCTAACGGCCACCCGTGTGTCAAGGGCAAATCTGGTGCTGCCTTTGCTGTTTGCTGTGCTGTGGCCACAGCTGCTCAGGAAATCCAGCTTGGTATCTAGCCCGTGCATCTGTGGTACATCATGCATTTGCATGTATTAATAATTACTGCAATATAAACCAAAACAGTAGGTATCCGAGCAGTTGAAGGAAACAAGGAGGCGGTAGGTTTCAGCTCTATGCTGTGAGAACTAGCTGTTCTGGGTTTGTAACAGATACTGTAACTCACACAGTTAACGCTCTTGGGATAAACAACTTCCTTAAGAATCCTTGGACAGGCAGGTTCTTGAAGGCTTTATTGCTTTGAAATAACAGAAGGATACAGTTTGAAAAAAAAAAAAAAAGCATGTAGTTCTGCTTTTGAAGGTAGGTGATAGGTATTTACTATGTCTTTAACCTACAGTTTACCTCCTGAAAAAAGCCAAAGAGAGCATTAGATTTTGCAGTAATTTCACTAATATGGAGGAAAGCATGTCAGCAAATAAATTCTAGGGTGTCCCTCAATTAACAACGGCTGGCAACACACACACACACACACACACACGTGCACAAGGGCTTTTGATTTAGATAAGGCAGTGTTTGCATTTTGAACTCCTATGCACGTGCCTGTGTTTGCAGGTACATAAGGATGATTCTGGTGATGCACTGTCTAATTGAAAAGAGAGGGATGGATAGATCCTTTGTTCTTGCATCTTGTTTTCTAAGAATTGATATAAAGCAGGAAGAATAGAAAAACAGCAGTCATGGGTATGCTACTCAAAATATTCTTCCTTTTATGTGTGCAAATCCTCATTTTGGAAGCTGTCCAGAGCAAGAAAGATGGGTGGTGATCGTGGCCAGGATCTGTTCTGTGTTTTCACAAAAGCCTGCTCATCAGTACTTGGTCATGTTTATATTGGTGTTCTTTGAGGACCCTGCAGTGGTAGAATTGTCTGGTTGGAAATTATTTGTGACACTTAAAGAAAGATCCAATCATAGTAGAAGTTGGCCTAGGCCTATGATTTTAATGTCACGTTTCCCATTGACTGTGATTCAGAGAGAGACTGGATCTTACTAAAGGAGTTCTTAATGGGATTAATTAATAGGTATTTTGTTTTACACATGGCTTTATGTTGCATAGGGCATAAAAGCTGGTGCCCATCCTGGCGTTACGAGAGCTGGAGGCCCAGCATTTTACGTGGCCTGCGTGAATCAGCTGGACAAGGGACAGGAAGGTGTGAGAGTGAGGCCTGGGTTTTGCTGACTTACATTCTCGAGGACTTCAGTATCCTGAAAGTGGGCAGTCAGGTTTTCCAAGACGAACCTGCTTTCAAGCAGTGGCTCTTTTTTTTTTTTTTTTTTTTTTTTTTTAAACAGTGTTCCAGTAGCTCAACAGTGTTCCAGTGAATGCCTTTCCTTCTAGGTGGCCGTCTCTGACGCTGGACAGGAGTGACTGTCCATATTCAGAACAGTGGGCAGTAAGACCAGTGGCGAAGTGTCCTGTTTTCTCTGTTCATGACTCCTTGTTTTGCTTTGTTCTGCTGTTCTGAGCCTCAGGAGCATCGCTGTTCAATGGTCTGTTTTGTTTTGTTTTGTTTTGTTTTTAGGAGTGGAAACAAAATGTCAGTCAGCGTGCATGAGAACCGCAAGTCTAGGGCCAGCAGCGGCTCCATCAACATCTATCTGTTTCACAAGTCTTCCTACGCGGACAGCGTCCTCACGCACTTGAACCTTTTACGCCAGCAGCGCCTCTTCACGGATGTCCTTCTCCATGCTGGAAATAGGACCTTCCCTTGTCACCGGGCCGTGCTGGCCGCGTGCAGCCGCTACTTTGAAGCCATGTTCAGCGGCGGCCTGAAAGAGAGCCAGGACAGTGAGGTCAACTTCGACAACTCCATCCACCCCGAGGTTTTGGAGCTGCTGCTTGACTACGCGTACTCCTCCCGGGTCATCATCAATGAAGAAAATGCGGAATCGCTCCTGGAAGCCGGTGACATGCTGGAGTTTCAGGACATCCGGGATGCATGCGCAGAGTTCCTAGAAAAGAATCTGCACCCCACCAACTGCCTGGGCATGCTGCTGCTCTCCGATGCGCACCAGTGCACTAAGCTGTACGAACTCTCCTGGAGAATGTGTCTCAGCAATTTCCAAACCATCAGGAAGAACGAAGACTTCCTCCAGCTGCCCCAGGACATGGTGGTGCAGCTCTTGTCCAGCGAAGAGCTAGAGACAGAAGATGAAAGGCTTGTGTACGAGTCTGCAATTAACTGGATCAGCTATGACCTGAAGAAACGCTATTGCTACCTCCCAGAGCTGTTGCAGACAGTGAGGCTGGCTCTCCTGCCAGCCATTTATCTCATGGAGAACGTGGCCATGGAGGAACTCATCACCAAGCAGAGAAAGAGCAAGGAGATTGTGGAAGAGGCCATCAGGTGCAAACTGAAAATCCTGCAGAACGACGGCGTGGTAACCAGCCTCTGTGCCCGGCCTCGGAAAACTGGCCATGCCCTCTTCCTCTTGGGGGGCCAGACCTTCATGTGTGACAAGCTGTACCTGGTAGACCAGAAGGCCAAAGAAATAATTCCCAAGGCTGACATCCCCAGCCCAAGAAAAGAGTTCAGTGCATGTGCAATTGGCTGCAAAGTGTACATTACTGGGGGGCGGGGGTCTGAAAACGGGGTCTCGAAAGATGTCTGGGTTTATGATACCCTGCATGAAGAGTGGTCCAAAGCTGCCCCCATGCTGGTGGCCAGGTTTGGCCACGGCTCTGCTGAACTGAAGCACTGCCTGTATGTGGTTGGGGGGCACACGGCTGCGACTGGCTGTCTCCCGGCCTCGCCCTCAGTCTCCCTAAAGCAGGTAGAACACTATGACCCCACAACCAACAAATGGACCATGGTGGCCCCACTCCGAGAAGGCGTTAGCAACGCCGCGGTAGTGAGTGCCAAACTCAAGTTGTTTGCTTTCGGAGGTACCAGCGTCAGTCATGACAAGCTCCCTAAGGTTCAGTGTTACGATCAGTGTGAAAACAGGTGGACGGTACCCGCCACCTGTCCCCAGCCCTGGCGTTACACAGCGGCCGCTGTGCTGGGTAACCAGATTTTCATTATGGGGGGAGACACAGAGTTCTCTGCCTGCTCTGCTTACAAATTCAACAGCGAGACTTACCAGTGGACCAAGGTGGGAGACGTGACGGCAAAGCGCATGAGCTGCCACGCCGTGGCCTCCGGAAACAAACTCTACGTGGTTGGAGGCTACTTTGGCATTCAGCGATGCAAGACTTTGGACTGCTATGATCCAACGTTAGATGTGTGGAACAGCATAACCACGGTCCCGTACTCGCTGATTCCTACTGCGTTTGTCAGCACCTGGAAACATCTGCCTTCTTAGGCGCGGGACATCGTGAAGGAAGCGAGCGTGAGGTAAGACGTTAAGTCAGTGGTTCTCGGCCTTGACTGAGCCTAGGAACCTCCCAGAGAGCTTTTCAAGAGCTTCCCGTCCCAGAGACTGGATTTCATTTGGTCTGGGTAGGTCCCAGGCCTCAGCACCTTTAGAACGTTTTCTAGTGATTCTAATACACAGCCAGGTTGAGAACCCCTGACCTACGTTAATGATGCCAACCCACGCTCAGTGAGCCCTCCCTGTATGCCTAGAGCCGGGCTGTGTGTTTCACATGGATCATTTCATTTGATCCTGACAACAACCTCGCAAGATACTATTACTAGAGTGTTTTATAGATGAAAACAACTGATGCACACAGAGGTTAAATAAGTAAGTTGCCCAAGGTCATAGAGCTTAGTCTGTGGAGGAGTTGGTCGAGAAAACAACCCAGGCACTCTGGCTCCAGGGTGGAAGCATGTGAGCATCATGCTCAACTGCTTAATAAACTTGAGCTTCACATTGGTATCACTCCAGGAGATATTTGGTGACGTCCAAACTTAGATTCCTCAAACCCTTTTCTGGAATGAAGTAGGGTGTAAAAAACTGAATGCTTAAATTTATTCGTAGTTCATTCTCTCCAATATTATTTGTTTGCTTATTTAAAACGTCTTTTCCTCAAAAAAAAAAAAATTAGCCCCCTTTAGGCATTTATTAGCTTTAGAGGGAAGTCAAGGTCTATCCTTGTAAAAAAGTTGCACCTGCATTGTATAAATTTGTCTGCGGGGTGGATACACTGAACCATCTAGACCGCCTTATACTGCAGCCTTTCAGAGTTAATCAGACAGGCTGAGCCTATTGTCAGGGCTAACAAAAGTTGTCTTTCCGTGTCATATATCTGAGTCCATAATGGTCGTCTTGTGTACTTAAGAGTATATAATACCCTTGGCTCAAATAATTAATAGGTCTACACAGTTCAGCGTTCGTGAAGCTAATGGCCGCTTTGCTGCCGTTAAGCATCCTTAGTGTTGGCCCCAGGAACCACTTAGGCATGTCTAAGTGTAGCACAGAGTACGTGGACTTTGTTGATTTGTTTTGCTAATTCATGGGCTTGTTCCTAATAGTAAGAGAATAAAATCAAAACTTTGCTTTGGAGGAAGTACAGTGAAAACTGACTCATTCCTTGAAAACTTTTGGCTCTGTTTTCCCTAGTATGTTTCACATTTTTGAAGGGGACTTTCAAAGGGAAAAAAAGGAAATCAAGGAGTCTTTGCGAGCAAAGCAAAGAGGGATTTTGACTCATTTGTCTTTTCTTTCCACATTTCGTACAGCTTGTTTTAAGACACCACTAAAGTTGGCCTCACTTTTACAATTACTCTTTCTTTCTTTTTCATCTCTTCAGTTATCTCTCCAGCCCATTACAGTTAGTAGAATTCTTATAATATAGTGTAACCTTGGAGTGAAGTTCGTTCAAAGGAGCTGGAACAGTCAGAAACCTCCTGTGGGGAGCTGGGTTGACAGCGTCCCACACCAAACTGGTTTTTGCAGCCTTGCTGGCATCTCAGTAATCCTAAGTAAACAAATGCTCTGAATGTGGTTATTTCCTCTGCGATATGAGCGCATGACTCAAGTCTAAAGCAGGTTTCAAGAACCTTCTAGGCAAAAGCATCAATTAACAGCACGCTAAGTTCGGTGTTAGTCCAGAACCGAGTAAGTTTGCATGGGAGAGCCATAAAAATTGCCAGTGATGGTGGTGGCACATCAAAATGATGACTGGTCGATTGGCTGGCATCCTTGGAGCAAGGTAAGGAAACTGAGACAGGAAGAGGCCACATGTGCATTCTGGCTCTGGCTCTAAGCTGTGGTGTCTAGACCTTTCTGTACTTCGGATCCCTCCTTTGTCAAATGAGTGATTTGAATGAGGCTTCTCCTAGCTCTGTCCCCAGACTTGGGTGAATTGATAAGGGGTGGGGGAAGGGAGAGGAAAAATACCTTGCCCAGTGCCTGGCATATATTAGGTGTTCAATACTCTTAGCTTTGTTTCCTCCTTCAATTTAGATCTTAACTTGTCATGGAATTAGCTTTGTGTGTGGAGTTTGACCATTATCTGATTGGAATGTTTGTACTTCATTTTTGGTGCCTCCTTTCTCAGCCCAGAGTATGTTGGCAAACACTTGAATTCACCCTATCCTGGGTATTTGAACCTAAGCACATACTTCCGGTCCCTGGGAAACGAGCAAATAAAGTGTTAGGTCATATGTGAAACACCTACCCGCCCTTGGTGCTCCCAGCCGGAGTCCAACCCAGAACAACGAAATCTGACAGGGCCCGGTTTGCCTTTTTAAAGGGCGGCGTGAGCCTGCTCAAAGCCACCCTTGCGGTTTCCGATAGGGAGAATGTTGGCTTAAATTTCTCAAGTTTTCTACACACAAGATAGTGTTAAAACACTTAAGCTCCATGGAGTGACTTAAAAGAGGTGCTGTGTAGGTATCAGCCCTAAACTGCCAAAACTTCCGGGACATCTCTTTGATCTCCAAGTGTAGGTGCTAACCGAATTAATACAGTGTTAACAAGAAGTTTCCCCAGGTCTAAAAGCTCATTCACCAAGGGGATTTTACTCTCCTGCTGCTGTCAGTGGGTGGGAAGGACAAAAAGGAAATTACTTAAAAAAATTTTTTTTTCTTTTAATGTTTATTTATTTTTGAGAGAGACAGAGACAGAATGCGAGTGGGTTAGGAGCACAGAGAGAGGGAGACACAGAATCCGAAGCAGGCTCCAGGCTCCGAGCTGTCAGCACAGAGCCCGACGCGGGGCTCAAACTCATGAGCTGTGAGATCACGACCTGAGCCGAAGTCGGATGCTCAACCGACTGAGCCACCCGGGCGCCCCAGGAAATTACTTTTGATTACTCTCCCGTTTTCATGGTGCTGTGTGGCTCCAGCCTGACACGTGACAGCTTTTGGATTTTGATTTATTTCTTCCTTGTTTAGATATTTCCTTTCCCTTCCCTTTCCCTTTCCCTTCCCCTTCCCTATTTGAGTATGCAGCATCGTGAAGTGTCGTGTTATTACAAGATACATTCTTTTGGCCGAATGTTGATCTATAGGTTACTGGGAGGTGGGGTAGAAGGATGACTCTGTAGTCTAAGGAATGCCTTGAGAGCTTGAATCACGGTTATGAAACTGCCAAAAGAAACAACTAACGAAATGAATCAGACTTCTGAGCACACAAAAGCGAGAAGAATTCAGGGCAAGTAATGAGCAGCCCCTCCTGCGTTCCCTTTGTGTCCACTTTGAGTTCTAGCAGCAGGAATGAGATTCCTCCACTGGTGCTGGAAATGTGCTCTCTGAACAGATAGGGCGAGTGTTTGAGAGACAGAAACCCTGTGCAGAATTTTCCCCGTATCTATAAAATTGGATACAGCGGGGGGGGGGGGGGGGGGGGGGGGGGGGGGTGGGGGGGGGGGGG